>NW_022146490.1:529848-1129848 GCF_002938485.1 Sitophilus oryzae
TATTACGTATTGCTAAGGCGAAAGAAAAAGTATAGAACGAAACGTGCAAAAAAGAAAGTGAAAAATGAAACCTATAGTCGACTGCAGAAACGAAGAGAACGGTTAGCAACAGAAACACCAGAGCAACATGATGCCAGGTTAATAGCACAACGTGAGTGTCAAAGGCAGCTGGTAGAGTCAGGAACACCTGAGCGTCATGAGTCCAGGCTAGCATCACAACGTGATACACAGAGAGTTGCTAGCGGCAGAAACACCTGGGCGTCATGAGTCTAGGCTGGCATCACAACGAGAGAGACAAAAAGAGTTGTTAGCGTCAGAAACACCTGAGCGTCATGAGTCTAGACTAGCATCAGAACGCGATAGACACAGAGAGAGTTGTTAGCGTCAGAAATACCTGAGCGTCAGATGGTAATAAATTATCAGGTAAAAAACCATGTAATAATGATGTACTAAATGAATTAAATAGAATGAGGAATATTCGGTAGGCATTTCCGTTAAATACTAAAACTAGAAAATAAAAATCGGTAAACAAGTTTTGAGTTAAACGGTTTTATCTTATGTGCACTGAAAAACTAGAAAATAATAATAACAATTAGGTATTTCGAACTTCTAGTTCAGAAATATTTTAGCACTAAGCAGAATAGCTTTTAAGCATATTAGACAAAAATAAAAAAAAAAAAAAAAAAAAAAAAAAAAAATGAAAATAATAATAACACCAGATTTGAACTTCTAGTTCAGAAACATTTTAGTACTAGGCAGAATAACTTTTAGGCATATTAGACTAAAACAAAAACGTGGGGCCCATTAACAATTGCTGTAATACTTTCTTTTATACTAAGTGTGGATTGCATCCACTTACTATAATCGTAACTGGAGATTTTGACAATCAATAACCGGCCGTGGCGGCTTCACCAACGAACGCCGAGCTCATGATCTACCAAGTATAAAGATATGCTTTGTTATAGGTAGGATTTCAGAGGGGCCTCACGTTTTTGTTTTAGTCTAATATGCTTAAAAGCTATTCTGCCTACTACTAAAATATTTCTGAACTAGAAGTTCAAAATACTTAATTGTTATTATTATTTTCTAGTTTTCAGTGCACATAAAATAAAACCGTTTAACTTAAAAGTTTTTTTACCGATTTTTTTTACGCGAGGAATCTCTCCACGAGAGATGGCACATGCTTTTTGAAACATCCTGTATATGTTCAATAGAATCGAAGAAAAAATAATACGATTTCAATGAACGGTAAAGATATATATTAAAATTGTACAATTTATATTCAAACTATCCGACAGAGAACAGGGTGACATTTGCATTAGTTTGACCAGACTATTACATTCCAGATCACGTAAAGTCGCGAATTTTTAAGATATAAAATTTCCGATATTCGATACATTTTAATACCAAAATACTAGGTTCCAATTTGGGCCATTGCCGTATCTCCTGCCAACTAAGAAGCGAAATTTTTATTTAAATTTTTTTTTTTTTTTTTTTTTTTTTTTTTTTTTTTTTTTTTTTTCTTTTTAGTTTTCTTTGGTTTTAACGTTTGTTCTAATAAATTAGCTGGTCAACATTGATTTTAGTCATTAACTTTGTACTACATACTGTTATGTGGGTTTGTAATAATAGGATTATATAATGTTGTAATTAGATCGAGCTTGATTAGGTTAATTAAAGTTTACATTATTTGTTAAGATATTATGTAAGTCTGTATTGTTCTTAAAAAAAAAATTTTTTTTTTTTTTTTTTTTTTTTTTTTTTTTTTTTAAAATATTTTAAGTAATTGTATCAGTTTTTTGGTATTTCATGTGGACTAAGACTTGATATAACAAGCCATTAAGTAGTATTTGCAGAAAAGATATTAATTTACTCTATGTATCTAATAATAGAATTCTAACATTTTTTTATGAATATATTCATGTTTTATACCACGTAACACTTTACTATACACTCCCGGCTAATATTTTATGTGTGCATTGTTTAACAGGTAAAAACCTAAGTTTGTGTATATTTCTTTTAATATACGATATTTTTTTTTTTTTTTTTTTTTAAATTAAATGGCGATACCTTAAACTTTCTATTGGCGGTAGACAAACAGAATTATGTCCTTGTGTGCTGTTGACATACTGCTGTTTGTCATAGCCTGAAGAGTTTTTTTTGTACAATTTTCTTTTCTATTTTTTTTTTTGTTTTTTATCCTTAGTTCCTCTATGTAATGTAAATACAGTAAAATTTGCAGAGATACATCTTTTAGAGAGATGTGTACTAGAAACAAATTTCTCGTAAGCTGAAATTGCATAATATACACAATTTTTTATTATTTGTGTATAATTATGTGTATGTCCTGTCTATTGAGAGTGTCAGTTTCTAAGGAAGAAAGTAAAAATATACCGGGAATGCCTTTTAAAATCAAAAGTTATAGTAATTTTCGGTGAAACAGGAAGTGACCGAAAACAATTGAATACGTCAATCAATCCTAATTTGTGTCATATACTAACATACTAATTTCGTTTTTTTTTTCTGAAAAAATAAAAAAGTTATAAGGGGGTGAACCACTTTTGAAACGCACCCGGTATAGGTACCTTTCTGTGATCGGTCGTGATCATCCATAATGAGAAAATAATATAGTTCGCCACAAGCTGTTTGATATAAGGTCTATATAAACCATCAGGTCAACTAGGTTAAATGTTAGGTTTCCTCTGTAATAAATCAATTGGCGGTGGATATTTCAGACATTCTACGACGAGCAGTACTACAGAATTTATCATACCTAATTATCATATATTTTCCTTGTATCCCTGGATAACTGTGTTCAACGAAACTGGAAAATTTATATCCTTTTACTTTCACTTGCTCGACTATACAGGGTGTTTTAAGAAGAAACAAGATATTTTAAAAAGTGAATTTTTACTGGAAAAATGTCTACGGCTGAATTGAAATGTCTGGGCTGAATCGAAAAAGTTATTGTCTTATTTCCAGGTGTCTTGAGCTTAAAAGCGCTTCAAAACTAATAGAGAAATTGCGGAGAAGGGCGGAGGGGGCTGTTGTCTCGCTCAAGTTTGTATCACTTCGAGCTATTTCCGAAACGTGGCGGTATCTGTACCCGAGGCAAAGGACTTTTTTCATAAATCTCAGTAAAATAAGTAAACCTAGACGTTTCTAAAATATTCGTTGTTACGATGATATTTCGTTAATTACATCTCGCTTTATGTTGATATACAATATTTCACAAGATTAATATTTGAACACACATTTCGTAAAACAGTTCGGGGATAGTGTAGAAGCTGTTTTACATTCGCCTAAATTTACCTGAAAAGAAAAAACACGAAGACAGCAGTGGCGGATACAGAGGGGGGGCCCATGAAGCCCGGGCCCCCCCTAAAATCTGTAAATTGTGTAAAATATTAGGCTTTTGGGGTTAAAAATGTCGCCCTAAAAAGCATATTCTACATTGCTTTTTATTTTGCCCCCCCCCCTAAAATAAATTCCTGTATCCGCCCCTGGAAGACAGTATGAAAGCTGTAGTGGGTCTACTAACAGGGCATTCTAAGTAGTGATGGAAAAAACCGATTAATTTCAATAATCGAGTACAGTTTGACAAATATAGGAAGAGACTTGGGGATAGCACCGGTCGCGCACACGATAGAGAGAGAACGCATTCGGCGGAAGAGAGATGCAGTTACGCTACGACAAATCTGATTAAAGCAAATTTGTGGGCTGTCCACTGCGCATCGAGGGGCGTCTCTTATTTTATATTTCTCACGTCTCTAGCTATACTTGTTAAGTTGTACTCGAGTTTCAAGCGATTGCAATAACCGAGTGATCGCTCGAGCGAAATATCACTCGTATTTAACAATACGGTTTTTCACCCGCCGCTTGTTGTAAGTACTCGTTAACGCCAAGCAGTAAGTTGCGTGCGCAGTGATGAATGGCAAGTAGCAAGCGGCGAGCGATTGATTTAGTTTATTTCAAAGCATTGTCGATGTAGGTCGTAAAATTTTGTCCCTCAGATACGCAATGGATAAATATATATACGGCGTCGTATAAATTTGCTCCCTGCAATGTATGTAGAAAATTCGCTCGGCTTTTTATCGAGTATAGTATAGTTACATTAAAATCGAATTTCAATTTATTTCATTCTAGGATCGCTTGCGTTCGTCGCTTGATACTCGTCACTTGCATCGCTCGTTCATAATCGAGCGATGTCGGTTATTTCAATAATCGAGTACTCGAGCGAAAATTAGCTCAAGTTATCCCATCACTAATTGTAAGGTTAATACCCATGTAGCAAATTCACGACTTGCGACCACATGTTTACTAAACACAACGTTGGATTAGTTACAAAAAATAGTTAGCTCCGTACCTTAGGTATTAAAATAAATGTAAACGTTGTTGTAACGTTGTGCCGACGTTGAACTAGTACTACAAAGTAAAAGCTTTTGCGACGTCGAATAAACGTTGTCTTGTAAACTTTTTTGTTTAAGTGATCTTTAATTGATTCGGACAACGTAGTTACAATGTTGGGCAATAAAGAGCTTTCCGACGTCACTTTCAGGACCTATTCCAACGTTATGCAAACGTCGTCTGTTTTACTAATTCCAACGTTGTTTAGATTTCCTTATTCTTACGTTGGTAGGACTTCGAGCCACTACCTTTTTGCAACTGTATTGAACCATAACCTTAAATCTTAAATTTTCACTTCATTGTTCTGTTCAGTCAGACAGTTCAGTGCCTGTTTTTGTTTTTATAAAAAAAAATAATTAAAATGGGACGTCAGAAAGGTACATATAAAACTAAATTTAAATATACATCGACATATTACCGATACTTTATCCATTCCCTCGTTTATTTAGAATATAGAGGGCGGCACAAGCAAATTTTGCTTTGACGTTTAACAATTGATGGCCATGTCTAGACTCTAGGATGACTAAATTAGGCAATCTTGCGAATAGTATACTACCTGTTAAGGCTTAATTGCGACTTTATTAGTCCAGTATGCGACTACTCGAACTACTCCATCTTAATCTCCAAAACAATAACAAAGTGAAAGCCGCCATGTTGTTGAATAAGAAAATGTTTCGTTCCTAAAATAGCAATTCCTGCTTTTTGAATACATTAACTTGAAATATTTGAGCCTAAACAACACGCGGAAACAATTTTTTTTCGACTGCTAATAAATTATTCTCATTTTACTAAAAAAAAATCGAGAAATTTTTTAAAACTTCTTTAATTTTAAGGCCCATTAGTATCTTTCAAAGTAGAAACTTTTGCTTTGTTTTCCTTTACTGCCATATGGCATATGTCTCTAACTAAATCATAAAAATAATATTTTACTATAATTATCCCAATTTAGGATAAAACGCGACTTAGACGCCATATTATTATAGTTTTGTATTGCTGTTAATTAGGATTTAAAACAACGCTGCAGTTTGTACTAAATTAGGCTGCTAGCCAACGTAGGTATCCAACGTCGTTTCGACCCAAAAATTATTCTCCAAACTAGTGCAGACTAGGGTTAGCACGAGGTTGTGCCGACGTTGCGCCCCGACGTTTGGTCGCGTGACGCAACGTTGTCCCGACGTCCAAATGCTGCTTGGGTAGGTATCTAAAGCTGAGGGGATTGAAGTACCAAACCATGTGCAGATTTTGTCAATCGGAGGAAAAAACGCCATGTCAATGTGACACCCTGGCAATTGTACAATTCTTTGCATGTAAGGTCATTGATAAAGAGCTATTTGGGGGACTCATCCTCTTAATTAGTAAATTTGTTGAAAGGGACAGAACTGGATATAGATATTATGCAACCTAGACATCAGAAAAGGAGACATCAGGAAAGAAAAAAGTTCATAGCCATCTCAAATATGTAACCTAATCTATGTGAGTTAAGAAAAACGTCATAATTATACAGTATTTTATTAACAAAGAGAGTGGGTCTCTTTTTTTTCGATATTTGTACACCATTAGTCGTCTAACTTTAATTATACGGTTCGAAAAATGTTATCCAAAATTAATCTGATTGAAATTGGACACGGTTCAAGTAAGTCATTATGTGTTTTTTATAATTTAATGCTCCTCAGCCGAAATCAAGATCAGATAAAGCTTTGTTCCTATCTAATTTTCAGTATGTAAAAACACGAATTCTTTGATAGTAATTTATTTTGATATCATCCTGAGAAAGTCAATTAAAATTTATCTCCGTGCCTGTTTTTGGGCATTAATGATGTTATTATTCAAATAATTAAGAAGCGTGTATATTATACAGGGTGTAAAAAAATAGTGTGTGCACTATGTGCGAATATTTGAAGTGAAACTTTTTACTAAATTAAAAAACGATTTGAAGGTTGAAGGGCAATAAGGACATGTTTGAAAAAGTAATATTGCTGTTTGAATATAAATATTATTACTACAGCCCGAAAATGTTGTGGAATACCACCCGAAATACACACTTTTATACAGATGCCTAATAACGCTTAAATTTATTTAAGAAGAGAAAAAATTTTGAACCTAACCAACAATTCGTATTTATATTGGTTTACACTAATTTTGTTAAATTATACGAATATTCTCGTTGATTATTGGTTTGAACTAAATATGACAATGTCCTCCAATGAAAATGCGAGTTGCTTAACTCTAATAATTCTAATTATGAGCTAGCAAGTGAGCTAGATTCTTTACCTAGACCGTTATTCAGAAGCTACAAACCTATCGACGAAAATATGCATGAAAATTTACTTCCTAGCACACCACCAGAGGATACTGGTACATAACCCAAGCAGCATTTGGACGTCGGGACAACGTTGTGTCACGCGACCAAACGTCGGGGCGCAACGTCGGCACAATCTCGTGCCAACCCTAGTCTGCACTAGTTTGGAGAATAATTTTTGGGTCGAAACGACGTTGGATACCGACGTTGGCTAGAAGCCTAATTTAGTACAAACTGCAACGTTGTTTAAAATCCTAATTCACAGAAATACAAAACTAATCTGGCGTCTAAGTCGCGTTTTATCCTAAATTGGGATAATTATAGTAAAAATATTATTTTTATGATTTAGTTAGAGACATATGTCAGATGGCAGTGAAGGAAAACAAAACAAAAGTATTAAAGTGTGGAGGATGTTTGGAGATCATAATTATTGAAACACTTTAACCGACTCTGTAACTCGTTACCCAAGGCAAAAAAGTTAAACGCAAACAACTTTATTGATAAATGTATTGTTTCTACTTTGAAAAATACTAATGGACCTTAAAATTAAAGAAATTTTAAAAATTTTCTTGAATTTTTTTTTAGTAAAATGAGAATAATTTATTCGCAGTCGAAAAAATTGTTTCAGCGTGTTTTTTAGGGTCAAATATTTCAAGTTAATGTATTCAAAAAGCAGTTGTAAGTAAAAGTAAGTAAAAGTAAAATTGTTATTTTAGGAACGAAACATTTCCTTATTTAACAACATGGCGGCTTTCCCTTTGTTGTTTTGGAGATTAAGATGGAGTAGTTCGAGTAGTCGCTTACTGGACTAATAAAGTCGCAGTTCGGCCTTAACAGGTAGTATACTAGTCGCAAGATTGCCTAATTTAGTCATCCTAGAGTCTAGCTTGTGCCGCCCTCTATAACCTAAATAAACGAGGGAGTGGATAAACATCGGTAATATAGTATGTCGATGTATATTTAAATTTAGTTTTATATGTACCTTTCTTATGTCCCATTTTAATTAAGTTTTTTTTATAAAAACAAAAACAGCACTGAACTGTCTGACTGAACAGAACAATGAAGTGAAAATTTAAGATTTAAGGTTATGGTTCAATACAGTTACAAAAAGGTAGTGACTCGACGTCCTACCAACGTAAGAATAAGGAAATCTAAACAACGTTGGAATTAGTAAAACAGACGACGTTTGCATAACGTTGGAAAGGTCCTGAAACTGACGTCGGAAAACTCATATTGTTCAACGTTGTAACTACGTTGTCCGAATCACCTAAAGATCATTTAAGTAAAAAAGGTTACAAGACAACGTTTATTCGACGTCGCAGAAGCTTCTATTTTGCTGTAGTACTAGTCCAACGTCGGCACAACGTTATAAAAACGTTTAAATTTATTTTAATACCCAAGGTAGGGAGCTAACTATTTTTTGTAACTAATCCAACGTTGTATTTAGTAAACATGTGGTCGCAAGTCGTGAAAATGCTACTTGGGAAGTACATTATCAAAAGTTTATTATAATGATTTTAGCTTTAAATCAAATGTTTTTTGGTATTTGCGCGGTCCTTACCACATTTTTTTCTGGATCGCTCGTGCGTCAAGCCCGTGTCGTGTCAAGGCCGTGGCGTGTCAAGGTTGTGGCGTGTCATGGCCTTGAATTTTTACTCTCATAGAACAGAAAGATGTTTTACTTCAAAAACAATGGACCAAGAACATAATGTTCATGTGAATCTCTCAACGTTGGGGCTCTTTAATCTATATATTTATTTTTTTCTGTTCAGAAGTTTAAAATGAATACTTATATTCCGTAAACTTAAATATAGATATTTTCTGGTACAGCAACTTAACTGCAAATAAGATATACACGTACAATTTTACTCTCCCGGTCGAATACAGTTAGTTTTCATCTAAAACTGTAACAAAACGCGGAACTGGAAACAGCAGTTCGCGATCATTTTTATGGTTTTATAATGTTGGTACCGGAGGAGGAGAAACAGATGACGGATTTAATGGCCGAAGTACCGCTCTCCATCTCTCATTGTATCGCACTTTTATATCAACACGAACACTAACTGTTTCTCGTAATATAATAAATGCCTGGCAAATGAGCCGCGTTTAAAACGGCATTAGTACCCGAAGCGGTCTATTTGTTTACGGTAATCAGCGTTCGACATTTTGATGGATAAGATATGAAATAGTAGAGATATCAGAGAAATAAGTATACATAGATGGACCCTAACATATACGTTAGTTAAAGTGATATACTCGCTGATATACTACTTATTGATATACATTGATTTCATATACACCAAAAAAATCATTTAGGACTTTATTAATTACAGAAATAGAGAAGTTAAAAATATTTTATAGTTTCTCTGTGTTTTCTTATTTCTCTGGCGCTACAAATAAAAATTCCAAAAATATAAAGTTTAATATATATGTAATTGTGTAGCTTCTGAAAGTCAACATAGTGCATTCGAAAATGCTTGAATAAACTCAATCTTTTAATGTCAGTTCAAGTAAAATATAGACTCTTGAATAATTCAGATACCTAGTTCTTATGTTCTTGCTATGGGAGCCAGGATATTTTCCCTAGCATAGAGTCAGTTGTAAAAAAGAATGAAATACGCGAAGATTCAGTAAAATTTGCTTTTTAAAATAGTTAGTACCAACAACATTGATAGTTAGAAATTGTAGCATCTCTGGGATGTTAAAATTCAACAGTAAATCAATCTGGTTGTCAATACGATTGAATTAGAATATTTAAATTATGTATAAGCCGCAAATATTTTGAGCATATTGGGAATTCTAGATCTTTTTCAAAATGCCTTTTGTAAAAAATATATTTTGTTTTTACCAACACGCAGACAATCCTACAAACAAATCTTTCAATAAAGCTTTATAATGCCGGGTCCAGACCAAGACGGCAAAAAGTAAATACGATTTTGAGACAAAAACAAGACAAACTTGCGACAAAAAATGGGGAATTCTGACAAAGTTGAGACAGTCCATACCGCAAGGACAAAAGTACAACAAAGTCAAAAGTTTTGTTGTTGCGAATGAGTTATTATAACCATGTGTGATTTCACTCGTCTCCTACTGTTGACAGCACACGCCATCCACACTGCGCCGACAATTTGTCGTAAAATATACGAACAAAACATAGACACTTTGATCTTTACTGATTCGAAACGGGACATTGAAAAGTCTCCGAATTTTGAAACAAAACAAAAATGAGACAAAAATGTCGCAGAAATCTATTGGATTTGTCGCAATTTTGTCGTAAAACATGAATGTTTCTGTCTTGTCGTTGTTTTGTCTGCTTGGTCTGGACCCGGCATTAGATACATACCCATGTTCTACAAGGATTATATTAACATCCTTTCTGTTATTGTTTCTCTGATTTCAGATTAGATTCTTAGATCTTAGAATTTTAATCTCATTAAATTCGTTTTTCACTTTTTGATGTTTTACAGTTAAGTATTAATCACAGCTTATTCTTTGGACAGCCAGTCGACTTAGCATCAAATTATCAAATGGTCCTAAGTATTTAGCTTATTGGAACTCCGCCATCTTCCGCAATTGACAGTTCTCCTCACGCACGCTTATAGCTTATTATTTCTAATAATGCATGTCCATTGCACATCAGTGACATAGTAGACATTGAAGAATAAACATTCAACAGAAAATAGTGGGAAAATAGCATATTCAAATTTAGAAAGATATGGAAATAGATATATAAGAAATTCTTGAATCGATATATAAATAAAAATATGGAGACCAAATTAACTGGGAAATCAATTGGTCTCAGTCATTCCAGATCCATTCTAAGTTACGGATGAAGTCTTCCAGGTTCTTGAGTTTCGCTTGAAGTTGGATTGCACTCAGGAAACTCACAGTTAGGAGGTGCAAAGTTAATAGGATTAGCTAGTTTTAGATAAAATAATAGTTATTTTTTATACAAGACGATAAATTGGTATTTGATCGTAGTGTATAAAACAATTTTTTTTTCATAGCGAGTTACGTTTTAAAAAATATTCAGAAATTATTATTTCAAGGAATTTGTTACGAGTAAAAAAAATATTGTGCTGGGTTGGCGTTGGTTTCTATGTAATTTGACAAATAAATAAAGCTGTCTCTTTAGTTGTCAGTTTTGAGTCAATATTTTTTAATTCTCTTTAGTGTCGATTGCTGATTGAATTAGAGCCAGAAATAGCTCAAAACGAAATAAGTAAATTACCAACAGATATTCAGGCTGAGGCGACAAACGCCATATCCAAACTACTTCCAATTAAATCCCGAATAACTTATGAAAAGGAATACAAAAACTTTCAAAAATGGAAGCAATTAAAAATCGAGAAGAAATACAGTTTTTAACCTATCCTCGCTGTTAAAGTATCATTTAATCTACCCTTGCGGCTAAAGTACTATTTTATCTACTATTTTTGATAGATATAAGGCAATTTTAACAATTGCTATGGAAAAAAAGAGTTTTAATCTCTTGTCTTTTAGAAGTAAAATTCCCAAATAAACCTGCTATAAAAAAACATTACAGACATTACTCTTTGTTTATTTTCACTACACTCCTTAATCCTATCAATAGGAAATTAAATTGACGGGTTTATGAATATCCTAAATCAACAAGGCACTCAAGACATGCCATTAAATCTGTGACGTATTAGGCTTTCGCAGGAATAATCAAATTCCGTTATATTTACGGACTGATTAATTGGAATTGCACGAGGCTACGCAATGCTGCAGGGCAAAAACCATCAGAATCTCACGCGACAAAAAAGACGAAAAACCTATTTGTTGCGCCTAAAACCGTAATTATTTCCTTTAGATTAAGGCAGCCGATAGTAGTCGCATACGTGCTGGCAAGAAAAAGAGCGATTTCGAACTAATGAGCCTAGTTTTATAGGAAAGTTTACAATTAGAAGAGCATAAAAGAGGTGATTAGGACTGGGAATAGACATGTGTTAATTTTGAATAGATATAACTGTTTCTCAAAAATAGCAAATAAAATTCGATTACATTTTATTTACTTGACTTTTCTGAACGTATTGGCTGCATGTGGTATTAGTTTGAAACTTGAATATCGATGAATATATAAAATATACAGGTTGTTAATTTGTTTATTACTCGCGGCAAGAGCGTTATGGTTGAAATATGGTAACCTCGGCGCCGGGACGAGTCGGCAGAAAACCCTATAAGTGCATGCGTTCTCAATAGGCAGTGTTGCCATTCTGTTCCCCTATAAGTAACTGTCCAGTTAACAATCTGTATAGCTGTCGTTAGAGGTGTAAGCATTTAGGATCAAACTTCCTCATTGTTTTATTAATAACCTTTGATTAGTAAAGTAGAAGTTGCAAAAATAGATCGTTACAATATAAACAAAAAGTTACTTTTAAAACGTTTCGATCACTGACAATTCACAAGTGATTTTCACACTCATCCGTTTTTGAATTTGATATTTTTGGTGAAATTTAAAATCAAATGATCCTGTGATAGTTGAATTTATACATACAAGCTTTTACAATAAATAATATGCTAAATATTTTATTTTAAAAAACTACATTAATGTATTTTTTTAAATTTCTAAATCTAATTTATTTATTTATTTCAATTTGTGTGAACAAAGAAAAGACTATAATTCTTTTCTATAAACAACCTTCTCCTCCACCAATATCTTGAACCAAACTATTAAATTCTGTTGAATAATCGTCCTTCTATAGTTATTATTAACCAGGTTCTTCCAATACCATGCAACAAGAATATTATACAGGGTGAATTTTAAATAGGTGAAAATAATTTCAGGGCTGGTAGATCTCTATAAAAGAAACATTTTTTCTTTACCGTTTCTCAAATAAGTCCAAAATAACTGAGATATTTTACTTTGAAAATTTCAAAAAAAATTGATTTTTTGCTTAAATTTTGAGAACCACTGGATCTTTTCTGGATTTTCTTCCTTGTATATTTAATCTACCATCTATGTTGCCATATTATGAAGATATTATGGTTTTAAACGAAAAATTAAAAAAAAATACAATTTTTTTTATACAATTCCAAGATTTCAATTTTTTTTCGCAAAAACCACTCATAGACGTGTTTCTGGGATCGAAATATACTACTCTTAAAATATTTGCACTTATTTATGACTCACCCTGTATATATATTTTGCCTGAACAAAATTAAAAATACTGCCTGTATCTTTGATTATACAGGGTGTCACAGAAATAAGTGCAAGTATTTTAAGGAGTGGTAGATCTCGATAAAAGAAACAACTTTTCTCTTTATCATTTTTCAATTAAGTCCAAAATAACGGAGTTATTTTACTTTAAAAATTTCCAAAAAAAAAATGATTTTTTGCTAAAATTTTAAATCTTTTCTGGATTTTCTTTCCTGTAAATTGAATCTAATACCTATGTTGCCATATTATCAAGAAATTATGTTTTTAACTAAAAAAAAAAATTCAAAAAATTCTTCAAAAAATTTCGAATTTTCAAATTTTTTTTTTCGCGAAAAAAACCTCATAGGCGTGTTTCTGAGGTTGAACTATACTACCAGTTAAAATACTTGCACTTATTTCTGGGACACCCTGTATAGCTGTCGTTAGAGGTGTAAGCAATTAGGATCAAACTTCCTCATCCTTTGACTAATAACCTTTGATTAGTAGGGTAGAACTTGCAAAAATAGAATGCTACAATATAAACAAAAAGTTACTTTTAAAACGTTTAAATCACTCACAATTCACAAGTGATGTTCACAATCACCCGTTTTTGAAATGAAATCAATAGTGAATTTTAAATCAAATGATCCTGTGATAGTTGAATATATACATCTAAGCTTTTAAGTGCTTTTACATTATAAAATATGTCAAATATTTCATTTTAAACATTAAAGAACTGAAAATCTGATTTATTTAATCAATTTGTGTGAACAAAGGATGATTCTAAGAAATTCTAAGAAACAATATTCATGTTATTCACAACCGCAGTATCTTAAACTTAAGCTTCTATTGAATAATCGTCCTTCTATAGTATAGTTAAACATCTTCGATTTTTTTTTCGCAAAAACAACTCAAAGACGTGTTTCTGGGATCGAAATATACTACCCCTAAAATAATTGCACTTATTTAAGATTCACCCTGTATATATTTTGACTGAACAAAATTAAAAATTCTACTTGTATCACGGATTATATAGAAAAATATAGGATATGTCTGAATCTATGTTACATCCAAAATACTGGTGAATTCAGAAAAGATAACCTAAACATCTAAGATGGCTTTTGTAGCAGATATACCTACTTGATGCAGTATGGAATTTCAACAAGAATTTGCAGACAAGTTTTTGTAATTAGCCCGTGCAGCGTTGAATGTTTTAAAATGCATCATGGCGTAAAAGAATGTCGGAAAAAGGTCCATCTTTGTTGATAACGTAATATAAATCACATAAAACATAAATACTTAGTAACGTTAACCTACCAAGCCCATATTTTTCATCACTTTTTGTGCATT
This sequence comes from Sitophilus oryzae, assembly GCF_002938485.1. Lineage (NCBI taxonomy): Eukaryota > Metazoa > Arthropoda > Insecta > Coleoptera > Curculionidae > Sitophilus > Sitophilus oryzae. Next base: position 544,065 of record NW_022146490.1, read on the forward strand.
TTCTAAAAACATCAAAACGGAGTTGTTGGGAAAACACTAAAAAAATTAGCTTCGTTCACTGGTTTTAAGAGAAATCATTTATGTGTCAGTTTATATTGACACATAAATGTAAAAATTGTACGTAGGTATAGTATGTCCACAATTGTGGTCTCTCATTCACCCAAATTTCCTTGGTCAATTTTTGGATTTCCTCTGTCGAAATGCTTTCCTATCACTACTTTCGTTGGTTAGGCATTATTTCAGATTGTATTACGCCGGAAAAAAGTACAGTTAACTCTTTTATGGTCTAAGTTTATTACATTCCAATATTGTAATATTGATGGTTAATAAATTATGCAAATAATAATGGAATTATTCTTTTGACAGAGGAAGATAAATGACCTCTTCATCTTCTTTCAAATTATGAGTTATAGAGAGAAGGAGGTATCAGGAATACTGACAGCTAAATCAGGAACAATGACTCTCACAAATACATCCTACATCCTAGGAAGCCCCTCTCTAACATTCAGAATATTCTCAATGTAGTTCAAGTCTTGATGCAGGGTGTTTTCAGAGATTTAGACACTGCATAAAATCAATTATAAAATAAACACGTTTTTTAAAATTTGCCGGAAAATGTCAAAGAAAAATTTAAAATTTTCTAATTTTTTTTTTTTGGCGAAAAAAACCTCATAGACGTGTTCCTGGGATGAAATACTTATACTACCCTTAAAAATATATGCACTTCTTTAAGATTCACTCTGTATGAATATAAAAATACTATTAGATTTTCCTTTTTTATTTTAATGAAATTTATGGACTTTCAATTTTCTTAAGGATAATCTTTTTTTCACAAAAAGGCAACAAGAAGAAACCTACTTAATTAATAATGATATGCATTCAAACATTACCCGAGATAAGGATCTTCTTGTCTTTATGTACACGGCAAAAAATGGAGAAAATACCCATTCCGGGAGATGTGTACTTTAAGTCAAGATCGTAAATTTCTTCGTTTGCCATTGTTTTCCTTCGCATTGACCACCCGTGGAATAATTGAAAAGATCGTACAGGATTTACTTATGCATTCAATGTACTTTGCCATTAATCAGGGGCATCGTTATGGTTAAGAGCCTTTCTTTTGTCAGCAGCGGAGTTTTGTACAAAAAACACGGTCATCAGTGAATTGAGTTCACACAATTAAGATTCTGTGTCAAAAAATACAGTAAACTTTTTTTTTAAACTTATGTCTCCACAGATAAAGTCTATGCAATGAGAGAACGAACGATTTCGACAGAATACATACAAAAATTGACAGAAAAAGCAACTTACTTTTGAATTAAAATGACAGAAAACAACTCCCACTGTCATACATTTTCTAGATGAATAGACTCATAGTAATGTTATAATAGTTCACTCTTTTGATGTCTTGAAAACTCTTTTTAGCAGTTTTTATTTACTCTTGTATATATATGAATAAATAGTAATAAGTGCATAGTATAGAAATATGTAATTTGATTCACGCTGTAAATATAATAATAAACACTTGAGAGATAATACCGTAGTATTATTCATCCTCCTCCTTATATAATACTCAATCATATAGTAACAACTATACCCCCTGACGAGTACAATAGAATACCTTAATAAATAATATTCTATCTTCGCGAGTACCTAGAGAAATTACCGGACAGGGTTGTGTCGAACATTTTAAATTTCTTACATATTTTACTCCATTTGGAAAATGTTTTAAACAACGACTAAAGAATACAAGGACACGTAACGTCCATATACGGGCTGCAGCAGAATTTGTGATGTTAGACGCCATTTTTTTGGTTGTAACCAATGAGTCATCAGCTGGCCATCAGCGACAATTTTAGCGATTTTTAATAGTTAGTGTGTAGTAAAATTTGCATAAACTTTATTACAATGGTGATTAGTTGTTCAGCTTTCAAGTGTAAAAGCCGGAGTGATAAGAAAGAGTCAGGAGTTACGTTTCATAGGTAAATAAACAGCCCACTCCATCTTTTTAGCGTTTTTTTTTATAAAATTCGATAATTATATTTCTGATATTATATGTACTTGATATTTGTTATACGTCGACACTAGTTTTGTCCTTTTGTTAAGATTTAATAGGTTTTTTTGGTAATTAATTAGTATGATACCACCGCATACACCATAGGCGTAGTCAAAATATTTATCAAAAATATAAATATCTCTTCAAGCGGCTATGTTAAGAAAAATATGCGCCACGGCCACGGCACTGTTTGGTGGTATGGTAACAATTTGGTCGCAGGTATTATTCGTCCTTGTATTCTTTAGTCATTGGTTTTAAGTAACATATTATTACTTCTATCTATGGGCCTAGCCACAGTGCCAGCAATTGGCCCCAACCTAGCTGGTTCATGCCATAATTTATTGTAGTTCAGGTCTATACTCGCAATTGAACCAAAAAGTTTAATACTCAAAGATAACAACATTTTTATATCTATCAATATCATTGATATTTGGAATTGAGCACATTTGTTATTGGTATCAAAAATATTACTTGACATGTTGAAGAATGATACATATGAAAGAACAATGAAATTAAATGCGCTTTGTACCCAGGGGTTTATGTTGAATATGTGAAAAGATTGGCACTTTTATGTACCCATTGGTAAGATGTTTATCACCAAAATAGTAAAAGAATACAGTAGAGAATTAAAGACAGTGTCCTTTTCAAGAGCGTAAAAGTGTTTCTGCGTGTCCTGCATGCTAGACTATGGAGAAGGATTGACGAAAATATAAGTGAAACTTAATTCGGCTTTAGAAGTGGTCTGGGAACCAGAGATGCTTTGTTTTCAATACAGGTTTTAGTCCAAAAATGCCTCGATCAGCAGACAAGTGCCTTCGCATGTTTCATAGATTATGAGAAGGCATTTGATAACGTGAAACACGACAAGCTGATACATTTACTCATGCGGATTGGGTTAGATGGCAAAGACATCAGAATCATTAGAAACTTATATTGGAATCAGTCAGCTTATATAAAAATCGGAAATATGTCAACAACGGATATAGAAATTCTTAAAGGCATCAGACAAGGATGTATACTATCACCGCTTCTGTTTAATTTATACTTTGAATCGATATTCCAGGAGACGTTGGAATATTTAGAAGTGGGAATTAAGGTGAATGGTAAACCTATTAATAACATCCGATATGCTGACAATACGGTGCTGCTAGCTAGCAATGAGAAAGATTTGCAGTGCCTGGTGGACAGAGTTAGCAGTATTAGTTAGAGTCATGATCTTAAAATAAACAAAAACAAAACAAAATTTATGATTATCAGCAAACTATAGAAAGGGTAAGAAGATTTAAGTACTTGGGTTGCTGGCTGAATGATAAATGGGATCCTAATGAAGAAATCAAACATAGAATTGAAATAGCCAGAAACACTTTTTTCAAAATAAAAACTCTACTCTGCAACCGAGACCTGAATCTGACTACTCGATGGCGAGCTACCAAATGATATATACTGTCTACATTGTTGTACGGAGTCGAGGGATGGACGTTGAAGGCACGGACCATGTCACGCTTGGATTCATTTGAGATGTGGTTATACCGATGAATGTTGAAAATATCCTGGACCGAAAGAATAACAAATCTCGAAGTATTAGAAAGAATGTGAAGGACCAAGAACTATTTGACTACAATAAAACGACGGAAAGCAGCATATTTTGGTCATATTTTTCGAAATAACAAATATAGTTTCCTGCAGCTGATCGTTGAGGGAAAGATTGAAGGACGACGAGGCATCGGGCGTAAATGGTTCTCCTGGTTGCGGAATTTGCGCCAGTGGTTTAATATAGGAGAGGCCAGTACAATTATCCGTTTGGCTCAAGACAGGGAGGAATTCTAATTGATGGTCGCCAACCTCCGACGAGGAGAAGGCACATGAAGAAGAAGGTAAGAGGTTTATCAACAATACAGTAGAGGATAAAAGGCAGTGTCCTTTTCAAGAGCGTCAGGTTTTTTCAATTATTCCAAATATGTTGTATAAGATATAATCAAAAAATTGATATACACCAAAACCAATAAAGAAAAATAAACCAAAATAATCAAGACCAAAGTATTATAGAAAGAGAAGGGCTTAAATTTAGTATTCCTCTACTTTCATGGTGTAATTTACAAACAATATATTACTTTACGTAGTTAATTTTGTAGTAAATATACTGAAATAATAAACACTGGCATGCTCCCAACCGTGCCCGCGGCTGTATAGTGCTGCTATCGGCTTCTCTCCGCAATTTGCACGTTTTTTCTTCTGTTTTGTCTATTTTCGTGTCATTTAAATCGTGATCATGGCCGATATGCACCGCGATAATCTCCCGGCCGTGTTGTTGTAGCTCCGAGGTCTCTCGTGAAGGAAGACGCTGTAAATTTCATCGGAGCAAAATTGCAGGAGTAATCCACGTACAGTCAGCGCAACAAACACGATAGTTACATAGGGAATACATCTATTTATTTAGCGTGTCACGAAGAATTATATATCGTCATTGTTTAGTAGGTATATTTATGATTTTGAATACATTACACAGCCAAGGAATGTAAAAAAATTAACAGAACGCAAACGGTATATAATTGAAATTGAATCTGCTAAAATCTAAATGCGATAAATTTTACATTGGTGAAATATCTAGACCCTTAAATGTTTGAATTAAAGAACATAAAGATTATTTAAGAAAGGGAGATTTTCACAAATCTAAGATTTGTCAGCATTCATGGGACACAGGGCACAGAATAAATTTTAATAACGCCAAAATTATAATGAAAGAAACAATAGTCTCTAAAAGAAAACTAAAAGAGGCTTTTTTAATACAATCTAATAAAAAAAATGTATTGCTCATGCATCTGTAGATGTTAGTAATGTATGGCAATCGCTTCTTTGATTTTAAAGAACATAACATACGTAAAAATTAAAAATAATCATACAGAAAGTTTGGGGCTTTTTGGTTTTACCTTATTAAGTAATTGTCATCAGGCATATGTCATCAGGTAGTAATTGTTAATTTTGAAGTTTAACTTGATATAATGTCATTTTAACAGAACGTCAACGGTTCTTGTAGACGTATCTGTCTTAAAAAACTAAAATGTTCTCGAATAGTTGCATTGAGATATTTTAAGTTGTTTTTTTCTTTGTTCTTTGTATTTTTTTTGCTTCCGACGACGGAAAGAGATAAACTTTCCGAAACGTTAAGCATTTTTTTGTTCGTTAGGCAAATTTGTATATCTGTAAACCTAATTTCTGACAACTAGTTTCCGTTTAGATCAACGCAGAAGTGTTTACAAAAAATAACTATTTTATTTTGTAGATTTTCTTGCAGTGGCGAAATACCCATATAGGATTTTTTGGAGAGTGTAAAATCTATAGTGTTCTTAAATTGTAGTTATATTTAGATATTTAACATACGTTTTTCTATATTTTTGAAATGAAAATATATTTTTGAAAATGAAAAATATCCTTGTACCCTTTGAATTGTCCACCCGGCCTCCTCTTACCGTCTACAAGCTTACCGTAAAGCAGAGACTTTGGTATGCGATTTTCTTGCATTCTGCATACGTGACCAGCCCATCTTAAGCGGGATTTTGTAATAATGACTTCAATACTCTCGCAGTTAGTCTTTTCAAGGACCGATACGTTTGAAACATGATGGAACCATTCTTAAGAGTTGTCTAAGATGTCTCTGTTGCAACTTGTTTAATGCGTTCATGTGTAGGCGGTAAGGCGCCCAGGTTTTCCTTCCATGGAGACTAAAAAAAATCTTATATTGATTAAATAATTTGAACTTTATTTTGAATTTGACTTATTAAGACTTAAATCATTTTTATTTTAGAAACGACATAAGACTTAAGTCTTTTTAAAATTGACTTGTTGTAGCCTTAGATTAAGAATAAAAATAGGTTGTAGCTCTGACTATGGTATTTCCAAAGTCATTTGAATTGGTTTGGGACTCTAAGATTTTTGTTCAGACAATGCACCGAAATTAAGAGCCCTAAACCAGTCCAAGTGAATTTGGAAATACTTTACCACCTTTGGAGCACCTACTTCTTCCAAGCTGAAAAAATCTTATTATTAGCTGTGGTTTTGCATGTGTGGTATGAATGTAGAATGTTTGGGAGCGGCACACTCGGCGCACTCAGTGGTGAGGTATTCTAGTGTTTAGTTCAGTCATTGGGGATTTTTGCTTCGAAAAAAGTCCGGAAGTTTTGCAACTTTGCAGGTTTATAGGTTTTGGGGTCTCTAACTAAAATCCATAAAATGCACATATCCAGACTTGCCGCCGGCGCCGCCATCTTGCCAAGATGGCGCCCAAAATCGGTATTTTGTGAATATCTCGAAAACTATGCGTTTTTCGCGAAAACATTAAAGAGAATAAAATTTCCTATAAAAAAGGTTTTATGAAAATTTTCGCTAATCTCAACCGTTTAGGCACAAAATCCCTGGAAATAATAGTGGATTTTCCGAAATCAAATGTCGATTAGGGTTTACTAAAACTAGTTTATGTTTAGTTTCTTCAATTTTGTCATAAAACAGTGGCGTATCGGTTGACTTTAGCGAAAATTTTCATAAAACCTTTTTTATAGGAAATATCGTAATTTTTACTCCCTTTAATTTTGCTCTCTTCAAATTTTTGCGAAAAACGCATAGTTTTCGAGATATTTACAAAATACCGAGTTTGGGCGCCATCTTGGCAGGATGGCGGCGCCGGCGGCAAGTCTGGAAATGTGCATTTTATGAATTTTAGTTAGGGACCCCACACCCTATAAACCTGCAAAGTTTCAAAACTTCCGGACTTTTTTTCCAAGCAGGCCCTTTTTTGATCCCCATTGACTGAGCTAGTTTCCATTTTCTCCACAGAATCTGCATTCTGCGTTGTTTTTTTAAAGAAAAAACCCCGCGACAATCCGAAGATTGTTCTTACTTAAATAAAGGAAAATATTTGATATTTCAGGACCATTGCCTTGGAGGATTCCCATTCCAGGTTACTGATGGAGTCCCAGTTCTCCGGTTCCGCTTTCAGTTGTTTCCACTTGGAAAGCAGAATGCTTCTGGTCCAGTTAGTGGAGTGTTTGCTCCTTTTCTAGCTAAGATCGGTCCTCTGTTTATAATGAATTTTATGGCATAGTATTATATTATAAAATAATCATTGAATTTCAATAAATAGGTACCTGTCACCTTTACCTTTTTAGTAGATACAATTTATATCCCTCGGAATTCGCAGGTGTGTAAATGTATAATTCATGAACAATTATATATACATCAGTTTTATTTGGTCTACACCGAAGTACAAGCGAAAAAAACTCAGTCATTGCAATAAACTAAGATGAGCCCCTGGGGGAACTGGAAGGAATTAAATAAGGCCACACTACTGTTTGTCGCAAAACGAAGTGGCTTGTAAAGCGATGTTTCACGGCTATAAGTTAGTTAAAATGCCGTTGTATGTACCTGTTTTTACTCTTAAAGTAATCCAAGGAATAATAGGCACTTAATGTTTCTATAGCAACCATAAAATTGTTTTTGTTTAAAAATGTAAAACCACACAACGTTAAACAATAAAAACTGCTATTAAAATACTGATATACTTACCAACCGCAACCACAGCTTTGGTTGATAATACTAATTTTAATACAATTAAAATATTTCTGCATAAACTGTTGAAGCTCATATTATCATCGAAAAAAAGGCGCCAGCTATGGCCTTGAAATGAAGATCGCCGTCATTTTATATATTTATACCATTATACCGTATGATCGAGAAAAAACGGCGTCAACGATGGCTATGAAATGAAGATCGCTGTCATTTTATATGTAAATTTATATGGGAAATGTCATCGATCGTCATTTCCCAGCCAACTGGACGCCATTTTTTTTCGATCATACGGTATTAGTAATGGCATGAATCATCATGTTCAAGCCAACTGAACGCCATTTTATTTCGTTCATATGATATTATTTTGTAACAAAATTTATTAGAAATTTGCTAGAAATGTTTAGTATGCTTCTTATAATTATTCCTCAATCATAATTTTATATATCTTATTACTCTACTTATTTTTTTATATTTAAACTAGCGTGTACCAGCGACTTCGTTCGCGTCAAATTAATCATTTGTAATGGTGATGATAAAGCAAAGCAAGAATTTCTATTAACATACCAAACTGGATAAAAATTTTCCTACATTTTATGTCAGCATGAGAAAAAACAAATATAGCGATATTATTATATATAACTTGGTAATATTTGAGGGAGTAAGTTTCATCTCGTTGGAATTTGACTTTCGAAAAACCCGTTTGCCAAAAATAAGCTTTTTTACGTCAACAGTTTAAGCAGAATCGTGGTTTAGAAATTACTCAACTTTGGAACATCCTGTATGATTTTTTAAAATTCAAATATAAAAAACAAATAAATTATGCTTGTCAAGCGTTTTCCCGGAAAGACTAACCGTTTTTAAATAACAAATATTGAAAATATTTGAGGGCGTTTCTCACCCTCTTGGAATTTGAGATTCGAGAAACCCCTCCTTACTGAACACTCTACACCCCACAGTCTAATCATCTACCAAAAATCAGCACTTTAAACGTCAAGCAGTTTAAGCAGAATCGTGATTACTCAATGGTCATATTTTATGAAACACCCTGTATAAATTTATAAAAAATCTTAAAATATGTAAAACAACAAAATAAAATATACGTGTTTAAGAGTTTTTCCGAAAAACTCACCGGTTTTTAAATAAAAAATATTTTAATATTTGAGGGATAGTTTAACCTCCTTAGAATTCGAGTTTCGAAAAATCCCTTCTTATTGAACCTCTACACCCTAAAGTGAATCTGTTTTTCAAAAATCAGCTTTTTACGTCAAGCGCTTTAAGCAGGATCGTGATTAATCAATGACTAGATTTTTCGAAACAATCTGTATACATTTTTAAAAAATCTTAAAGTATGTATAAAAACAAAATAAAATATACTTGTTTAAGCGTTTTTTCGGAAACTTGACCGTTTTTTAAATAAAAAATATTGTAATATTTGAGGGGTGGTTTCAGCCTCTTGGAACTGGAATTTCGAAAAATCCCTTTTTACCTCTACACCCTAGAATCCACTTGTATGCCAAAATTGAGCTTCTTACGTTGAGTGGTTTGAGCAAGATCGCGATTAATCAGTTTGTCAGTCACTTAAGGATTTTATATATTAGTATAGATTAATCAAAGAAAAAATAAAAACCAAAATATTAATTAGATTTCTTTATTTTTACAAATAAATTTACACATCAACTGATAAATTTTAGAAATAAAAATCCTAAAAAATCGCGACATCGCTGCAAAATTAAAAAAGAAAATTACAAATAACAATATTAATTCTGACGAAAATTACCAAAAAGCTTCACTATCTTAAAATTACAATTACAATAATTATTATTGTGTTATTAAATTTTATTATTATTTTGAGATCATGCCGTGACAGGCTTTCTTTAACGCCATGTACATTTATATTAATTATAAATATGTAGATTTTAATATAATATATATTAAATTGTATAAGATTTTACTAAATTTAAACTAAACAAGAGAAATGTTTATTAGTTATTAGTTAAAATCGGATTGTTTTAAAATAGTCAGAACAAATCCAAAATTAAGAAAATATAAAGCTTAATCACTGTGGTTGCTATTACAATAAAAAAAATTAAATATCTCAGTATATGCATAGAACAATTAATTTTTCATGCAAGGTTTTTTAAATCTGCTTATTTTACAATTGTTAAATACCATGTAATAAAATTTAGATAAACGCATTTCATTAAATTTATGCTTTTTAAACAGTCAAGTAGTAGACATATACTCTGGAAAATAAATTAAAAAAAAATAAGTCTAACGAGGAAGCAGTCTTTGCCATTAGAAATGGTAAATGATTTGTACAGAAGGCAATTCTATAGTCTGACCAGCGAGAGAATATACAGACGTCAAAAAATGACAAAACAATTGACATTTGAATTAAAATGACAGACAAACGCCACTGTCATATATTCCATCGCTGGACGGACTATAGAAAGATTATATTCAGTTACAGAACATAGTTTTTCCAAATCATATACAGGGTGGCGCCTCTCATACGCCGCGGAGGTTCCAAGGAGAACGACAGTTTGTATTGAGATGAAAATTTGTGAGCATATGTAGGTTAATTCAGGGCACTTTTTAAAAATATAGAGTGTTCCCGTGGGGGGTTACAGGGTGTCCCCAAAAAAAGTTACATATCAAAGTTGTGTTTTTTGTAATGGAACACCCTATATATTAATTGATTTTCGGATTCTGGGAGAAAAATAAAGGTGAGTTTTATAAGAGAAGTATGTGACTAAAATGTAAGGTTTTTGACATATTTAACATTTTCTAGAAATAAAGAACAATTTTTAAAATACAATAAAAGCTACCTAAATTGGAATTTACCCGGTATAGCCTAATATGTAGTTAAATTAACTATTGTACTTTAAATCAAATTAAAACTTGATCCAAAAAGTTATACAGGGTGAGACAAATTAATATTGAACATTGGTCACCTTTAAAAGCATGTTACTCTTTTATTTTAAATGGAACACCTAGTATATTATTCCGATATTCAGTGAAGAATTCATGTCTCTTCAAAATACTATTAAGGTTGTCTACCCCTCAAACAAAGATTTTCCTAGATATTTTCATTTACATGATTTGATTTGAGTAGATCATTATTATTTGATAAAATCTAGGTGGCTGTGATATGTCTCACGTTACTTCAACATATCTGTCTAATTAGTCCAATTTTAACCACTAGTTATCAGTTTGTGTCAGTTAAAACAAAAAAAATTCTCAGAAATTTGCCGAAAATGCAAACTTATCCTACATCAGAGAGAATTGATATCATCTATTAGTTGGTAAATGCAGTGTGCATTCAACAATTAGAATGCTCCTGATTTTATCTAGTCTGGGTTGTTTATGGGGATATGTTAAAGACAGTGTTTACAAAACTCGACCAACTATTGTCGATAACATGAGAGAAATTATTGTAGCGGCTTTTCCAGGTAGAACTCCACATAATATGCCTTTTAAAATGAAAAGATCCTTTTGAAGAGAGACTAATTTTATGCAGTTAACAGTAAAGGAAGTATTTTGAGCATTTGATTTCATCTAGCTAATTTTTGTCACATAATTATAGGTTTATATCTAGTTTTAATTCTGTAACAATTAAAATATGTTTTTAAACGTGTATCTTTTATTATTACCGTTGAGTATTTTTACTCTACAATCTAATTTTTGTTAAATTACCAAAAGGTATCACAGCCACCTAGATTTTTGAAACAATAAAGATCTACTGACGCAAAATCATAAAAATTAAAATAATATACGAAAACCTTGCTTTGTCTGAGGGATTAGGCAGCTTAATAATATTATGAAAGGTATTATACATTCCCCATTGAATAGGAGGAAAAATATATTAGGTGTTCCATTTAAAAAAATAAAGAATATCTTTCTTTAAAAGTGCCTAATGTTCCATATTAATTTTTGTCTCACTGTATAACTTTTCGGGTCAGAATTTCAATTTGGTTTAACATACAACAATGGTTACTACAACAATTAAATATCAGGCTATACAAAGGTCAACAAAATTTAGGTAGCTGTTATCTAAATTTAAAAATTTACTCTTCATTTTTCACAAAATGTGAAATATGGCAAAACTAGACTTTAAGAGTATATGCTTCTTTAATAAAACTCACCTTTATTTTTTTTCTAGAATCCGAAAAATCAGAGGTAATATATAGGGCGTTCCATTACAAAAAACACAACTTTGATGCAGTAACTTTTTGGGGACACCCTGTATAATTCTATATTTTATAAAATGCCAAAATTTCATTTCTCGATATAAACTACCGTTCTCCTTGGAGCTTCCGGCGGCGTATGAGAGGCGCCACCCTGTTTTGTTTTAAATATATTTTTACTTATTAGTTACTTACCCAAATCTAGTAAAAATATTTAGAGACTACAGATATTAGTAATCATAGTAATTACTGTTATATATATTTTTTTACAATAAGTCGCTAAAATGTTTATTAAGCGCAAATCAAAATATCTTTCTATTTTTGTCCGTTTCTAAAAAATATACATTTTACACTCACACACACGCACATATTAAAAAATATACAATAATAATAGCGATTAAAGCGTATTTAGGGTGATAATTAAACTTAACATCCTAGTTAATAAAATTTACCTTTATCCTTAAACAATGCTCTACCTAACTACGAAAGAAATTTTTGGTATTTTTTTCAAATTTTCTAAATTTACATCTTAAAATTACCAAAACCTGATGAAATTAAAGTATAACATTCTCGAAAAACGTGAGAAGCGTTAACTATATTTTTTCTTTCTCTCTCTATAGCAGTTAGCAACCATAAAACTGGTTAAAAAATTAAAAATACAATAATACATCATATACGAATGAAAAAAAAAGGGCGCCGGAGTTGGCTTGGAAATGAAAGCTAACTTGACGCTGTTTTTTTTTGTCGAGAATACGGTATATTTATATGACTATATTTTGAGGATTATATAGAATTGAAAATAAAAAAAAGTAAAATTATAATCGAAATTAAAAACCACTGAGCAGTGAATTGATTAGCCCTAAAGTAATTTTTATGTACAAACGAGACGTTGTCCGTAAAAAATAAAAATACAAAAAAATGCAATTAACAATATCACATCGTTATACCAAATCAACTAGTTTTGGTAAATCAACAATTGAAACGTTTTCTTTCATAAAAATCCAACACCAAAAAAAGACTAAAATTTTTTTTTCGAAAACATTAATTATAGTTTTTCCACAGCAATACAGTAAAATATTCAAAACCAAGAGGAATCTTTGTCAATAAAAACTGATATTCAGTGATTTTTTAAGAACTTTCATTAAGTTGACAATATTTAAAATTGTGCTGTCATCATTATGCTTTTACATCTATCACAAGTCTTACTATGAACTCTAGCCTTTGAATAATAAGATTACGGAAAAGGCATATAAAAAATCTTAGATCGAATGCGACGGGGTCCTAAAATGGCTTAAATTCCGGTTTATCAGTGCCGTTCCAATTTTATTCAAAACGTGTAAAAATATATGATGTAGGGTAAATAATTTGTTGTTTTATTTTACGTTGTGAATAAATGTTGGTAGTTATTAAAATTGTTATAAAAATATACAGGGTTGTTCACCACATACGACACGGAGTATTGTAGCTAAACGATTAGATTTTTACAAATTGTAAGTTTTGGGTTCGTTGAAGGACTATTAGAGCTACAATTTAAAATTATTTTTACAAAGATACAGAGTATCCCGAGCAAATAAAAAATATCAAAGTTTTATTTTTAATGGAACACCTATGTGTGTGCATTTTTAGTTTCTACGATTTAAAATAAAAAGGTAAATTTGATTAAGGTTTATTACACTTAAACCTTACCGTTTTGAAATATTTTCAATTTTTTAATTGCAGTATAAAATTTGGGCTTCATTTCTCCGAGGATATCAAAGTTTTAATACTAAATATTTACAGGGAGTTTATTTATTGATCAGTTAGTGTGTTGCAATAATAAAAGGCCCATACTACCTTATACAGAGTGTCTGAAAATTTATTTTAAATAATTACTAGCTTTAAACAGCAATAACTTATTTACTTTAAATAGAACACCCTGTATATTTTATGAGAATCAGACGCACAATTTAATTGTCTATCAAATTGTATTATACCACTTCTTACCTATTCCTTGTAGTTTTCGTAGAAAATGCATTTTCTTATAATTTAGACCTCATTTATTAATATACCAATGGAATATTGACATTTTAGATTGTTTTTAAAACAACAAATGTAAAAAATGTGTAGGCTAGCAATAGCTTATCGTTTTAGTAAAAACGATAATATTACATTAGCCCATGTAACAAAAGAAAACTATTTAAATCTTATAAAAGATTATACCATTAATTAAATATACCACCAGCATTTCCGCCAAAATACTAATTAACTACATACTTAATTATTGTTCGTTAATAAAATTATTTAAATAAATGTGGATTTGAATCAAGAAATCAATATAATAATAACTTATAAAAATGAACGTCTCTCTGTTGTTATAAATAAGCATTTGTCAAAAAATTAAATATCATTTTTAAGGTGTTACTTTTTTACCACACTGTCTAATACACATACATAATTCAGTTTTTTAGTACTTGAAGCAATTATTATTAATGGCACGCAAACAGTCCAATTAATGTAGTTTGAATACTGGAATCATACTAATTGGTCCTCTTTAACAAATATTTAAACAGTTTTTTTATTTTTAATGAAATAAACGAACTATATCGACAATATTAGTATCTGTACTCTTTAAAAATTTGGTACATCTTTAAAAATAATCTAAAATATCAGTATTCCATGGGTATATTGATAAATGAGTCCCTAAATTACAAGAAAATGCATTTTTTACGGAAACTTGAAGAGATAGGAAAAAACGGTATAATACAATTTGATAGACATTTAAATTCATCTGATTCTCATAAAATATGTGTTAAAAGCTAGTAATTATTTAAAATAAATTTTAGAGACTCTGTATTGTAGTAAAGTTTTATTATTGCAATAAGCACAATAACTGATCAATAAAATAAGCTTCAGTAAATATTTAGTATTAAAAAGTTTGATACCGGAGAAATGCCTTAAAATTTATACTGCAATTTCACAAAAATTGAAAATATTTCCAAAAAACAGCCAGGGGCAAGATGTAATAAACCTGTAAATATGTACTTTTATTTTAATCGTAGAAAATTAAAAATAATAATAATATATCCAGTGTGAAAATTAAAACTCTTGATATATTTATTTATTTGGGATTAATTTGCTGTCTTGTCAAATATTTTTAAATTAGCCAGCTTTAATAGTCCTTCCAGAACTTAAACTTTAATAAAAATCTATACGTTAGCTACAATACTCCGTGTAATATGGTGAACAACCCCATAGTCTCTAATAAAAATAGATACATATAATAACCGACACGCTACTGAAGCAGGTAAGTCAAACTGACGTATCTAAATTCCTTGACATCTCAATCTTTGACAAGTAGTAAATAAAAGCAAAAATGCAAAGAAAAAATATTACTACACATACAGGGTGAGAGTTTCCTACGATGTTCTCTATGGGTATCTCTCGGAAACTACTGGAGATAGAAGTCGGTTATAATAGGGAAAAAGAATTGCAGTTTTGTGGGGTCGTATTCGCCTTTCAGATTTTGAAAAAGTTCATTGCTTACTAGATATATTTAAAAAAAACAAATTTCGGCTATTTTAAAATTGTCTCTAATTCCATTATAAGCTATTTTAGACAAGAAATTTTCAGATAAAAGTTGTAGATAATCATATCCTTAATGAGACCGTGTCCTCCGTTTTTTTCTAAAGCCTGTCATTTTTGATATATGACACAAACATATGTTTTTTAAATGGAAACCATAGTTGGCCATGACTTCATAAAAAGCGCAATTTTTTAAGCTTTTTAGTGATATAAGCTATAATATCTTTTCTTCGAAATTACTGAGTTATAGCCAATTCTTATCATTTTTAAATAATTTCACTTAGTTAGCCATGGAACCAAGTTCATCGCTGTTGCTCTCAGAAATGTTAAGCTGTCACATCCAAAATTTGTAAATTATAATAAACAAAAATTGTAAATATGAATTTTTCAAATGAAGAAAAGCGTGTAGATACTCGCGCATCAATAGAGTGGTTCCAACATGACTTTCAGTATGACACACCACCCCCCACCCTTCATAATGAAAGAAATTTTAAAAATTATTTATATCATAATTATACAAACGCAGGGATAGGAAGAGGTGGACTAATTGCATGGTGCTCCTCGATCACCTGACCCGAGGGGTGTCTCACTCGGGTAAAAAATGTACACGTACTGCCAAAATATCCTTCCACTGCTAAGTGACTGCGAATGACTATGAAGAAGACTGTCTATGACTGCCATGTAATTATTATAGGCGACTGCCATAAGACTTCCAATGACTGCCAGCGACTGCCAAGGAAATGTACAGGTAATTCCAATAGTGAGACACCCCTCGACCTGACCTATCCATTTTAGAATTTTTTATGCGGTATAGTTAACAATAAGGGTTTACAAAAGAACTTATGAATTAAGAGAGGCACTCGAAGTGGCGGTACGAGAAAAGTTTAATTAAGTCGACTGATCCTTCTGTGAGAATAAGTAGTAATTCAGTTTTAAAAAGATGCAACTCAAAACAATGGCGGATTTTTGAACATTTTCTAAAATAATTTAAAGTGTATGTAGTGATATTATTTTTTTAAGTTTTAGTTTGTGTAATAGAACCGTTTAGTAATATATTCTGACTTTTTATAAGTTATAAATCATAACAGAATAAGAATAGCATGCAATCTAAGTGAAATTAGTCAAGAAAGATAAGAATTGGGTATAACTAAATTTAACTTTTCTAACATGTCTTGAAAACCGTTCTCTAAAAAACGTAACATTCACCGGTCAACGTATCCTCGAAAATGTATGGTCAAGAAAAGTTGAACCAATAATCTTACACGCTTTTCTTCATTTGATAAATCCATATTTACAATTTTTGTTTATTTTAATTCACAAAGATTGGATGTGACAGCTTCACATTTACGAGAGCAAAGACAATTAAACTTGTTTCCATAGCTAACTAAGTGAAATTGTTTAAAAATGATAAGAATTGGCTATAACTCAGTAATCTTTCGAAGAAAACATATTATAGCTTATATCGCTAAAAAGCTTAAAAATGGCGCTTTTTATGAAGTCCTGGCCAACTATGGTTTCCATTTAAAAAAACATATGTTTGTGTCATATATCAAAAATGACAAGCTTTAGAAAAAAACGAAGGACACAATCTCATTAAAGATGTGATTTTCTACAACTTTTATCTGAAAACGTTTTGTATAAAATAGATTATAATGGAATTAGGGACAATTTTCAAAATAGCCGAAATTTGTTTTTTTCGAAATATCTAGTAAGCCATGCACTTTTTCAAAAATCTGAAAGGCGCATATTTATGATCCCACAAAACTGCAATTCTTTCCCCATTTAACCGACTCTCTATCTCCAGTAGTTTCCGAGATACTCATAGAGAACATCGTAGGAAACTCACCCTGTATGTATACACGTATTGTATAGTCACTTACTAGAGAAAAATTATTCCATTATTTCCCTCGATTTTTGACCGAGATCTACCGCACGCTACACGACCAACTATTTTACAGTCTTTTTCGATAAATCGCAGTAGTGTCACTGTTAATTTAAGTTCTGCTACAATTTTCTTCTGGATTTACTACCTTTCAACAACTATCAATAGTAGAATAAATAATATAACTCACTAGAAAATAATAATATAGGCTTAGTAAAGACTGACAAATCCACAAAATTTCAAATCAAATTTAAATGCAAAGATAAATGAAACAAGTTTAAATTGGAAAGTGATAAATTGGCGCTATTCTTGTAACGGTCGCGGCCCAAAGCTTTTGATAATTTCGGATCGGTTCGGCATTTTCCGGAATTATGTCGCCAAATATTGTTTCTTCAAATTTATTATTATTTTCTTTTAATTTTATAAATATAATACAGGGTGTTGCGTACAAGAAACTTTATTTCATTTAAGGACATGTATGAAATACCTACGAAACATTGGAAACCGACGTTATGCCACGATCCACGATGGTTTTTGCAGTTCACAGTTCACAATACAGCTTTTTTAAATTTTTTAATCCCACTTTTTCACAATTATCACGGGTTTGAGTAAATAAAATTTAAATTAAACTCACCAAATAGCAATAATTACTTTGAGAATGGACGATTTAAACACTTTTCGGTATTTTTTCAATGAGGGCAGTTTAAATTTTGAAAGATTTTTTTAAGATTCTGGCTTTGACAAGAGAAAATTATTTCTGTCATTGTTTAGCGGTTGTTCTTAACAATCTGATAGCAACCGCTATAGCAGCGCCAGATCGCGTACAACGGTCGCGACCCATAACAATTATATATTTTGACGGGCATTCCAATCTCAATTTATTTCCTTTATCTATGATCAAATGTGTCAAATGAATCGTCAAACAGAACTGTCAAGGATCCCCACCCTAGGGCCCTTTTTTATGACCATGCTGGCACATACACCCTTATAAAAATAAACGTTTCAATTGAAAATGATTAAAAACCTACCTAAGATCAATCCTATTAACTACTCTAACCTATCCAGGGTTTCTTCTATTTCCGCCCTGGGGGACTGAGGAGGTACGGGTATATTTTTTTGGTTGCATTTTACTATACCATCTAATATCTGGTCGAAGCTGAGCATGGCTTTGTCGTCAGATAGGAAGATGTCGGCATCGGGAGACGAAACGTTGGATATGCTTATGTCCGAATCATCCAGGGCCACAGCATCGCAAGAAATCTTCTCCACGTCGTACATGCAGATCAGGTCATCCTCGGTTTCTTCAGGTTGAGGACGGTTTTCTTTGGACTCATCCTCGCTCAAGTCGCTCTGGGATTTTTCTTCTTTGTTTTTCTTCTTGCTTACATAGGTTTTTTCAACTTTAAGTCCCATTTGTTCTAATCTATAATACCAAAATTGGGGTTTCTTTAGCATTGAGGTAGTAAGATATGGCATTCTTGAGAGTGATAGTGAGAAATGATCGTAAGTTATTTGAAGTTCTTATATTAAACGTTAAAACTGCATTATAAAAGTAAAATATGAACAGCAAAAAAAGGAAGATTTGGACATAGTCAAAAAATGACATCAGTAGACAATTTAATTTGAATTAAAATGTCAGAAAATATCTTTCATATTCTCTCATTCAACAAATTATATACCGGGTGCGTCTCAAAAGTGGCTCACCCCTATAACTTTTTTATTTTTTCAGATAAAAAAAAACGAGATTTGGAATGCAAGTATATGACATAAATTAGGATTGATTGACGTATTCAATTGTTTTTGGTCACTTCCTGTTTCACCGGAAATGACTACAACTTTTGATTTTTAAATGGCACCCTCGGTATTTTTTTACTTCATTCGATAGATAATAACACTCTGAATAGAATGACATATCAGATGTCAACGTTTGACATTTTCGCATATGGTTTATTTGAAATTATAACTTGCGGTTCGTAACGAAAATTTGACTCGAAATACCTAGTGTATGGTAAGTGTATGGCTATTTGAAAAAATTGAGATATGATTAAAAATACGATTTGAGCATTTTCTAACTGGCCATAAGACACTAAAAACATTAGACAATCAAATCTATTTTTCCAAGGTTCCTTGATTAAGAATTAGTGTTTTTAACATAACCATAGCACTCTAGATTGAATTTTAAAATTCAATTTTATTTAAGCAAGAATGTCAAAGGTTGACATATGATATGTCATTCTATTCAGAATGTCATTTTCTATCGAATAAAGTAAAAAAATACCGAGAGTGCCATTTAAAAATCAAAAATTATAGTCATTTCCGGTGAAACAGGAAGTGACCAAAAACAATTGAATACGTCAATCAATCCTAATTTATGTCATATACTAACATACCAAATCTCGTTTTTTTAGAGACGCACCCGGTATAGAACATTATACACTAGGTATGTTTATCATAAAACTGGAAATTGTATTAACATGTCCAGTATTACATTTAAAATAGCTCAATACAAGACTTCAGTTCATGTAAATATTGTCTAAAATTTTCAAAATTATTTAAAAAATACATTTCTTTTTATTTGTAAATGAGTCCAATTAGTTCTTGAAAAACAGATCCTCTGTATACTCCTCCTAATTTTTACATTATTTTTGACACAAATTAAAAATAAAAATTTTGTTAGATTCAGTTGAAGATAGAATACCAATCCAGAAGAATTTTCTTTGTCACATTTATTTAAAACTAACAAAGATATCAATAAATACTTACCCTTCCATATTTGCAAGCAATAAGAAAACAGAAACATTAGTTAAATACTTCAGAAACAAGTAACAGTATATTATATATTATCTTAATATTACAAAAAAAATAAGAAAATTGTTTATTTCACTCACCTAATAATAGCAGACTTCTCAAAGTACTCCATATTCACCACATGAGTCTGCAAACTGTGATTCTCATCCTTAACCAACTCAGGAACCTTTTGCCTGATTGAAGCCAAATGTGGCTGGCTTTGGTCCTCCTGTGGTGTATCAGATTTGCAACTGATCAGTCTGAAAAAAATATACAAAAATTAAAAAAATATACCTTTAAAATAAACCATCACTTTTAATACCTTGGATCTGGAGTATCCCTTAAAACTAAATAGAAAGCAGCCATATACTCGGCGCAGGGTTGGAGCTGTTCCCATGTCAACCCTGACACATCCAGAGCTGGCTGTTTACCATACATGAAATATACAGCAGCAGCTGCCATGGTACTGTATGAAAATTTTAGAAATCCTGAAAGAAAATCATGAAAAACAATATAACAAAAATAATTTTTGAGTTTATTATACCTGGATCAAGACTAAAAGCATCTATCATCTGTGATGCTCTGGTGAATTGATATCCGGAATATTGAGGAAACAAGAAGTTTCTTGTTGTGTCCTCGTGCAGTCTTTGACGTATTACAGTTGGGGCCTAAAAAAAATAAGAAACACATAAAAAACCCATGTCTAATAATTAAAAAGACATTGAAATTACCTGAAAGTGTATTTGCATATACAAATTAAGCCAATCAGTGGGCGTCATAACATTCAAATCCCATCCCAAACTATTTAAAATTAATAATTCACAATTCAGGATATCTTCAGGAGTACAGGCTCCGTCACAAACATACGAAAATTCAGTCAAACGCGGTGGATACACCTCTTCTAATTTAGAAGCTAAAAATAGACATGTAACTCCCACCTAAAAGTCAATTAATTTTTAGTATTATTATTTTCAATTTTTGGTTTAAAAATTTACCAATTGTAGTTGATTTTTAGGAACATCAGGTTTCAAAGACAAGAATCTGTCAAAATAGTCTACTGTCAAATAGTAGGTGACTCTCCTGAGGTGATAGACCTCGCAGACTTCCATCACCCAGTCTAACAAGATGGCTCTCATGCGAGGCATGAAATTTGTGAAGTCCTCAAAAAGACGTGGATTTCTCAAATTCAGAGAAGCTTCCTCTTTATAGACCTTTAAAAAGATCACATCCTTGTATTTCAATATTTTAATGAATAAGTATATAAAAGAATATAGTATGCTGCCTTTAAAAAATATATATAAGACATTTTTATCATTTCAAGGTAAACAAATACCTGAAATGTGAGAACTCAAATACAAAAATCTTATCTGAAAACTAGCAGGTTTAATAGATATGAATAAGAAGGTACATAAAGATAGTTACCATGCCAAATAAACAGCAAAAGATATAAATAAATTATATGTTGTATTTCCTTACCATAAACATCCAAACTTCTTTGCTGTCTGCCCAGTTCATCAAAGGTAATGGAACCTTTCGAGTCTTTCTAGGTGAACCAAAGTCTTGTTTGCAACTATTCTTCCTTTTGCTAGTTCTGCTCCTGGTGGTTCTGCAGTCTTTCCTCGAATGGGGTGTTTTGTGTTCTTTTTCTGTCGTACAAGCTATGGATGTTGATGGACCAGGTTCGCTATTAATACAATCTGAATTATCAGTACCTAAAATTAAAGCATATTATCCATAGTAATATTGGAGACATGTATTTTGCTATAACAGAACTTACCATCTAAATCATTATCCCTTTTCTTTTCATTGCTTTCTTTCAAATTTTTGTCCCTAGATAATGCACTGGCCCTAATATTTTCACCATATTTGAAACCCCAAACAGTTTGTTTATGGTGCATTTTTAATAATTCTTGAAAGGGTAGTTTAGTACTTTCTGCATAGTTTTCTTCTTCCAATTTATTAAGTAATTCATTGTTTTCAGCGTCACTAGGACTGTTATTGGTAGTGTAATCCAGGTTTTCAGATAATTCACACTCATATTTGTCAGTCATTTTTATAATAATATTATTCTGCAATTTAAAAGATGCACACTGAAAAAATGGACTCAACAAAAATATATGTTCGAATTACCCCTTCGAGTAGCACCCTTATTATGTAATATTCAATAACAACCCCTTAAAATAGAAATTACTCTAAGCTCTTTATAAATTTATTTATTGAATTAAGTATTTCTATCTGTACACCCACTGCATGTGCATGGTTATTAACAATCTTAAATGTATTAAATTTTATTTAAATATCTAGGTAATGTTTATATTAATTAATTAAAATTACCTTCAGAAATCTAGACCATATTTATCACAACAATTAAAGTACAAACAATTAAGTATTTTCTAAAGAATTTTTTGGCTTACATAAGTGAAATTATATGACCTCATTTTTGGATCTTTAAAATTTAAAAGGCTCATGTGTCTACTTATAATCTATGATATATCGTATTTTGCTCTGGAAATGACGATATTTCAAATAATATATCTATTCTTGTATTCACTTTCACAATACCTTGAAAATAACTAATGCCAAGTTAAAGGTCAATGCACGTTGTACAAGCCTTTTAAATATGGGTATTTAAATTTTAAATGATTCTAAAATAGGAGAGAAGAATACCAGAAAATAGTTTGTCCATAATATACTCATACTGCTTGAAAATGGATTCCATCAAAAGACACTTTGGTGCCCTTCGAATGTATTTTTTTCAACTTTGATATTTTCAAAAATCGGGGCGATAATAAGCCGGTCGATAGCTTGTATTGATCGTTACAAATCCAGGAAGCAATATCCAAAAGAAAAAAATTGAAAAGTATCCAATTAAAGCCAATTTTCCCCAAAATGTGCGACCATACCACACCTCATTGTGCACATAACCCTCAAATTTCCATCTTTATTTCACAAAAAAATACAAGATCAAATGGTTCAAAACTGTCTTTAACAGGTGCACAAAAGTCCTGAATGTCTGAATGATATAATAGTAATAAACTTACCACCCAAGATTCGGCCCCAAAAATTCTAAAGTCTGATCCTTCCGCTTTTGAGATAGTAGGAACTTTATCACTGCGTTCTGGCACAAATACTTCTTCGAGCACTTAAATTTAGTTAAAAAACGATAGAAGAATGTTTCTTTTCCAAGTTGAAGATCCCAGCAGAAATTTTGCTACGTGGAGCATCTACATAACCAACTAAAAATATCCTAGCACCCTGTTTTTATCCCGCCAAGTCAGGAAAATGGTTAAATTTTAGGCGGGCAAAGCTTTTCGTTCCTGTGCATAGCCAACTTCACACAGGATTTTCAAAGCTCCTTTTTCCAGGATATAGCGTTCTAGGCTGATTTTATACCACCCCAGATATGTTATTTTGCACTAAAAACACCCAAATGTTATTAAAAACCATCTATTTAATTATTAAAGGGAAAAACATTAGGCGGAATGGGAGTTGTACGATGGGTTGCATACTTACTCGAAACGGTAAATGAACAATCACAACAAATTTAAATCGCAAAAACTGGCTTAAATCGGACACATTTTTCGAGTTATTTGATATATTATGATTAATCCACACTTTGTTAAAATCACTCAACAACAAATGGAGACACTTTCATTTATATTTTCACAGAAAAACACATAAAATCGAGGACTTGTTTTTAACTCTTATCACCTGTTTCCGCAGCTGACAGCCATAACAATGCTGAAGTTAGGCATAAGAACATCTGACAGATTTTGGCCGGTCGAGCGGGAATCTCGTTTTACGTCATTGGATGATGTCAGCGGGGGACATTTAACTGCATTCCATGACTATTTTTGCAATGTTGGACATTTAATTCTATAAATACTATCATTAATGTCCTGAATAACCATGCTTTATTGCCAAAATACGAAGTATAAAGAGTGAAGAACAATATTTCAAGTAAAAATCTATTCTTATTTTGTTTTCATATGTTTATGGAAGCTTCATAGGGTAATGTAAACAGAAACCATATGATATGGGAAATATAATTTTACGTATGTTGTATTTATTAGAAACCCTACATATTTTTCAACTTTACTGGGTAATGCTTATCTAAGATTAAACATATATTTCTGTTCAAAATATAACATACCTCACAAGCATATTATATGATCATTATTGCAGGTATGTAAAAAAATAAATCATATACTTTGTTTATAAAAACATCTTTATTATGATAACGTTAATATTTTATTCTTATTTAAGTTCAGATTCAAACTCATATATTCCAACAGATTGTTGTATTTTTTCATCATATTCAACCCACTCTTTTTCCTTTAAATCAACATCAGTAAATATTTTCCCACTTTCTGCAACTTTCACAATCCAGCCATCACCTGGTTGAAATTCAATTGGTTCAATTCCACGACAATCGAATGAAACTATGCTTTTGAATTTTTCAGAATCCTCAATTGTATACGAAGCTGAAATTGAATGATATTAGAATATTGTCTCAGATCTCACAAACAAAATGAATATTAGATGAATTAAAAGAGGTTCTAGTAATGTCCTTTACTTCATCACTATGACTGAAATCTTCTGGTAAGAGTTATTTAAAAATAACTAACAAAAAATGCGGTTTTTTGAAAGTTACCGTTACTTCCAGATATAATGTCTAGACTGTTCTCTCTGCCACACATTTTACACTTTGCAATGTAATTATTCTCAGACCGGCCTGTTTTGCCCGGATATTTCTCAGATTCAGTTACATCGTGCCATTTATCTGATATCTCACCGCAGCCAGTGCATTTCAGTTTGAGGGAGAACGAAAAATCTGGGTGGCATGTTTTAAGTTCTTCAACGCTTTCTAACTGCGCTTTGATCTTCAGTGGTATCGTTTTACCCATTACGAATATTTCCTAAAAGTGTTATTTCTATTTTACTTAACGTAAATCAAGTAAATCCTTTGAAATCTTATAATGTTTTGATGTTTATGAAAAATATTTTTTTTAGGTTAGTTTCAGTTCTTCTTTTTATTAATCAATCTCTAGTGTGTTTAACTGGTTGTCTAATGTAGCAAATACGTTGTATTTGTTTTTCAGGCATATATTTTTAAAAATTTATGTAAAATATTTGGTTCGCGATATAAAAATAATAAGGAATAAAAATTTAGATAAAGTGATTGAGTACTTTTCTATGGATGTTTAGGAAAGTGGAAATAAGTGACACGAAGTAAACTAGATTAAGTATGATATTGTGATCTATTGCCTTTGCGTCCTCGGCATAGACTCATAAATCTTGCAGATATTCCAGACTGTCAGGATTTGGCGAAATAAAGGGCTTTATTACTTTACCGTTAGACATTAGCTTTAGTTTTGCATACGAATGCCTGAATACCATGCTTTTCCATGAATATTTGCCTTTTTAGCAATTTTTGTGGTCTGTATAATAGAGAAGAACGTTTTGGCTATATTATTGGTAAAAAGAGTTTTCTAAAATATTAGAAAACATGGTCATGTTTATTAAAAAAATCTACAGAGGTAGGTATGCTATGAATGCCTTATTTCACTCTTGAATTTTGGACACCCTGTTCAAAAATTTGTCTTTAAATAAACTTTTAGTCACGTGCTTAAGCTTGACCAGTACAGCATTGTATTGTTTTACATATTTTCTTTTAATCAAAATATCTGAGGAAACAAAAATAAATTAATTATAAATATATAAACAGTTATTATTTACATCAACAAAACTCGCCTCCTTAACACTATAGTCTGTCCAACGACAAAATCCTTGAGAGTGATAGATGTGTCTGTCATTTTAATTTCACAGTAGTTTTTTTATTTTACAAAGGAACAAGTTGGTACAATTGGAACTTGAGTGACAAGTGACAAGTGATTACTTCAAAATATTGTGAAAAAAATGCATAAAACTGAAAAAATCTAATCTTGTTTAAATAACTTTATCTTATTTTTTTTTTCTGCAGTATTAATATGTATTATTTACCGTATTTATTAATCGTGTGATGTTATTTTACAGATACTCCAGTTTTTGGTACCATATACGAGATAGTATACAACTTTATTTGTGGCTAATACAACTCTCTGGCAAACTGTGTTTCTGGCGGTCTCTGAGCACCGAATATTAACTGTAAATTATGGTCTGGGTCAACACTTAATTTTCCTTCGAGTTTTCCTCCACTCAATTTTAAAAAACACGAAACAAGTAACAACACAGTCCAAAATGCAAAATATTTATCATTGACATAATTTGACACAAAATTATAACCTATAATTTGGCAAGAGTTTGACAACTCTCAAAAATCATAAGTCGAGTTTTCATACGCATCGGAGTCCGTTTGTCGTTCATCGTTGCGTCAAACCAATAATATTGAAATATGATCTGTCGTTTTTGAAATAAACCAATAAAACTGGTTAAAAACAACAAGAGACTTTTTAGTGAAATAAATAGATTGGTATGGAAGTCATCTGCTTTTTTCCTGTCATCGTCTGTCGAAATGTTACCTGAGAAAAAAAAAACAGAGTATACTTAAGGGATATAAAGGGCCATTACTTCCAGTTCAAAATATTCTAATAAAGCTGCGATGATGCTTTTACAAAAAAAAAATCTTGTACACTTCGCACTAAAAGAGGTTCTAAAAAAAACAATGTTCGTCTGATATAGTGTCATTTTAACAGAAACGTCAACGGTTTTTGTAGACGTATCTGTTTTAAAAAAACTAGTGTTCTCGAATAGTTGAATTTAAATATTTTAAATAGTTTTTTTCTTTATTCTTTGTATTTTTTTGCTTCCGACGACGGAAAGAGATAAACTTTCCGAAACGTTAAGCATTTTTTTGTTCGTTAGGCAAATTTGTATATCTGTAAACCTAACTTCTGACAAGTAGTTTCCGTTTGGATTAACGCAGAAGTGTTTCATTATATACTATACGATAACTATTTCATTTTGTAGATTTTCTTGCAGTGGCGAAATACCCATATAGGATTTTTTGGAGAGATGAATCCGCCACATAGGTATAGACATTTTTCGCAATAAGTTATTGATACCTATTACAGGCCAATAGATAGCTGAAAAATTTAATCCAATGTGGTTGTATCTAAATAAATAAATAAATGCCTTCATTGTCAAAATTTTTTTCAATTTGTAGACAAAGGTAAACTCAACAACCAAAGTAAACAAACAATAAGGTACACAAACAAACAAAAGATAATACAAAACATTATACAAATAATATTGTCAGTCTTATTGTTTAGAATAGACATTTATAAATGTTTACAATGTCAAAGAACAAAAAAATAAAAACAACATTCAAAAATATTTAGCTAGTTTATAGTAAATATCAATGACCTCTATATAAATTTATTTTGATGTCATTAGTAAATATAGCAATAGCAAACATTAGACCAGTGTTTATAAATTAATTATATTTTGAAAATCAAATTCGATTATCATAATATAATTCATTCTAGGGCGTAGAAAGCCTTGTCTAGTAAATAAGAGTTCAATGGCTTTGCGAAATGAAGAAAATGATGTTGGATTTGATTTCAAATGGCAGGTGATTGTGCATTTTTTTCGAATTGTATAATATTGAACTTTTAACTAACTCTGAGCGTGGGGTAGGTAGATAAAGATCTTGCTCCGCGTTCCTGAGTAGATAAGTGTGAGATGGCCTTTCTTGAGAAGCTGATACTTGCTTACGTATTAGGCAAACGGATTCAAATATAAATAAGGAAGGAAGAGTCAATATTTTTAATTTCTTAAAAAAGTCCTGGCAATGAGTTCTGCTGTTTAGTCCCAGTGAATATCGAACAGCTCTCTTCTGGAGCTTAAAAATGTGGTCAAATTGAGTCGCAGAACACGTACCCCAGAATGGAAGGGCATACCTGAGGTGCTACTCAAAAAGTGCATAATAAACAGTTCTAGCCACTGAAGACAAGTTAAGCTCCTTAGAAACTAATCTTAATGTAAAACAGGCAGAGCTCAATTTTTTCGACAAAGCTTCGATATGTATGTCCCATTTCAGGGAATTGTCTACAACAAGCCCTAAGAATTTTACAGATTTTACGACGTCAATGGAGGTGTTGTTAAGTACAAAAGGCTGCAGCGAGTTTTTATACGACAAAGCTTTAGTTTTAGAAATGTTGAGACTCAGGAGGTTCGAGTCGCACCAAGATTTAATGGTGATTAAATCATTTGATATAATCCTATGAAGTGCCGTGACGTCCTTGTTGCTCCAAGTGAAGCTAGTGTCGTCCGCAAAAAGAAATATTTTGCCACTGATGTTTATGTTAGCAATCTCGTTAATAAAAAGAAGAAACAAAATAGGGCCTAGTACTCAGCCTTGTGGGACTCGACATTCTATTGGCTTGCTAGAAGACAACGTGGTATCCACCCTCACAAGTTGACTTCTGTTGCTCAGATACGACTTAAGCCATTCGTGAGATGTTCCCCTGAACTCATAGTGCTCCAGTTTATTAATTAGGATCTTATGATTTACACAATCGAACGCCTTAGAAAAATCACAGAAAATTGTTGCTGTAGAATAATGGTTATTTAGGCTGGAGTAAACTTTATTAAGGAGGGAAAACATAGCGTCATTTGTGGACTTGTTGCTTAGAAATCCAAATTGATATTCAGTAAGTATTTTGTACTTAAACAGAAAAGATACCAGCCTTTTTTTAACCAACCTTTCTATGATCTTATATAGATAGTGTTGGAAGGAGTGCAATTGGGCGATAGTTAGAAGCTTCATCTTTGTCTCCTTCTTTATGCAGAGGAATGATTATTGCCGTCTTAAGACATTTTGGAAAAATACCATTTTGGAATGACATGTTTATTAAAGTAGTTAGGTGATTCAGAGTGCTTTCTGGCAGATTCGAAAACATTTTTAAAGTTAGCCCGTCGGTCCCAGATGAGGATTTATTTTTGATGGTATTAATTGTACTGCGAAGCTCTTCTAAAACTACGGGCGAAAAAAAGAATCTGTGTAAGCTTACATTATCATTAGAGAGATTTGAAAGTGGATCATGAGAAGGACATATGGTATTAGTTAAGTTTTTCGCTACATTTACAAAGTACCTAAATCGTTAAGGTTCTCAGGTGTTGCATGAGAAGAAGCTTTGTTTCTCAAATCTAAATTATGACACCCTATAATTTATACATGAGGACATCAGTTGTTATATAAACTACTAAAACTAATTAATAGGTCCAAAAGCGTACTGTAGGTACGGATTTTTGTTCACTGTCATTTACAATATCTGCGGTCGGGTAATAAAATAAAATATATTTACAGCAAATAATACATTTTATTAGCGATAAACCTGTACAACTGAATAGTACAAATTATGCTATAATAGAGGCAATCTATTTAAAGGAATGACAGGACCGAAATACGCGAAACGGAATACAATTCGAAATATATATTTCGCGATTTTGAGTGCAATTAATGATTTTAATCAGGTAATAAATCTTCGGGTATAATTGCCTGAAAGGATATCGTCAGAATGTACGTTGTTTCGGACTAGGCAGAACCGTATTATAACCATATTATTATAAAATTTGGTCCTTAATATTGGCATATATTAAGTTGATTATAAGAATAGAATTAATTTTTAGATAGGCTCTATTTAAGAAACCGGAAGGTTTAGGTATATAAATCTGACATATCGTTGAAAAGCAAGTTTATTAGTCTTTTGATTTTTTAAATAATATACAGGGTGGCGCCCCTCATACGTCGCGGAAGCCCCAAGGAGAACGCGGTAGTTTATATCGAAATGAAATTTTGGCAGCATATGTAGGTTAACTCAAAACATTTTATAAAAATATATAAAATTATACAGGGTGTCCCCAAAAAAAGTTACACATCAAAGTTGTGTTTTTTCTAATGGAACACCCTATATATTCATTGATTTTCGAATTCTATGAAAAAAATAAAGGTGAGTTTTTGTATAGAAGCATTCATTTGTAACACTGCATTCACCTAATTCCTACCACGCAATTCACCTAATTAGTAGTCAGTTCTCTCTGATGTAGGATAAGTTTGCATTTTCGGCAAATTTCTGTGAACTTTTTTTGTTTTAACTGACACAAAATGATAACTGTTTGTTAAAGTTGGACTAATTAAACAACTATGTTGAAGTAACGTCAGCATCACAGCCATCTAGATTTTATCAAATAATAAAGATCTACACAGATCACATCATGTAAATGAAAATATCTAGGAAAATCTTGTTTGAGGGGTAGGCAACCTTAATAGTATTTTGAATATAATATACTGGGTGTTCCATTTAAAATAAAAGAGTAACTTACATACATTAGAAGGTGACCAATACTCAATATTAATTTTGTCTCACCCTGTATAACTTTTTGGATCAAGTTTTAATTTGATTTAAAGTACTATAGTTAATTTAGCTACATATTAAGATATACCGGCTAAATTCCAATTTAGGTAGCTTTTATTGCAATTTAAAAATTGTTCTTTATTTTCAGAAAATGTTAAATATGTCAAAAACCTTACATTTTAGTCATATACTTCTCTAATAAAATTCACTTTTATATTTCTCCCAGAATCCGTAAATCAATAAATATATAGGATGTTCCGTTACAAAAAACACAACTTTGACATGTAACTTTTTTTGGGAACACCCTGTAGAACTCTATATTTTTAAAGAGTGCTCTGAATTAATCTACATATATATTTTTCATTTTATTGATTTTATGGAAAGCACTGTTTATTAAAATGTTGTATCCTATGTTATAGGGCTTGTTTCTCTCTACAATTTCCTGTCTCACAATGTACCGTTTGTGTGCAGGAAGGGTTCATAGTTTCATAGATGTCGATTTTAGAAAGAAATCAGTACCTGTATATTATTTTCTATATTTTTCATTTTATCGATTTTATGGAAAGCACTGTTCATTAAAATGTTGTATCCTATGTTATAGGGCTTGTTTCTCTCTACAATTTCCTGTCTCACAATGTACCGTTTGTGTCCAGGAAGGACTCATAGTTTCATAGTTGTCGATTTTCGAAAGAAATCAGTACCTGTATATTATTTCCTATATTTTTCATTTTATTGATTTTATGGAAAGCACTCTTCATTAAAATGTTATATCCTATGTTATAGGGCTTGTTTCTCTCTACAATTTCCTGTCTCACAATGTACCGTTTGTGTCCAGGAAGGACTCATAGTTTCATAGTTGTCGATTTTCGAAAGAAATCAGTACCTGTATATTATTTCCTATATTTTTCATTTTATTGATTTTATGGAAAGCACTCTTCATTAAAATGTTGTATCCTATGTTATAGGGCTTGTTTCTCTCTACAAGTTCCTGTCTCACAATGTACCGTTTGTGTCCAGGAAGGGTGTCCAGAAATTGATCAAAGTTGTCAGAAGCATATGGATCCAAGTGACATAAAACTAATTAAATACAGTTTTTTTCAGTCTGTGGCAAACGGTATATGAAATAGTTACATGAACTGCATTCTTTTACGCAATAATCATTTCAAATGCGTTCATGCAGAATTTACAATAAGTAATCAACTTTAACTTTAATTATCTCAAAACCATGGCAGATGTACTTAGACCCTTATGATTCTAAACCCTTTATATATGTTCACAAAATTTCATTTCAATACAAACTATCGTTCTTCCTGGAGCCTCTGTCTCGTATGAGAGGCGCCACCCGTTATATTGAACTTAAAATACATGAAAATTTTAAGGGGTCTGTTTTTCATACAGGTCAGTATAAAAATTATGCTCTGTGAAGGAATTTATATTTTTTACAATAATTATACAACACTCCGGCTCTGTAGTTTAGGTAAAGTGCCTCTCTCTCAGTGCCGGCAGTCGATTGTTTTATTATCCGAAACAGAGAAGCGTGAATATTAATTTTGATACATGGCTCGGAATCGGACAAAAACCGACAAGCGATTAAAAATAATAAATTTAGCCCTATACGCACACAGAGGCGCTGGTGTAGAGGCGCGCGGCTGGGCTGGCTTTATCCGCGACATCGGACATTTTTAATGGCATTTAAAAATTATGGCCGTCACTGAATTTGTTTTAACTTTTTACGGGTTTTCAGTGATTTTTATTCGACCGTGAACGCGCGATGGGCTCCGTCGAATAATTGCCAAATGCGATTTTATGTTTGAATTATTAACAAATATGTTGTCTTTTCGTCGGATTTAGGTCCAAACCGAATCATACCAACTGTCACTAAATTAAATTACTGCGCAATGTAAAATAAAGACTATGGAATTTTATCAGTAATAAAACGTTTGTATTTTTTAATCAATATTTTGCTGCTATCGACAACTACGCAAAATTACTCAGCGAGTAGAATGTTTAGGAGGGGAGTTAATCACCGCGACCTTACAGATCTATTGTGTGTTCCCATTTCTTGAGTTATAACGAGTTATAACTAATCATATATAGTCTCAGGGCTTTAACAAAAGCCAGTATCTGAGACGGTTCCATAGAGGCCTACTCTCCATCCTCGACATCAGCCGTACCAAAGTTCATGGCACGAACGGTCGTCGTCTCGGCGCACTCAGTGATAAGGTGTTCTGGTGTTTTCCCATTTTCCCACCGAATCTGCATTCGCCGTTGTTTCTCAGCTTCAGCATACTGAGGTGTTCGTTCAGGAGACAGTGTCCTGTTAGAAACCCCGTGACAATCCGAAGATTGTTTTTACTTAAATCAAGGAAAACCTTTGATTTTTCTCGGTCGTAAGTTCTGAGGAACTTTTTCGAGTGTCTTAGACCGTTGGAGGACCGTTCGGATTCGGAATGTTTAGTTTTCGGTCTAAATACTCCTATCCCTGTCCCTGCTTTGGTTTTGGAACCATTAGTATACCACGTTATGGTATTGCCTTTTACACGCTGAGCAAACGTTTCTCCCTTCCAATCCTCACTAATCCTTACTCAATACAACAGTGAGGTGTTTTATCAAAGTTGTAGATTCTTGGAATGTCATCACTGGGATCACTGGGAGTTGTAGAAGTGGAATACGAGAGTTTCGCCATCCGTGTCCTGCACAGTCGAGGAGCTTGTCTCCGGATGAGGTACCTGTGAAGTGGAGGCTAGAGTATTTGTCTCCATTTTCTCCACTTCAATCTTCAGAGCATCGATATACTGTTGACGTTTCTATTTTTAAAATATACTCAAACTATAAATACGTATTTATGTTTCTAAAAAATATCAAAGTTGTATTCTTTTAAATGGAATACCCCGTATATTATTGCATTTTTAGTTTCTACGATTAAAATAAAGGTAAATTTGATTAAGGTTTATTACACTTAAACCTTACCGTTTTTGAAATATTTTCAATTTTGTGAAACTGCAGTATAAATTTTAAGGCTTCATTTCTCCGAGGGTATCAAAGTTTTTAATACTAAATATTTATTGATCAGTTATTGTGTTGCAGTAATAAAAATTTTACTACCTTATACAGAGTGTCTACATATTTATTTTAAATAATTTTTAGCTATAAACGGCAATAACTTGTTTAATTTAAATAGAACACCCTGTATATTTTATGAGAATCAGATGCACAATTTAATTGTTTATCAAATTGTATTATACCATTTTTTACCTATCTCTTCAAGTTTCCGTAGAAAATGCATTTTCTTGTAATTTAGAACTCATTTATCAATATACCCATGGAATACTGACATTTTAGATTATTTTTAAAGATGTACCAAATTTTTAAAGAGTACAGATACTAATATTGTCGACATAGTTCGTTTATTTCATTAAAAAATAAAAAAAACTGTTTAAATATTTGTTAAAGAGGACCAATTAATATGATTCCAGTATTCATACTCCATTAATTGACTGTTTGCGTTGATTAATAGTAATTGCTCCAAATACTAAAAAACTGAATTATGTATGTGTATTAGACAGTGTGGTAAAAAGTAACACTTTTGACAAAATGACAAATGCTTATTTATAACAACAGAGACGTTCATTTTCATAACTTATTATTACATTGATTTCTTATTCAAATCCACATTTATTTAGAATAATTTATTAACGAACACAATTAAGTATGTAATTAATTAGTATTTGGTCGGAAATGCTGGTGGCTGGTGTTATATTTAATTAATGGTATACTCTTTTATAAAGATTTAAATAGTTTTCTTTTTGCTTACAAATGGGCTAGTAATATTATCGTTCTACTAAAAACGATAATATTACTAGCCTGTACATTTTGTACATTTGTTGTTTTAAAAACAATCTAAAATGTCAATATTCCATTGATAAATGAGGTCTAAATTATAAGAAAATGCATTTTCTACGAAAACTTGAAGGGATAGGTAAAAAATGGTATAATACAATTTGATAGACAATTAAATTGTGCATCTGATTCTCATAAAATATACAGAGTGTTCCATTAAATTAAACAAGTTATTGCCGTTTAAAGCTAGTAATTACTTAAAATAAATTTTTAGACACTCTGTATAAGGTAGTATAATTTTTATTATTGCAACACAATAACTGACCAATAAATAAACTTCAGTAAATATTTAGTATTAAAAACTTTGATACCCTCGGAGAAATGAAGCCTTAAAACTTATACTGCAATTTCACAAAATTGAAAATATTTCAAAAACGGTAAGGTTTAAGTGTAATAAACCTTAATCAAATTTACCTTTATTTTAATTGTAGAAACTAAAAATGTAATAATACATGGTGTTCCATTTAAAAAAATACAACTTTGATATTTTTTATTTATTTGGGACACTCTGTATCTTGTAAAAATATTTTAAAATTGTAGCTCTAATACTCTTTCAACGAACCCAAAACTTACAATTTGTAAAAATCTCATCGTTTAGCTACAATACTTCGTGTCGTATGTGGTGAACAGCCTTATATATTTCGATTTTCGGAAATTCTGGAATATTTAAAAATCCGAACGCGCATAATTCACACAGCGGCGATATGATAAGTTTCGGGGAGCTTTCAGATCCAGCGAACGCATTATTTGCAGCAATTTGCTCGGGATAAATCGAGCGCGAGACGTATTTAAAAAAAGGAACGGGATGATGCCGCCGTTCAAAAGGACCGCCCTGTTATCTATTCCCGTGCCATATTTTATCCCGGATCCTCTGGAGCAAAAGGAAGGAGTTTTTTTGAAAGTCGAAATATATGTGCGCTAGCTGGGCAAAAATGCCAGGAGAAAGTTCTTTGGTGAGTTAAAAAAACAACGCAAAAAACGCAGCGTATATGCAGATTTTTCAGTTTCTTCAAGAAATATGATTTTTATACAATACAATATACAAGGCAATACAACGCAACCAAAAAGCTTGAATCCTATCTTGATCCAGATCCAGTACTGGGAATACCCAAATGTATAACCCGTAGGGCACTAAAACTGTTAAAAGTTTACACTCTTTAACCAGTGTGTCTTGCCTGTCCTCACGTATGGAGCTGAAACGCTTATTTTGACAAAAAGAACATACATAAATTACAGGTCATGCAACGGAAAATGGAAAGGTTGGGAGTTACACTTAGAGATTTTCTTCTTAAAGTGCCTTCTCCATTCAGTGAAGATCGGCAACAACCATGGCAAATTCCTCTCTATTTTTCGCTCTTCTCAGCAAAATATGTGAGTCCAGGCCTGTCCAATCTCTGATGTTCTTCAGCCAGGAGCATTGCCGTCATCCGGGTCCGCGCTTTCCCTCAATTTTACCCTCGATGATGAGCTGAAGGAATTCATACTTACTATGTCTCATGATATGGCCCAAATAGGCTGCTTTACTCTTTTTTATTATGTCGAGGAGTTCTCGGTCCTTGTTCATTTGGTTTAGAACTCGTTCATTCGAGACACGGTCAGTCCATGGTATTCTCAGCATTCTGCGATATACCCACATCTCAAATGCTTCCAACTTATTCATTGCGCTTACTTTGAGTGTCCACGACTCAACCCCTTAGAGAAGTGTGGAAAGTACGTAGCACTTGACGAAGTTGTCTTTTATATGGATGTTGAGACGTTTATCGCACAGTAGGTTCCGCAATTTTAGGAAGTTTGATCTAGCCATCTCAATTTGAGCTCTGATCTCAATGTCTGGGTTTAGGTCTTCACTAATCCAACTGCCCAAATATCTAAACTTTGAGACTCTTGCTATTGGTGTCCCACCTACGACTACCTCCGTTGCCTGTCTTGCATCTCTATTTATCACCATGACTTTTGTTTTGTTTGTATTTATCCTGACATTACCCATTGACACTTAGAGATAAAATACCCAATCATACCATACGAAATCGAACAGAAGTAAGAGATGCGGTGATATCTGTCTTACATCTTAAATTTAAGTGGGCAGGACACATGGCTAGGATAACAGGTGGACAAAAAGACTTGTGGAATGGAGACCAAGACACGAGGCTTATATAAGCAGAGGACGACCTCCTAGTCGATGGACAGATTGATGATATTAAGAGCGTGGCTGGAAACTGGTTTCAAGTGGCACAAAATAGAAAGATATGGCTAGAGTTAAGGGAGGCTTTTGTTCAGCAGTGGACGGAATAAGCTAAATGATGATGATGATGACTAAAACTCTGGATTAGGGAAACATACCGTTTATTGGAGAAACAGAGAACATAGGTGTAGTAAGGCCTTCGTTTAAGAATCCAATTCTAAAATTTTTTAGGTAAGAAATTTACTAGGTAAGACTTTAGAGTTTTTGCTTTGTTCATATTCTTAAGTCTTATCTACGTGTGTTTTTGTGAATCTGTGCTTGACCGTTGTAAGGCTTTAATTTTATCAAACTAAAACAAGCTTAGTTTTAATCATCCGATGCTGATGATGCTAACATGGTTAGTGAAACGCACGTCCAGTGCAAAAATAAAGTGTTTTGGTATATTGTGGTGAATAGTGTTTTATTTTGCTTTGTTTACAAAACTACACATTTGTAATTAAATTTAAAAAAATAGTCTTTGTTTTACGGAATCTTTGGTAGTCGAATGCTTCTCCGGTTTTTTTTTTCACTACAGTACGCACTGGAGCTGCCCAGCTCTAATAACAGGCTGACTTCTATCTGGTTATTATAGTCACGTATTAATTTTTACACCCTTCTTTGTTTTAAAGCCCCGCTAGTAATGGGCCATAAATTTCGAAGGGGTTTTAATTTCAGACCGGGCCGGCTTCGAGAGCGTTTATTTGCATAAATTCATTTTTCCCCCCTTTTTACGTATTGAGTTAGTAGGCTTGTTAGGGGTGCGGATTGTCGTGATTTTTTGTTATTGTAATTTACCGGAAACAAGCCTAATGATAACTAAACATAATGCTGTTATAGTGCTTGTGTGGTAGCAAATGCAAAGAATGCAGGATATAGTATCATGTAATATATTTTTTTGTTTAGAATAAGTGTATTTTTGTGTATTTTATTTTTGTATTTGTGTTGTAACACAGAAGGTTTGAAACGAAATTTTATTTGTCTAATAAAAAGTTATTATTAGTGGTGGTTTATAAGTAAATATTTTTTTGAAGGTACATAATTATAATTTTAGAAGATATTCACAAAAAATTTAAGCACTAGTTGATTAAAAAAAGAGTACACCATTAATATTGCAAATTATATTTTATCCCCTGATAGTATATGTCTATTTTTTTTATTATGTAGCGGGCACTTTGTTTACTTGTTTCGTCAAACTGCTTGAATCCATTTTTGCTTTTGATCAAAGGTGTGAGAAACTGTGAGCTATAAAATGTTGATTTGGAAGAGTTGAATATCCGGGAAAGTTTAGTTATTGAATGTTATTGCACCCAACAACCACGTAAAATTTTTTCGGCAATATTATTAACATTTAAAATTGTCAGAATACAACGCGACGCCCAGTTCGATTTTTTTTCACTTATTTTTTACGAGCCGAAACAGCGTTACATCACACAAAACTCGTAGTTTTCAACAGCCTCTAAACTATGCGAAAAACTCTTCGAAACAGGTCAAGCATCCGTAGCCCAACTTTGACGCATTTTGATTTATCTTCAGTTGTCTTGACGCACTTCGGTTTACCTCAAACTACTTTCGATTCTTAAAAGCGGCTGAAAACTACTCGAGAGGAGGGCGTGGGAGGATTTTTTTAACGTTTTTTGTTGCCTCGTTCAATTTTGTTTAGTTTTGAACTATTTCTAAAACGGGGCGGTATCTGTCTCCGAGGCAAAGGATTTTTTTTCATAAATCTCAGTGAAATAAGTAAACCTAGACGTTTCTAAAATAGCTGAGATAAAATAGCAGCGAGAACGGAAAAAATAGCCTGTATATATTTGATTCACTTGTATGAATATAAATACAATAAATTGAGAATATCCCTAATTAAAGTATCGTGTCTTTGGGCCGTATGTCAAAAAACAGGACTCAAAGAATACAAATTGCACGCACGTGTCGTTGAAAAATAGCGAATCGAGTGCAGATAGTCCGAGGCTCGAGACGAGCGGCGTGGCGCGAACAGGCCAAGACAAAAGGGCGCACCGTCTGGCCCTGATATTAGCCGCGGCAACGAAAGGGCAGGAAACAGCCCCGTGATGGATGGGTGTGCGAAACGCCCACGGCGTCGTTTTTGGGGACGCTGACCGACCGCAGGACCGCCATTACCGCCCCTCGCCACGCCACTGGACTCGTCAGCGGGTTGGTTTTGCTGTGAGCCGTGGCGAAAAAGGGCGAAGGGACTAAAAAATTTGGTTTTCGTCAGGGTGAGAGCTGATGATGTTTTAGACTTGAAATAGACTGTGTAAAAAGTAAAAAATTCGTATAAATGTATGTTCTAAAATGCTTAGTTTCGGAGATACAGGGTAAAAAATGTACACGTACTGCCAAAATATCCTTCCACTGCTAAGCGACTGCCTATGACTGCCATGTAATTATTATAGGCGACTGCCATAAGACTACCAATGACTGCCATAAGAATGCCAATGACCGCCAGCGACTGCCAAGAAAATGTACATGTAATTCCAATAGTGAGACACCCAGGGGCGGCTCGTAGCACTGGAAAATGGTGAGGCATATTAGAAGAGAATTTTTATTAGTATGTATATAGAGTGACGATTAGTACGAGGAAGTCCAATATCTTCGTAGTTGACAAATATATTAAAAAAAAGTTCTATATAAAAAAAGTGCATATCCTAAAAAAATATTTTCTTTAAAATTGCAATCGCATTACCATTTTTCTGTACAGAATTGGGTTCAGCATAAAATTCAGCATACATCACACTATTGATTTATTTGAAGCACTACATATGCGGGATTTCCATGATAATTCATATTTGAAAAATTTCATTTTTTAAAAAGTGGTAAAAACCTGGAGTGAATTTAACTTATTGATATATTGACAAAAGAAGAAATCCGAGAAAAATTAACATTATTTTATACAGGGATTTTTTTATGGCACGGCCAACATTGCAATATTATAATGCTATATCTCAATTTTTTTAAATGCAATACACACTGTATATTATTTTTAGTATTTTAGATACCTACAGACTTAAAAAGCGCACATTTTTGTATTTAAAATATTTCTAAATTTTTAGCAGTTGCCTTAAGCCTTATGTAATATAATTCGCAGTATTATACCGTATGATTGAATAAAAACGGCGTCAGCGATGGCTATGAAATGAAGATCGCTGTCATTTTATATGTAAAATTATATGGGAAATGTCATCGATCGTCATTTTCAAACCAACTGGACGCCGTTTTTTTCGATCATACGGTACCTATTACATAGGGCTATTGCAACAGTAAATTTTTATCAAAGCGACCTCAGGATATTTTGTCTTATATTTTACTCTGTATGGTAAAATTTTGTTTTTCTACCCATCCTATAAAAATAAAACAAAATGAAATCTCTGTAACAGGTTGCTTTACTTTTTGACTATACGAGTACACAATTTATCTAGAAATGATTCGAATTCGAAAACTTTTACCTGGGAAGTCCTCTGATGATGCATGGTCCCTCTAAATCATCATATCAATCAACAAGTCACTGCCCACTTTTTAGGTATTTACTTAATACGTTGTAATCAGTAAGACGAGTAATTAAATATGCAATTCACATTAAAAAACGTATATATATTAATCAATTAGAGACAAAACAGTGCAATAACCGGCAGAGTTATTTCAAACTGTGATTCAAACTAATACAAATTCCCAAATAATGCAATTCTGCATTTTCAGCCTGTCGCCTAAAATCTCTCGGGCTGATTGGGAAGTGATACATATTTTTAACGAACGGCTTTTAAGGTTTAAATTTACAGTTGAGGCTCGCCTCAATACGGCCTTTTACGCGCTACTACTCCATACATTTTATCTCTCTTCAACTAAAGGTTTTGCCTATGCTTTTTCTTTTCATTCTATAGATTTAAGATTCCAGTGAACGCTGTCGCTCCGTCAATGCGATATACCACAATACGTTAGACAAGGAAAGGCGAGATGCAAACCTCTGTACATATACTTCTTAAACAACAACAAATGAGATGGATATATATATATCGTCCAGTTTGTCGCATATGGGAAAGGAAGCGCGTTTAAAGGAATACCATCGACGTAATTTATTGTAGAATGACGGATAAAAAATACAATTATTATTGATGCAAATAGGGAAAAAAAAATATAAAATTGTGATTAAAGATGTATCGATTAATACGTCTAATTCTTCAAATGTATTGGTGAGGCACTGCCTCATCTGCCTCATAGGACAAGCCGCCCCTGGAGACACCCCTCGTAAAATGCTTAGTTCGGAGATACAGGGTGTAGAAGTTTCATTTTATTTCGGTTTGGTGCCAATATCTTATAATTTAATAAATTGTAAGTTATTCTATGTATTATTTAATTTATTGTTTTTGTTTGCCCTTTTGCGAGCTAAGATATTTGCCCATGCAAGGTCGAAAATTGTTAGTACACTCAACAAGTCTCTTATTCTCACAAACCACAAACATCGGCACGAAGGAACAGTAAACGATTTTATTTAGATTACTTTTAAACTGAAATTATTTAGAGCATAAATAGATTCCATTAAATGCATACACATGTTATATATTGTCTTTGTCAGATCAAATGAATAAGGAAAAGCTTTAGAACAGAACTACAACAAGAAAACATAATAATATGATTTAGTTAACATTAGTTAAATAATGAGAAAACATTTACTTTACCTTTAATAACATTGTTTGTCACAGAACTCAAGAACCAAAATAAAATCAATGCGTCTCGAATGGTAGTCTAGAAGCTATTATCTAACAAATATCACCTCTGTTCTTCGCCTGATTTCCCTCTCCCTAGTTTGTGAATAATATTTTAAAAATCAATAATTTTGTTTATGTATACAGAGTGTCTTAAAAATGAATGTTTTGAATTTAAATAAATATGTCTATTTTTAAATAGGCGGTTCATCTCAATAGCCTTAAAAAACTCATCGCAAACTTATTAGAATATTTGGAACCGGAAAGCCGTAGTAATGGCCTTTTATATTCCTTCAGTGCTGTTAAAGTGGTGAGTTTTGTTGATGTAAATAATAACCTAAAAATAATTTATATATTTATAATTAATTTATTTTTGTTTCCTACGCTGTACCGGTCAAGCTTAATCACGTGACTAAAAGTTTATTTGACATGAACTATATTCATGTTGCTGTGCTTACAGATATATCAATCAAACGACTCTACATATAAAAAAGAATAATTAACAATTCTTATTAAGAACTTTTTTCATATCTCCTTATTTACATGTACTGAAGCGTGCCGTAATCTAATTTAACGTAAAATAGCAATTTCCCATCGAAGCAGAAGAGGAGTTTTCGGGCCCATTGTTACAACAGTTACTTCGGCTTTTCGTGCCGCTGCTGCAACGAAACCCGAGAGCATATAATTTCCAGATAATTTCGGCACAGGCACAGGTCGATCTGCGGTAGTTGCCGATGCACAACTTTACCACCACCGGAAACAGCTAACAAAGTTAGGGAAATCGCGAAGAAACTTCTTGCCACAGAGAGAAGATGAGGCCGAGATGTAACGCGATTCCTCTCTCTGTGTACGGTCCTTCAGACGATAAGACGGTGATGAGGAAGGGACTAAGTTGAAGGAAGGATTTATTTAAAGAGAACCAGAGAAAAGTAATAATTTTACGGTGTAATAAGGGCCTTGTTGAATGTGCTTACACTTTTCGACCGTGCATGAGCGAATATCTTAGCTCGCAAAAGGGAAAAGAAAAATAAATAAATAGAATAACTTATAATCCAAAAATATTGGCACAAAACCTTCAACTTTGTCTTCGAGACTCGCAACAAGAGACCTTAGTATCTACCGGGTGGGGACCTTATAAACTAACAAAAAACCCTTTGAATAAGAAGACTAAGGAAGGAGCATATCAAAAATCTTAGGTCCACCGCGATGGGATTCAAATATGGCCAACTTAAATTCCGGTTTCAGTGCCGTTCTAATTTTATTTAAAAAATGTAAAACTATGATGTAGGGTAGACGTGGGGTAGACTCAATATTATTTTTTTATTTTACGTTGTGAATAGATGTTGGTAGTTATTAAAATTGTTATAAAAACATATTATTATAATAAAAATAGATAAGTTTTAATAATTATTTATTAACACAAACATCCGATACGCTACTGAAGCACGTAAGTCAAATTGACGTATCTAAATTCTTTGACATCTAATCTCTGAAAGTAGTAAATAAAAGCAAAAATGCAAGAAAAAATCTATACTTAGTTAATTTAAGTGAATTTCACAAATGATCGGTTTACGACACGTATGGATATTATATAGTCACTTACTAGCGAAAAGTTGTTCCATTATTTCACTCGATTTTTGCCTAGATCTACCGCACGCTACACAACCAACTATTTTAGAATCTTTTTCGATAAATCGCGATAGTGTCACTGTTAATTTAAGTTCTGCCACAATTTCCATCTAGATTTACTATCTTTATACAACTATCAGTAGTAGAATAAATAATAAATAACATAAAATAAGCTCCGTTAAGTCTGACAAATCCACAAAATTTCAAATCAAATTCAAATGTGTCAACTGAATCGTCAAACAGAACTGCCAAGGATCCCCATCCTAGAGTCCTTTTTCCGCCCACCATGCATGAATACATGGATAGCATTATGCTCCTTCCTTAGTCTTCTTATTCAAAGAAAAAACCTATTCCGTTTTGAATGTAATAAATGTGGCATATTTTGAATGTATTAAACTATAAACCTTGGTATGAAGACAGTTTTTTATTATTGTTATTCCTCCTTTATTAAATTTCAGAACAGCATAGTTGGATTCTTTGGAATAGTGATCAAGGTTTTCTCTGCCGTACTCTTTTACTTGTGAATTCCAGGCAGAGTACATTGAATTACATTTTATTACTAATAGAAGTCTTTATACTCTTTAATAATTGAGACTACTTCCAGCAAATAATACTGGGTAAGTTTTAAATAAGTGCAAATGTTTTTAGGGGTAGTATATTTCGACCCCAGAAACACGATTATGTTTTTTTTTTCACGAAAAAAGTTTTTGGAAAATGTTGAATTTTTTCAAAACATTTTTGAATTTTTTTATAATATGATAATAATAGCTCCCGTATAGAGCGTTTAACGCTTTGGGAGTAGCAAGGTACAGCTTGCCAGGCTAGAGCCGTTCAGTATACAAGGAAGGTAATGTGGCTAGCACTACGCTTCAACCTTCAACCGCCCATTCTTACCTCAGGATTGTGAATCTCAAGTACTCATTTAAGGCTGAGTCGACCTAAGTACCCAAACTATTTTTATTTTATTAAAAATAGTCGGCTGATGAAGTGCCGGCTGTAGGATTCGAACCCATAACCTTTAGATTTGTAGACGAGAGCTGTACCTCTACGCCACCAGGCACCTTAATTTTTTTTAGGTTTTAGTTAAGAAAAATAATTTCTTGGTAATATGACAATATAGGTAGTAGATTAAACTTACAAGAAAGAAAACCAAGAAAAGATCCCGTGGTTCTCAAAATTTAAGTAAAAAATAATTTTATTGAAAAGTTTCAAAGTAAAATATTTCGGTTATTTTGGACTTATTTCAAAAACAGCAAAGAGAAAATATGTTTTTTATCGAGATCTACCAGCACTGAAAATATTTGCACTTATTTAAGACTCGCCCTGTATAAATAATAGTATACTGCATCAAGAATTAGTTACTCAAAATATGGTGTTTTCACATAGTTGGACTGTTGCCCCTTAAAACGTTCAGTTTCTATGTGATTTTTGATGAACATTTTGAAAAAGCCCTGTATAATATTCCAGTTTTTACTTAAAGAATATCACCCTGTTTACTACATTCAAATGCAGTTTTATTTATCAAAAACAAACGCCAAACAAAACTCTCATCGTAACTTTCTTTAGTATCGAAGTTTTCAGTCATTCCCCATCGTAATGATCTGCTTTAGTAGTGTGCCTTAATAGTTGTTTTAAACTATGTTGTTAAAGTTGCAGCTACTAAACATAAAGCTGCTACATGATGTCCCCTATAAAAGCTGGCAAAACG
The DNA here is from genome assembly GCF_002938485.1 of Sitophilus oryzae. Classification (NCBI taxonomy): domain Eukaryota; kingdom Metazoa; phylum Arthropoda; class Insecta; order Coleoptera; family Curculionidae; genus Sitophilus; species Sitophilus oryzae. The sequence continues at coordinate 588,625 of NW_022146490.1, forward strand.
AAACTAAAAAGTTTATATCTGTTATATAACACACTTTAATTACGGGGTTCAATAAAAATGAAATTCAAAAGTTTATCCTAGATTTTGTAAGGGTATTCTTGATACCTGTTTATAGGTACCTATTTATATCATATATAAGTACTTAAAACTTTGTCATAAACTTTTACTGTCCTGTTAGAAAACATAACTATATTTTTTAATGACAATGTCCTGATGTAATGAAGTTGATAAATGCATCAAAAAAGTTTATAGGTCCTTAAAAATTATAGCGGATCCTTATGACTGTTTAAAATCTTGTCTACACATAACGTCTTACATGTCAGTTTTGTCTAACATAAAGTTTTTTCAGTAGTGGAAGTTTTCATGCTCCATTGTAGCGTTATGTCGAGTGAAGTAAAAAAATTGTCTGTGATCAAATCAAAGCAAATAAGAAAACACAATCACCATTTATTATAATTATTTTCATTATAATTTTAGTGATTTTGTAAACATAATTGTTCCATGATCTCTGTATATCAACATATCACAAGTATTATTTATTCTTTCAGACTGTGTTTCTGGGAACAAATTTCACAGAGGACCGGAGTAGAGGACTCTATATATCCATAGTCTCTAAGTTGGTAAGTTGACTGTTTTGATTAGATACCTTTTTCTTGCATGTTTTTTTATTTTGTATCTAATGGTAATTTTGTTCCTATTTTGGTTAGGCTCAGAATTCCAGTATATAAGGTTCTTCTAGGCAAGAAGAGATGGCAAATGGGTATCTTACATACTTAAGTTCTGTTTTGTGATTTTTATTAACTTTATAATAAATACTATAATTATAAATACGTGTTTTATTAAATTTATTAATATTTACTAACGCTTTGTGAATTTACAAAAGTAATTGTAAATTCACTATAATAAAATGTTTTAATTTGTTGTTACTCTATAGTATTAGTACAAGAAGTTGGCGATTTTAAAAGATAAATTTACAATAAATAAGTAAATTTACTATGAGATACACATTTTTACATAAATTAATAAAGAATATTGGTGAATATAAAGATATAATATATTCAGATACATGCCACAAATGAGCCATACAGCAATTTTACAAACGAGTTGTAAAGCTAAAGAACGGATGGTAAATTTACTACAATAATCTGTGGCAAGAAATAACTATCAATATTGTTATTAAATTCACAAATTATTTTTTTCAGTGTATTTACGTGTCTGGGAGTGAATCGCTATGGCTATCTTGTAAGTCGCAAAGAGCAAAATTGCTTTCCTTTCTTTATTCAGTACATCGTATTTAGGGAATGCAATCCCGCAAATGCGGGATCCCTCTGAGATTCCGCGGGATCAAAGTTGCGGGATTTACCGTGCGGGATCTGCGGGATCAACACATTACTACTGGGTAACCGAATCGATCTCGATTAAGATCAAACCGCTTCGTTCCGGGCCGATGCGTCGATGCTCGAAACCCGGGGGATTCCCCTTACAGCTTGGCCATTAAAAATAAGTGAAACAAACAGGCTAGTTGTTAGATTTCTTTCTGGCGTATGTGCGTAAGTGAAGAAAAGCGTTTAACTAGTACTTGTGGACAATTTAGTCAAATAAATTGCCGGACATAATTATTGGGACAAGCAAAATTTTAGGGTAAATTTAAAGTTGAATATCTCTTGAACTAAAAAAGATTTTGGGATGCGGTTTGGACCAGGTTTTAGATGAATCTATTGTGATTTAGATGCTGATGTGGTTTTCGAAAATATATTTAGCGAATTCTCGTATACAGGGTGTTTTATAAGAATGTGAAAATTTGATCAAAAATCTTTTTTACCGTAAATTTACAATTTTTAAAAAATCGAAATTTTTACCAAGTACGACGAATCTGTATTGAAATTAGAAAAAAACAATTTGATCGGTTTTTTATTTTTTTTTGTTTTAACGAAATACAACGTTTTTTCGAAAAATATGCATTTTTAGTCATACGTATGGCCCTAAATGGTACAAAAAGCTTTGTACATTCCTCATATGCCAAAAAATTTTGATATAGAGTGTATCTAAAAGCAGATAACTAACACAAGTTAAAAAAACTTCAATCAGAATAATATTTTTATTTATAAAATAAGTAGATAAATTATAATAATATTTAAGTTTATTTAATATTAAATATATTTTTTGAACACCCTGTATACATCGGTGTCCAAATTTCTGTACAGCTAGTTTAAGATACACGCTATATCAATATATTGTGGGCCTATGCAAAATGTACATTGCCTTTTGTACCATTTAAGACCAAATGTATGACTATTGTTTACAATCCCGCAATTTTGCGGATGCGCGGGATAGATTGCTTTAATCCCGCGGGTTTGCGGGATTGATATTTTGGTGCGGGATTGCGTTCCCTAATCGTATTATATTGAGCGTATTGATTGTAATTTTCGAACACAGGAGAATCGGCACCTAAAACCAGATCTTGCCGACCCTGTATACTTTATACATATCTATGGTCTACGCTGTAATAGGACACTCAAGAAGGTTATATACAGCATGACATTAATATGATATATTAGGTTTTTTGCCAAATCAAAAAAGTATCATAAGATTTTTAATCTTTTTTTATCTCTGTTTAAACATATGCTGGCACAGAATAATGACTTTTATTGTTATCGTTACGAATGATTACGTTATTAACGAATAATTAATAAATAGATAATTGATATATCAATATTTGGTAAAGGGATATACCTATAACAATTTCCAACATATATGCAAATAAACGATGTAATGGAATATTGTTGTAAAACAATAACAACCGTATGATCGAAAAAAAAACGGCGTCAAAGGCGGCTGGGGAATGACAATCTATGATTATTTTGGCGAGGTCAGGCCCTAGGCGTCATTTACTAAAAATTGACACAAAACTTGTCAAAAATTAACACTAATTAGTCTTCTTTTGGATTTTTTAATTCCTCGTGGGTACCATGCTGTTATTCTTGTGCCAGGTATCTATGCCAGGTGTCCTGTCCATTGCCTTTTGAGGGATTTGACTCTATGGATGACATCTATTACGTGGGTCTTTTGTCATATCCACATCCACTCTATTCTTTTACGGTCTCTCTTGGTTATTCCCAGCATATTTCGTTCCATTGAACGTTGTGTGACCTCCAGTTTCCCTATGATGGACATGCATATGTTATAACTGGTAGTACACATTGGTTGAATGTTTTCTTCTTTAGATAGAATGGCATTCTAGATTTGAATATTATTGAGTTTCTTCCAGGATCCATTTGGCATGAGTAGCATTTGGAAATATGAGCGATGTTTTCAAGGATAGAAAGGTGCCTATCAACCTAAAGAAAAAGGCTTACGACAGCTGCATTCTACCGGTGCTTACATATGGCTTAGAGATTATGGCAATTACTCGAAAAACAGCAGAACAACTACGAGTAGCACAAAGAGCCATGGAAAGAATCATGTTGGGAGTCACCATTAGGGAAAAAATACGCACATACGTCAAAAAACAAAGTTAATAGATGTCGTTAAAAGAGTGGCAAGTCTAAAGTGGCAATGGATAGGTGGCAAGACAGGATCCAGACCGATGGCCCCAAAAAGTCGTCCTATGGAGACCTAGGGGAACAACAAGAAGTGTGGGCCGACCAAAAAAGAGATGGGTCGATGACGTCAGGGCAGTGGCGGGAAGACAATGGATAAGATTGGCTAGACATCGTGAAGCATGGAAAAACCTAGAAGAGGCCTATATCCAACACTGGATGGAACCAGGCTGAGAAAGAAGAAGAAGAGTTTCTTCCACAAGTACTCCATGCTAACTTAATTCTGCTGTTGATTTCTGGTAGTACTCTGGTTGATCCTGAGGTGTGTATTAGTTGTCCCAAATATATACATACAACCAAACCTATATGGAATCACTCTTTATTTCTGACTAAATTTCTTGCAAGGATAAAAATTGGTATACGACTTTAAGATAAGGCTTTTTGTTGTAAATAAACATGATAATAAAGAATAAACGACTGCTGCAATTTATTTTCTTTTGAATTTTATGTTCAGTAGTAAAATCACGATTGTCCGGTAATTTTCATTCGATCCAAAAAATAAAAAAATGCTTTATGTTGGATTAACAGGTGTACAGAGGGGAAATATTATTTCTCTCACTGAACAAGGAATGCTCCAAACAGACGTATCAGAGATAGTAGGCGTTACCCAGGGTGTTGTATCGAAAACATATGCAAGGTACTTGGAATTAGGAACACACAAGGATAGGCCCAGACAAAGTCGTCAAAGAGTCACAACTGAACAACAAGACCGCCTTGCGGGTCAAAGTGCTAGAATAAATCTCAATGTTTCTCATCCAGAGCTACAAAGACAACTTCTGACAGCTACAGGTGTGAACGTTTTAGTTGAAACCATAACAAAAAGGCTTTGTGCTCGAGGATTTTACAGTAGGAGAGAGTTACGGATCCCACAGTTATCTCGGCAAAATAAAATTGACCGGCTAAATTGATGCCTTCAACATCAAAATTGGACAACTGAGAATTGGCAAAATATTCTTTTTTTCGGATGAGACCAGAAAGACGAGCGCTACTTCAGGCTGCAAAATCTGTACCAAGATATAAAGGAGGAACTATAGTGTTCTGGGGAGGTATTATACTGGGAGAAAAAACTCCATTGTTACCACTTCAACAAACTTTAACGGGTCGGAGATATGGTTGACTTGGTGCTAGACCCAATCGTTAGTCTTTGGAGAGCTGCAATTGGTTATAATTTTAACTTCTTGTACGATAGTGCACCTCCCCATACCAGCAGAGTGACTAGAGAATGTCTTGAAACGGAAAGTGTCATAGTTTTGGACTGACCTGCATGTTCACCAGATCTAAATCCTATCGAACACTTGTGGGACTAGCTCAAAAGAAGGGTTAGAGCTCGTCGAAACAATCCAGGAAATCTTGCACAGCTTACTGATGCAGCATTAGCAGAATGGGAAAACATACCCCAAGACAACGTTGATAATTTAATAAGCATGCCAGCGCGAATAGAAGCTTGCATAGGGGCTAGAGGTGGCAACAAGTAATATTAAAATTATCAATTTTCTTTTTGTTCGTGCTGTTTGGGCATTAAAAATTTAAATCTCAATTTTGTTTCAGAAACCGAAAAATATCATATTGTTTATTTTGGAACTGATTTTTTATATTGCTATATGGAATATTTTTTGTTAAAAGTCATTGGTAAGGACTAAGTTTTATTCATAAACACAAAATTTTCATACGCCTCAAAAATTATGAAAAATAATAGATGATTCCATATAAGTTTCGTTGTGTATATATTTTTCTACTATTTCCACTGTTGTGCTATTTATTAGAATGTCTTTTCTTTCCACTAGTTCGTTGTACATTTCTTTAGTTTTTGCTAAATTCATTTTGAGATCCACTCCATTGCTGGCTATATTTAGTTCATTAATTTAAGCTTGTACTTCTTCAGGGCTATTGGCAATTAGGACTATGTCATCAGCGAATCTTAGATGGTTCAGATATTCTCCATCTATTTTCAATCTTTTGCTGGTCCAGTCCTTTTACAAATACACATTGGTATATTTAAATACTGACGTTCTGAAGGTTGCTTAAATATTGAATGGACATACTGTATATATTTTCATAGGAATGGATTGTGACAAAGGGAAATCTGGTAAAGCAAACGAATGTTTAATATCGTTAGCTGATACGCCCAATAAGCACCATGCAAATTTGTACATATCGCATACGTATCTCGATAGATTTTCTGTAACTTCTGTTTTTTTGCGCTATTAATAATTAATCAGTTTGTACTGTGCTTTGACTGATTAGTGATTAGTGTTTCCAATGATCGTGAAACTATGGGAACTGGCAGTTCAAAGGTAAAATACCTAGAGTATGAAATATATGTCTTATTTTATTATAATTTATTCGAGGGAGAAATAGTTTTCGTAGTATCATATTTGCTATTATTTAAAGAGTCTAATCTAAGACACAAAAAATAAATACATAGACCAGATGCTTTTGGATATCATACACCAACTTTGTAATTTTTTTAATTTTAAAGCACATTTTTAAATTACTGTGTACATCCTAAAAAAACAACCGATGGAAGATATTGCATATAAAAATTATTATAAATAAACAATAATCTAGACATGGTTAAAATTATACACAAACATTATTTATTTATTGTGAATTGAATATTTATATTATCATAATTAAATAATACATGAAGCTTTGGTCCACAAAGGTTTTGGATGTAACTCAAATCATTTTAAAACATATATTCATTTAACGATTTCAAATGCATTTAACAGTCTGAAATATTTGAATTTATTTTTGGTGTATGCTTTTGGGAGTACATGGCGATAATCCAATTTTAATATTTTACGTACTCTATCTACCATATTATATTAAAAGAGTTTTTTTAATTATCTTAATTATTTGTTGTATGTATAGAAAATTGTATTTTTTATATTGTAATCAAAGTTTAAATCCACTATGTACATATGTATATAAATGTTTGGGTAATTATCGCAGTGTTATTTTTGAAATTAATTATATTCTTATAATTTTTGATTTAGGTTGATGGATATAATGGAACGGTGGTACCAGATTATATACTAAAAGTAATAACAATAAACAAAACCTTACACTATTGGATTATATTGATAATATCTATAATTGCAGTTTTTGGAAACTTGATAGTCATTAGGACAGTAATCTGTAGGTGAGAGTATTACATTATTATTAGTATTATCTACCAATATTAATGTAATTGCATTATTTATTTACTATTAAATATAAAGAATTGACGCGTGATGTATAAAAACAAAAAAAAATAATGTAAAAAAGAAAGTATTATAAAAATATTATTATTATAGCAAGCCAAATTAAAAAAATCTAAACTTTAGTTGAGTATTATAGAGAAAAAAAAACAGGAATGAGATCAGCCTTATAAATGAAAGACTTATTCATAATTTGCTACTACGAGAATAAGCTAATGGTCAAAAACGTTGAAAAAATCAGCCATATGATGCAAATAAGTAAACCAACGTTAAAATAAAATATAATTAACATTCTGAAGTATATTTTTGTTCAAAATTCGGTTAGAGAGCACGTTATTTAACAATTTATTTTTTTAAATGCCAAATATACCGGGTGGTCCGAAGTGTATTCCTGAAACTTCTGCAGCAAATTCTGCAGATAAAAATAAGTAAAAAACATTTTATAAATGTATGTTCTAAAATGCTTAGTTTCGGAGATACAGGGTGTAGAAGTTTCATTTTTATTTCGATTTTTTTCAAAATCATTTCTGAAGTAACATGAATTTTTGACTGAAATTTGGTATCTGGGAGTTTTGATATGAGAAATTTGATTTTGATGTCAATATGACTCCTACTTGTACATGGCGCCACCTTTATATTTTTAACTGGTTTGCACAGTAATAACTTTTCGTCCGTACCTGTATTAAACTACTAAGTAAAAAAATATACATTTACGACGGTTTTAATGTAAAAAAGGTCTCTTAATAATAATCGCTATGAGTAATAGTTCTCGAGATATTTGAAATCGAAATTATCAATACCTGTCATCACTGACATAAATTAAATAAGTTGACTAAATAGTTAATAGATTGAAATCATAAATTTGAAATGTTTTTGTGCCAAATCAGCATCAATCATCATTTTTTCGAAGAAAATTTTATGATTAATTTAAAAAAATAAAAATTTTCAAAATTTATCATTTTAGTTAAATAACTGTCTACTCAACATGTTTATTTTTTGTCAATAATGACATGTATTGACTATTTCCATACTAAATATCTAGAGACATTTTTTACGTAAAAAATTACGAAAATGTATTTTTTTTTCACTCAGTAGTTCTATACATTTACGGACAAAAAGTTATTACTCTTCAAATCAATTAAAGCACATGTAGGTGGCGCCCTATACAAGTAGAAGTCATAATAACATGAAAATCAAATTTCTCATGTCAAAAAACTCCCAGACACCTTTGGTGGAAATATTGACGTTACTTCAGAAATTATTTAGAAAAAATCGAAATAAAAATGAAACTTCTACACCCTGTGTCTCCGAAACTAAGCATTTTAGGACATATATTTATAAGAACTTTTTTACTTGTTTTTATCTACAGAATATGCTACCGAAGTTTCCTGAATACAGTTCGGACCACCCTGTATAATATTTTGTATTTATAAATAGATGTTTTAGAAAACCTTTCATAATAATATACTTGTATTCATATTTTCAATCAAAATTTTATACCATTAAATTGATTTCTTGGTAATTTATTTGCCAAACATTTAACATTAAACAATTTTTGGCTTTGTTTTTTAGGAAATATAAATATTTACAAAAGACTTGCATAATATCACTGGCTTTATCCGATCTTCTGACTGTGGTACTCTTTGCTACTAGTAACTTGGATCTTCTTTCTAAACCTTTGATGACATGGGTAAGCAAATAATAATAATAACTTAGAGGTTATCAATACCATAAATATAAAACAGTTAAACTTGAAATTTCAAAATTTAATTTATAATTTTTGATAATTATAACTTTGATGCTGATGCTGATTTATCTATGAAAGTAACTTTTTGGTTGAATAGTATATTTACATATCTTTCATTTACATAAAAAAACTCAAAATTTAATTGAGGATGCAGTCAATAATCACCACACAGGCTAATAAAACTACTTTTTCAAATTTGTCAAGCTTTCCAGAATTTGATTTTCATCAGCAGGACAGTTTGACTGAGTTAATTAGCAAAAAAAAATATCTTCTGCACAAAAAGGCCTTAAAACTAGCATCATATAACATTGGAATACAAGGACTTTTCCTTTATGAAATTTTAAAATACATATCCAACGACATTACTTTTCTTTAAACAAAAAACAAAAAATCTTTTAAAATTTACTAAACTAATTTCTACATTGTTGTTTCGAGTTCGATCATACAATGTATGATCAAACAGTGATCGATCAAACAGTGACTGTTTGATCGAGCTCGAAACAACAATGTAGAAATTAGTTTAGTAAGATTTTTTGTTTTTTGTTAAAAGAAAAGTAATGTCGTTGGATTAGGTAGTTACCGTTTAATAATAATTGTTATTTTTTTCTCCTAAAGTATCAAATATTTTAAATGGAGTATTTATTTTATTTTTTTAGCCTTTTGGTGAGTTTCTATGTTATTACTTACCAGTAGGACAAGTGTTGGGTAATTTTGCTAGTTCCTTGGCACTTTTCGTGATAGCTCTGGATAGATACCATAACGTAATCCATGCTTTTAGTAAAAAATGGGATCCAGGTCTACTATACTGCCTCCTTGGAGCGTTAGCCTTATGGCTCGTTTGTGCAGGTAATTTTAGAACTAAAATATAATAAATTTTTATATTACTAACATAAAAATTATTTCAGGAATGTCATACCCCATGTCGACATTTTACTTTTATATACCTCTGGTAGTAAACAACGAAAATGTGTTCTTATGTTCAGGAACGTCAAATACCAAATCCGAAATTTTGTCTTACTACAGCTCAATAAACGTATTGTTCTTCTTTCCGGTCATCTCTATGTTTTTCTGGTTCTACTATAAAATTGCTTTACTTATTTGGCGTCACAGAAAACCAGTAACAAACGAAAGATGTCAAGAAGTCACTGATATCTCTACTACGTCCGTTAGATCTCCTGTTCCTAGAATCAAATCCATCATGAAGAAACGCAATCTTCAGATGGAAAGAAAAATGAGAACGTTCAAAATAGTCGTTGTCCTTATTTTTGCTTTTATTGGCTGCAGAATGCCTCACTGGCTGTTTATGCTTTATAATTTGTTAAAAGAAGTACCTGCCAGCATAGCATGGAACTTGAGGTTTTCGTTTATAGCTTTGAATTTGTTCAACTGTGTTTTAAACCCTTTTCTGTACACTTACTTGGGCCAAACTATATATATTTTCAGAAAAATTAATGATTTTATGTGTAAAATTTGCTGCTGTTGCTGCTCGAATGCCGAATTTGAGGATTACGAGACTGGTCAAGGTTTTATGGACTATAGACAAAACGAGAATAATGGAAATCAGCAAAATAAGATGGTGAACAAATCTGCAGATGTTAAAGTCACGTTTGCTGCATGCCTGCCAAAATACACCCAAAAAGAAAGATATTGAAACTGATTTTTCTGTTATTTTTATTAAATTTTGTGAATATTACTTCATGTTATCTTAATACAAATTAGAATGGATCGTAGAGACTGAAATCGGGGTATATTGAGCATGTCTAATCGATCTTAAACCACGAGCGTCTATATAAATTATTTCCCAAGACTCGAGAAGTTATATTTACTGTGATTAGGCAAAATCAACTGCTAGAAATGGAATATCTTCTCCAGCGAGTTCATAGCAATGGAGTATGCTAAGAACAAACTTATACAAGATGTTTCAAAAAACATGTGCCATCTCTTGTGGGGAGATTTCTTAGGTAAAAATAAGATTTATTTTTCATATAAACATAGGTCCGATTCTGCTTTGTTTCGTAGCTACAGGGTGTTAAAATCTTAATAATATATCGATTTATTATTATTTAAGTACTTTTAGTGATTCGAATGAAATTTTGAGTGTAAAAAATACTATAAGTGTTACATTATTTTAATGCTAAAAAAGTGTCAATAAATTCATCAGGGACGTGCATGTGGGTTATCACTGGAATATTTAAAAAAAATATGTGCGCCACTGATTTTTTTCTTTTGATATCAAACTTGGGTAGGCCGTTTAATGCGAATTAAAAGTTATCTCTTTACATTTTGTTGGATTCGGCCTCCTTGATGAGATAAACGCAATTTTATCATCACAATTAATAAAATTAAAATAAAATTAATAAATTGTATATTTTACTTAATTTATTATTAAATATTATTATGTTATTATTACTATTAGGTCCAACCTACAGCAATGTAAAATAAAAAAAGAATTTTATTTAATTACAAAAAAACTAATTTAAGAAAAAAATATCTTGTAACTCTAAAACTATGCATTTCAAATTAATAAAATTACGTTTATCTCATCAAGGAGGCCGAAATCGACAAAATATCAAGAGACAACTTTTAAAAGGCATTAAACTGCTTACACTATTTCGGTAACTATAGAAAAAAAGTCAGTGGCGTACATGCTTTGGTTAGAAAAATATTCCAGTGATAATCCATATGCACGTCCCTGGGGAATATGTCGACACTTTTTTAGCTCTAAACGTGTCGCATTTATAGTAACTTTTACCTTCAAAATTTCATTCGACACGCAAAAAGTACTTAATTAATAATTAGAAAATTATAATAAATCGAAAAAATATTAAAACTCTAACACCCTGTAGCGACGAAACAAAGCGGAATTGGACCTATGTTGATATAAAAAATAAATCTTATTTTTAAGTGAATCTCCCCGCGAGAGATGGCACATGTTTTATGAAACACCCTGTATATACTTAAAATTATGTTTATTTATTAGATTATTTATTTTGAAGTAAATATATCAACATTATCAGTAATAAAATGTCCTATATGTATATTTTAGACGATTGTGGTGACAGAAATAACCCAAAAATATTAAAATAATTAGAAATGAGATATAAATAAAATTTAATAATCTAGGCTGCTTGTATTTATTTGAAATACACTACAATCACGTTATAACTTACTTTAAACAAACTAAAAGTAATTTATATGTAAAGTTAATCATAGGGTTTAAATAAATGTTTCAAAAGTAATCGATTATATTATTTTAACCCTTTTACGATATAATTTATTCCAATTAAGAGGCTTAGATACTCTATATCTACTGGATAGAGAATGCCTCGAGGACTTTTCATACCTAATGATATCCGAGGGGTTTAGCAATAATCTTGGCGTATAAGCTGAGGTTTTTGGTTTGAGGTGGGTCTATTTAGAAATGTCAACAGACCGTTTTAACCTAATGATATACGAAAGGAAATTAATGCGGATCTAATTCAGACAAATCGGGTGTCATTTTTAATTGTAGATATTTGACAGATTTTCTTTAAAGGAGTCAAGAAAGTTAAAGCATACAATAACAAAAAATCTTAAAATAAGTACAGATAACTCAATCTATTATATTTTTATGGGCAAATTGTAGTCACCACAAAACTATTTACTGAAAATTGTTTGAATATATTTGCTATGCTGTAGTGGTGTATTGAGCTCTGCTGCTTTTCCTCCGTATGCTATACGTAATTTTAAAATATTGGCATGTTTAGCCACTATAAATTGAAACAAAATTGTGCGGAGTTACTGCATAGCACGAAGGCATGCCGTTATAGCGACTAAAGTACGCCAGGATTTAATTAACAGTGATTTGCAATATTTTACTGCAAACGAGTCGGCCGTAGTTTTATAAATTACATCTACATTTTTTTCCCAAGATTTATTATATAAAAGTAGTTTGTCGTATCAACTCTATTTTTTACGGTCTTATATGCCTAAATAAATCTTAAACTAAAAATCAGATCTTATTATTTATCTTCATAATTTATTGGGTCCTGACAAGCATTTTATACTAAAACAATAAAATACCAAAAAGGACCAAAATAGCTCGTTATTTCCCTCTTTTTTTCTATTATCTCCACCCCTGCTTTTCTTCTTTTATTAATGGTTAAACGATGCACAGTGATATCGTCACTGTCTAATTAATATAAATAGGCCTCCGAACAAAAAACAACTAGACGACGCGCGTCGGCCGCAAAACAAATCGAGTCGGCTTTGACAGGCGATTTCCTCATTTTATTCATGGCCTAGCCGCCCGAGGCAAGAAAATGGTAATAGACTATTAAAATTAACATAAAACGATTAGTTTATTTTTTGGGGATTTTAAGCCTGGTGAGAGGAAGCATCTGTTCTGTAGTTTCACAACAGTTTCGGCATAGGATGATAAGTATTTTGAATTTTAGATTGCATTTTTTTGAACAAGTTAAAATTGAATTTCTTAAAGATAGTTAAGCTAATCACCAACGTGTGAAAATTGAGTAAATATAACTTGTAGCGTTTTTTAAACAACTACCACTGCGAACGGCAGCTTTTCATCGGAGAGCAGTCGTGGATAAGGTATTTCACTGGAAAGAAAACTAATTAAGAACAATAAATAAAAAATAGATATTGGGCGCCAGGCATGTACAGAGAAAGAAAACACAGTTGTATGTTACCTAAAACTAATGACTATATTTACTCATGATGGATGTTCTTTGCTGGTACATGACATTGTAGAGTTCTAGTAAATATATATAGTGGTTATATGTCAAAGAAAGTGGTGGTAAGAGTTGTACTAAATATCTATGAAAACGACTATGATAAAATACAAGACATGTAAAGTTTAAGAGACTGTATGAAATGTAGTATTACTTTAATTAATTTGATATATTTTATATGATGTTAGAGTGCAATAATAATATCTATAAAAAAGTAATACTATTACAAGACATAATGCAATGAAACCTAAGATCTAAATTATATTTTAACTACTAAATCGACATGAATATTCTTAACAATCTAACCACTCAACATAGTCTATACGATATTATTTAAGATGTACGTTATTGTTTAAGACTGTAAATGTTTTAAATGTTAAATGCAAAACTATAACTTAAATCTACACTTAGCTGTTCTTTATGTAATCTTGCTTTATACAGTAACAGCGTGAGGTGGTCTCGCATCTCTGTACTCAGCCATCCAACACGGTAGTGGTGTATTTTATGGTGTATCATTGTATCAGTAGTGGTGTAATTTATGGTGTATCATTCTGGCCCCTTTGGTAAAAGGGGCCAGAATGATACACCATAAATTGATACAGCCGTAACTAACTAGCTTATAGCTGGGAACGAAGCAGCATGGGACTCAAGCTACATCTACGCTGTGGCACTTATATGTAAGAAAAAATCATTCTTACTGGGGACACTCGTCCACAGGACATCCGTACATAAGATAATGTCCGTACATAAGACACTACCCGTACCTTGGACACAGTCCGTACCTTGGACCCTAAAAATATGAAATTCTTGTTTAAAACCAAACAAGGTCTAATAAACAAAATAAACCTACCTCGAAATACTTCCAAGGGCTCAATAAATAATAAACAACATGTCCTTTCTTCCATGTGACATTCTGGAGGACAAAAGAAAAGGGACGCCAACGTACCAGCAAAACACAAATACAAGTTGGGACATCCGTAACTCTACCCTAAAAATATTCAATAATAATATCGAATCTATAAAAGGTAATAACTCATCTTTACCTGTAGCCTCGAAATAGCAGCTGATTCAAATTATACAGCAAAACTTAAATAATCACCATTTCCAAAAGCTGGGATACAACAGAGCGTCAAAACAAAGTGAGGTTAAGCACGGAGAGAGTTGACAGAAGCGATGTTGACAGCGCCTCCTCAGAGCGATAACGGGGTTGTGTCGAACGATAACAGGGTTGGTGACTAGGGAACGTAAAAATTACGCGTCAAATAAACTATCCGGTCTGAACGAGAGGGAATCCGGTGATGATAGGCCAGACATCATATATTATATATAAAAAAGACATGTAACGAACTAAAAACGTTACAAACTTCTGGACAACAATTGAGGCATCAAGTTGCAAAACCTTATCCCAAGACCGTTGTTCCGAGATAATATGCAAAACTGTTTTAGAAAACGTTTGAAGCGTTATTTTACAAAAAAAAACGTATCCACTGAGTGGAATCATTGTTTTGTATCCCGTTTTTCTACCAATAAAAATTGTTAATGTTAGGTATAGAGTGTTTGATATAAAAATTATAGAGAATTTAAATATGTGATAAAAAATGGTGGTACTTCTTTAAAATCAGAAATTTGCTGTAAACTTTCGGTATTTCCAGAAGTGCCGCCATATTGAAAATATTTTTAATCAATAGAAATATAACTAAATAAAATAATACTCGTATCACCCCTATTTAATCCACAAACAGAATACAATTCAACCAAAATTATACAGATCATTATTATTTATCCCCGTCTTTTTCTGCATGTCTTATCTGCCTTCCACGCGAACATATCTCTGCCGGAGGCCCTTTACCTTTACGTCAGTCCCTTCTCCGACAATTCCTGCCTCTTCCTGCAACAGCATAAATATCTCTCTGTGTGCGAAACGAGGCCCATATTGATTAATAAAATAGTGGCGTCACGGCTCTTTAGGCCTAGAAGATGTAACGGCATTGATAGGGGCGGCTGTTTAGCATTTTGGCCGCGCTTTGGGACGTCGAAAGTTACTCAAAGGGATCGAGTCGATGTAGTTTTGGAACGGATTTAATCCCCATTTGATTCTTTAATATTTATAACGACTTATTGGGGTAAATCTAGTTAGTGCTAAATCAGGATTAATCGTGACGGTATCATAAATGCGAGTTTCTGTATAAAATCATTTTAGTTTAACTCTAACTTTCAAACCAGGCGCCGCGCGCCGTAGACACAAACGATCGCATTGTGATCCGATTCAATTCTTACGACTCTTTTTTACGGCTCATCGTTAAAATTTTACGGATTCGTGCTGGCCACGATTCGATTGAACGAACCGTATTGTAAGCAATGAATCAATTCTCACGACTCTGTAAACGAACGAGCCGTAGAAACGAACGATCGCATTGTGATCCGATTCAATTCTCGCGACTCTTTTTTACAATTCGTTCGTTTAAATTTTATGGATCTGTGCTGGCCACGATACAATAAGCGAACCGTATTCTAAGCATGAATCGAATCTCACGATTCATTTTTAGGTTAGGTTAGGTTAGGTTGCTGGGGTTTGGGCTCATGTTTGATCTCTCACTCGGAAGCCTTGGGCCCAATACCCCTGTATTGTTGTACCAAACCTTTCTCTCATTCTTTCTTTGCGCTCTTTGCAAAGTTTCCGATGTCGCTGATGTTGGTTTTTGCTGCTTCCTCTAGTCCCTCCAAAAAACCTTGCCCTAAAGTTTTAAAGCGTCGGTATTCAAGTGCCGGACAGTGGCACAGCAGGTGCTCTATGGTTTCTTCTTCCTCTCCGCATTCTCTGCAGTAGTCGTCGTTGAAAATTTTCCATCTCACGAGGTTTACACCCGTAGGACAGTTTCCAGTGACGACACCTATAATTATGCGTATTCGGTTCTTAATCGATCTACGGTATATTATTAATAATTTCAACTATTAGATATCACTAAAGAGCGAAAATACGAGATATATTTTTATAAATACACTTTTTAAACTTTTAAGGGGGGCAGGCAGTATTTATATTATAGGAAATTCAAATAATTTTGTTTTTTAAATTGTTTTCTGACAGATGGAAATAAATTATCTGACTGTTTGACACTTAATATCAAAGGAAACTAGATAAAATCAAGAAAAATATACGTAGTCAAACTAAATCTTAAATAACTTAAAAACGATTTAGTTTAGGTATAGGAACATGTACAGTTAAAAAGTAACGAATTGAAAAACCTTTTCACTAGTGAAATAAAAAAAGTGGGTTTCCATTTGAAAAAAATGATTTATGAACATTTTTTAATCGCTCAATTCCCTGACAGCTACCGCCATTATTATATGACACTTGAACAATTTAATTTTTGAAATATATAGCAACATGTCATCTCTTTAGGGCACAGTGGCTGTAGTAATCACTAAATTTGACCTACAGGCTATACAAATTTTTTTGACAGGTAGTTTTTTTTCGTCCAATTTTTTTCGTTATGTTGTGAATCGCAATGAACGTAGTTCGTTCATTTTTAATACTCGTTCAAATGTATGATTCGTTCAATCTTTGCCCGCCTCTAATCAAGGGTATCAAGGGGCATTGTGTTTAGAAAGCTTAGAAAGGGGGAAGAGCATCAAGGGGCATACTAGATAAGAATATTTTATTGAGAAAGTAAATGTGCAAATGTAAAATACGTGTTATTATAAAATATTCCAAAATTATTCGCGTAATAAAGACGCAACATTTAAAAGCATGAATATTTATCAACTCTGAAAAGGCGTGAAGAAAAAACAGCCGCAACGTAACGGGCTCGTATATATAAGTCGTTGCATAAAACACCCGCAGCCCAACACAAAGGCCCTTCTTCCGTCCCTTCGGCCAAGATTTATTAATTATAATTCCTAACCGGGATTCACTTTCGTTCGCGTTCCGGAACAGCAAAATACTCTCTGGTCCTTTTGTTTCCAGATTGCCGGGCCCTTCGCCGCGCCGCACCCCCTGCTCTGCCTGGATGCGGCTCATATCTTACACTCCGTTTGGCAACAATGGCATCCAGATATGGATTTGCATAAATATTTCGAGTGCGTTTTAGCCGAGCTCGGATTGTCTCGTCCCCGCTGGTCGCTCGGTCGCACCGAATATAAATATGGAGTTGAGATGGGTGAGTGTGGCACGGAAAAACCGGGGTTTGATTCAAGGGGATGTTGATGTTGGGTAGCTGAAGTTGTTTATTGCATTATAAAAAAGATTTTATATTAAAACAGGGTGTTCCTTGATGACATGCTAATATTTATGGAGGTGATTCTTGGACATATTATAAAAATAGTAGACGATTTATTTAGTATACAGGGTGAGTTTCTTACGGTGTTCTCTATGGGTATCTCGGAAACTACTGGAGATAGAGAGTCGGTTAAATGGGGAAAGAATTGCAGTTTTGTGGGGTCATAAATTCAGATTCCCTTTCAGATTTTTGAAACAATTCATGGCTTACTAGATATTTCGAAAAAATCAAATTTCGGCTATTTTAAAAATTGTCCCTAATTCCTTTATAAGCTATTTTAGACAAAAAGTTTTCAGATAAAAGTTGTAGATAATCACATCCTTAATGAGACTGTGTTCTCCGTTTTTTTCTAAAGCCTGTCATTTTTGACATATGACACAAACATATGTTTTTTTAAATGGAAACCATAGTTGACCATGACTTCATAAAAAGCGCCATTTTTTAAGCTTTTTAGTGATATAAGCGTTAATTAGAGTTATAGCCAATTCTTATTATTTTTAAACAATTTCACTTAGTTAGCCATGGAAACAAGTTCAATCGCCGTTGCTCTCAGAAATGTGAAGCTGTCACATCCAAACTTTGTAAATTAAAATAAACAAAAAATGTAAATATGTATTTTTCAAATGAAGAAAAGCGTGTAAATCTCGCACATCAATAGAGTGGTTCCAACATGACTTTCATTATGACACACCACCCCCCACCCCCCATAATGAAAGAAATGCTAAAAATTATTTATATCATAATTAAACAAATGCAGGGATAGGAAGAGGTGGACTAATTGCATGGGCCTCCTCGATCATCTGACCTATCCCTTTTAGATTTTTTTATGCGGTATAGTTAACAATAAGGTTTACAAAAGAACTTATGAATTAAGAGAGGCACTCGAAGTTGCGGTACGAGAAAAGTTTAATTAAGTCGACCGATCCTTCTGTGAGAATAGGTAGTAATTCAGTTTTAAAAAGATGCAACTCAAAACAATGGCGGATTTTTTGAACATTTTCTAAAATAACTTAAAGTGTATGTAGTGATATGATTTTTTAAGTTTTAGTTTGTGTAATGTAAATTGTAAAGAACCGTTCAGTAATATATTCTGACTTTTTATAAGTTATAAATCATAACTGAATAAGACTACCAATCTAAGTGAAATTAGTCAAGAAAGATAAGAATTGGCTATAACTAAATTTAACTTCTCTGACATGTCTTGAAACCTGTTCTCTAACAAACGTAACATTCACCGGTCAACGTATCCTCGAAAATGTATGGTCAAGAAAAGTTGACCCAATAATCCTACACGCTTTTCTACATTTGAAAAATTCATATTTACAATTTTTGTTTATTTTAATTTACAAAGTTTGGATTTGACAGCTTCACATTTATGAGAGCAAAGACGATTAAACTTGTTTCCATGGCTAACTAAGTGAAACTGTTTAAAAATGATAAGAATTGGCTATAACTCAGTAATTTTTCGAAAAAAACATATTATAGCTTATATCGCTGAAAAGCTTAAAAAATGGCGCTTTTTATGAAGTCATGGTTTGGTTTACGGTTTCTATTTAAAAAAAACATATGTTTGTGTCATATGTCAAAAATGACAGGCTTTATTATCTACAACTTTTATCTGAAAACTTTTTGTCTAAAATAGCTTATAATGGAATTAGAGACAATTTTTAAAATAGCCGAAATTTGTTTTTTTCGAAATATCTAGTAAGCCATGTACTTTTTCAAAAATCGCATATTTATGACCCCACAAAACTGCAATTCTTTACCCATTTAACCGACTCTCTATCTCCAGTAGTTTCCGAGATACCCATAGAGAACATCGTAGGAAACTCACCCTGTATAAACTATCCCTCGTAATCCAAGTTCTCCAATCTCATCCCCATGTGTACGTCTTTTACTTTTTGCCAGATTTGTAGCGGGGTGCCGATTTCGGCATTGCGCTCCGGCAATTACGGCTCGCTGGGGAAAAAGATTTTTATCTGCAGAGAGAGCCACGACGACTATTAGACGGAACAATTGACAATCGATGGCCGTGGCCATCAATCAGGACTGCTTCGGAACGTTCCAAATTAAAAGAAGGGAAGCAATCGAGAATCGGGACTCGAAATTGCGTGATATGTCGTGATCTTTATTGTTATTTTGTCTGTCTCGGGGCCCGCAGCTCGATAGTATGTATTTTTAATATATACGATGTTATGTTTCTTTCTTTACAATTTTAGTTTAATTATTTATTGTTTTTATTAAACTATTAATATTATTAAAAAGGAATCAACATCTTTAAACTGAAGTTTGATCTTCTTTATATGAAGTTTCTTGATTAATTACACAAGTATACACGGTTTTGGACCTGAGCAACTAAAAGCAATTTCTAAGATAATTTTTGGAGCGGAATCCAAATCAGCAGTCCATTTTTTAAGATTGGTTCTAGTTTTCGAAATATTCAATAACCTCATTATTTTACTATTTTTGACCGTTAACGGCCATTTATTGAATTAAACAATATAAATCAGAAATGAACAAAGGTTGAACTGAGTCTTTTATACCGCTTGGGATCTGTTTTACGGATTAGGGTCCAACAGTAATCGCTCATCATGCCTTCGTCCCAAAATCCTTGATATCGCCTTTCGATTTTCGATATATCTTGGTGTAGCCGCTCTCCTTGCTCGTCGCTCGTGTCGCCCAAGTTTTGTGGAAAAAAATCAAGATGTGAATGCAGAAAATGTATCTTGAGAGACATTCGAGCTCCAATCTTGTAGTAATTTTGTAACAAATTGTAGATTACTTGCTTATAATCCGGTGATTTATGATTACCGAGAAGGTTGTGAACAACACTTTGAAACGATTCCCATGTTGCTGCCTCATCAAGCGTTAAACATTTTGTAAACGTTGCGTCAGCAATTAGTTTTCAAATATCAGGTCCGACAAATATTCCTTCTTTGATTTTTGCGTATGACAGTTTTGGAAACAACTTGGTTAAGTACTGGAAAGCCGGTCCTTCGCGATTGAGCGCTTTGACGAAGTTCTTAATAAGGCCAAGTTTAATGTGAAGAGGTGGCAGTAAAACGTCCTGTGGGTTTACAAGTGGTACAGAGGACACATTTTGTTGTCCTGGCTCATAGTGGGTACGACTCGGCCACACCGAAAACTAGAGCCAATCTTGACAAACGGATTGAAGATCTGAGTACAGGGCATCAAATAACGTTAAGAATCGTTCTCATCTACTCGGGTCCAAAAGTTGACCCGAATTTGTAAACTTGTGTTATTTACTAACGTTATACAGAGTGAGTCTTAAATAAGTGCAAATATTTTTAAGGATAGTATATTTCGACCCCAGAAACACGTCAATGAGTTTTTTTTCACAAAAAAAAATAAAGCTTAGAATTTCTTGAAATTTGTGTTTGTTGTATAGAGTTTATAAATTATTGTTTATTTATATTTTTTCATTAAATATACATCTAATACAAATTTTTGAATTCTTATTAACTGCAAAATAATTATTTTTTTTTAATTTTGAGGGCAATAATTATATTAAAATTTTCAGATTATTTTGACATAAAAAATGATTTTGAGTAAATGAAAATTAACTCATTTTTACACCGA
This sequence comes from Sitophilus oryzae, assembly GCF_002938485.1. Classification (NCBI taxonomy): domain Eukaryota; kingdom Metazoa; phylum Arthropoda; class Insecta; order Coleoptera; family Curculionidae; genus Sitophilus; species Sitophilus oryzae. Next base: position 609,781 of record NW_022146490.1, read on the forward strand.
TAAATACCGTACAATTGAAAAAAAACGGCATCAGAGTTGGCTTGAAAATGACGATTGCTGTCATTTTAAAAGTAAAATTATATGGGAAGTGTCATGGATCGACGTTTCCAAGCCACCCGGAAGCCGTTTATTTTGTTTATTTTTTATTGTAAGGTAGCTTTTAGTGTTATAGTTCTAGATAGTCTTAGATAAGTGGAAATATTTTTATGGATGGTATATTTCGACCCTTAAAACACATCTAAGAGATTTTTTCCGTAAAAATTTTTTCCTGAATATTTTGAATTTTTTGAAAAGAAAATTGGAATATTATTTAATTTTTAATTAAAAACATAATATCCTGATAATATGCCAATATAGGATGTAGATTAAATTTAGAAGGACAAAAATCCTGAAAAAAATCCCGTGGTTCTCAAAATATAATCAAAAATCATTTTTTTTAATTTTCAAAGTAATATAATTCCGTTATTATCAGGGCTGGCATGATTTAAATCAAATGATTTAAATCATGATTTAAATCAAGTGATTTTTTTAATTTTAATCATGTGATTTATTACTTTTATTGAAACTTTATTATAAATAAAAAAACTGTAAAAGTTATAAAAATGTGTCCTAAAAACCTATAAAAAATATTTCTATAACATATATAACGGATAGTAAATTGCAAAAAATAATTGTAAATGTTATAAAACTATATAAAAATATCTATTCATCAATCTAATTGTTGGACCGATTTTTGAACCAAAGACCGGCTAAACGCAGGGAGATTTATTTTAAAATTTATGTTTAAGTGTCAAAAATTCGCTGTTTGAATACATATCATTTGCAAAGTCTAGTGCAGAACTAAGTTCTTCTAATATAGAAACTATATGTTCATTCCCGGGAATCTATAATCGTTGTCAGAAAATATATGTTGTTTTAAATTTTTTGAACCGACATTTTGATCTGCAGTAAGTACTTTACACTTTGACATTAGATAGTACATACTAATTTCATTCTCGACTTAAGGCTATATTTGCGAACAATACTGTATTGTTTTATTAGGAGTAAAAATTATACTTTTTTTGACGATGCTGTATCTTTGAAGGACCATCGTAAACCTATTCCGACGTTACAGGGAGGCACAAAAAGTACATTTTTACTCTGAATAGAACATACTATTTTTTTAAACATTACAAATAATTTTTTAATCAGTTTCAAACATTGCAAATAATATAAACAGTAATCGAGCAACAATTTGTACACTCGTTGAATTTGACACTTACTATCAGTTTAATAATACATTTTTGTACTTTTGTGCTTAGGCGTAACAGTGCTTTACTTTTATGCCTAGGCGTTAAAATGACAAAAATTAATACTTTTGAGACGTTTGAAAAAAAATCCTTTTGATCTGAAGCGAAGGACTTTTTTTGCGGAATATATTGGTGACCGATGTGGAAAAATCACACGCCCTGTAGAATTGTTAATGTTATCGGTATCGGAGTATAGATTAAGCCATTTAGGATAGGACTTTAGTTGGAAATAAGTCCTAGTCATTTGGAAATCCGATTTAAATATTGTTTTGAATTAAAATCAAAAAAATCTGATTTTTTTGATTTTTTTAAAAAAATCATGATTTTTTCCAACTCTGGTTATTTTGGACTTTTTTGAAAAACGGTAAAGAGTAAATAAGTCTCTTTATCGAGATCTACCAGCCCTTAAAATACTATGCACTTATTTAAGACTCACCCTCTATAGTGTTGTTAGTCACATAACTTGCTACAAGCAAAAAGCTTGCTCATCAAATTACATATCATCATAAAGATTAAAATAGAGACATAACTAAATATGGTCAAATCAATAAATTACAGAATTTAATAAAAACCACCCCACCAACATTAAGACCGACAATCCAAACTGATTCTTTTCATTCTCGGTACCCTCCTTCGTCTTGATAGCATCATTTGTAACTCCGCCAGACTTCGGGCAATATCGCATCCGCCCGAGAATAATGACAAACTTGGTCCTATCGTTGTCAAACAATGACGTTGCCGGCAAGGTAATCGGAGTGTAAGGGTCACTCCCAGGTCATCCCCGAGATACTCGCCTGTAGAGATAATGGGCCTTATCCTGAATCGGTCATATTTGAAAGGTGAAACACGTGTCTGCGATTCAAAGTGTCAGGCGAGGGGAATAATTGAATTTTTTCCAGGTAACAGGTTTTCGTATTGAAATGTGTCGGTGCTAATGCAATCAATTCGAATTTCGGTTTAGTTTGGTCTTTGGAAATGTAGGTCAGTCTGTGGTGACTGGTAAGAAATCGATACGGTGAAGAGCTGTGCTTTATATATTATTTATTATTTCTTATCTTTTCGATTGGTGATAATTTAATCATTAGTTGAGTAGAGCTGAAAGCTTCCAAAATATAAAATCGATACTCTCCAAAGAGACACGGTAAAGTTGTTTAATTAATTGTCCTTGAAGTTATATAAAATTTAAAAACTTTTTGTGATGCTTAAACTAACTGTGCAGAGTTTAGTCAAGTATAATCTCTGTTTTTTATAAACAGTGATTATTAACATCAATAAAACTCACCTTCTTAACAGCACTACTTAAGGTACATAAAAAGTCATTACTACCACTTTCCCGTTTAAAATATTATAATAAAGTTGCGATGAGTTTTTTACGGCTATTAAGCTATCTTGTAGATTTTGCATTAAAATAGGTTCTAAAAAGGACAATGTTGGACTGCAAGATCTGCTAGTAAACATTTTTAAGCTTAAAGTATCACAACACTATTTATTTAAACCAAAAAGACAATGTCAGAAAATAAATTAATAAATATAAAACACTAAATCACCACAATACACCAAAACACCTTTACATTTACACTGGACGCGCGTTTCGCTAACCATATTAGCATCATCAGCAAATGATTATAAACTAAACTACAATCTACAATTTGAGCGTTTATAGAGAGAAGACCAGGCTACTAGTAACATAGCAAGTTGCCGGACGAATTTGCGTTTACCCGATTTGCGTTCGTACTCGAGATTCACTGCCGGCTAGTCGACTGGTCAGGCAGTACGCAGTTGCAGTTGTGCTTGGACGTGTTCAAAAAGACCATCTTCTTGTGCTAGACAGAAGCCTAGGCGGTCGTAAAACCCCCGTCTGACATTGGCTAACATATTAGGGCTAATAGTTTGGAAAGCCTCTCGTATTTTTACTTGAAGCTCATCCAGATTATTAGCCCTATTATGACCATACACTTTGGATTTTACATAACCCCAAAAAAATAAATCATTGGGAGAAAGATCTGGTGATCTAGCGGGCCACAAAATAGTTCCATATCCACTAATTAAACGGTTGGGAAAAGTATTGTTCAAATATTCTTGAACAATACGGACATTGTGGGAAATTTGATTACTTGAAAACGTGGGATTTTGATCCGCGGTAGCACAAATGAACACTTGTTTTTACTCCTGTTCTTCATTAATCAACACATCAGGCTTTTTGTGTTTTTGTGGGGACACGCACCCATGTGTTTCAAAATTATTAATAACTCTTGATATAGTAGGTAAAGATGGAAGTGGCCTGTTTACAGAAGTTTGTGGAAAAATTGTTTGTATATCCCGATAAGACCTATTTTGGAAATACCATTTTACAATTTGAATTTTCTCACGAACTTCGTAAACATACATTATTTTACTTAAAAAATAAATTTTACACGAGAGCTGTCGCGAGAATTTACGTATTCGTTTTAGCTATTAAAACACGAATATAAATTCTGAAACATTAGTTTTGTTCGGGTTCTTGTTATTACCGATTCTGAACCGTCCTAGAACTCTGCAGCGCATGCGCAAATGAAATAATGTCTTCATATTTCCTTCTGCGCATACGCATCACAGTTCTAGGACGGTTCAGAATCGGTAATAAGAGAAACCCGAAGTAAGCTATTGTTATCACATATCTACCTATTTTTATTTTATCGCATTTTTTCGCCTGCTTTTTATACGGCGGACGGGTATACGCTAATTCATCCGGTTCTGCCTATTTTACTACTACGGTGGTCCGGTCTGTATACTCGCTTAGTGGGCACCGAGTGGGCGTGGCAAGATCTAGCTAACCGAGTCAGAACCCACCAAGCGTAACAGTTATATTTACGCTCTAGAGTAGTAGGAAGAAAGAATTTGAAGGAATTGGACCGTTGTCTCTGTTCATACTATCTTTACATTTATTAATTCTGATGCTTTCATATGCATCCAATTGCCTATAATTTGAGACTTGTTTAATTAATTTTAAATTATTAAGATCTATACAATGTCCTTTATCAACAATATGTTCGGCAACGCAAGATTTATCCGGTCTATCATATCTTATCTGAGCTAAATGTTCTTTAAATCTAGTTAATATTGACTTGTTTAATTAATTTTAAATTATTAAGTATTAATTAAAATATTCCAAACATATTTCACACGCAACGTGAACTAACAAGAGAAAACAGTAAGTGGCGGACATTTTTTTTTAAATATTCCACGTCCCTGGTGAATCTGTCGACACTTCTTTAGCATTTACCCTTAACTGGTCCGGCGTCGTCTGACAGACTACGCCAAATAATTAACTCATTCTTATTAGTTTTTTTGAACCCATTTTTGTCTAGATTAGTTCAATACTACATAATATAATATATAATAAAATATAAATTTGTTATTTTCTAGTTTTTGTGTTTTTTTTTTGCTTTTTAGAAGGCTACTTCTTAGTCCCAAAGACTACGCCGGACCGTTTATGATACATATCTATTACCGGACCAGTTAAGGGTTAAAATTATTGAAGAAGCACTTAGAAATAAATTACAATTCGAAAAAAAAATGACGACTTTAACCCCCTGTAGCTACGAAACAGCGCAGAATCGGGCTTATGTTGACATAAGAAATAAATCTTATGTTTACGTGAGAAATCTCCCCACGAGAGATGGCTCAATACGTGTTTTTTGAAACACCCTGTATAATAAAAAATATTAGTTTGTATACTATTTAATACTCTACGGTACTTAGAGTAATTATTCTAATCAAATATAAACAGCGTTTCTTTAAATCGAAGGCAAATACGTACTATAGAATAGTGCCACTTAAATTGTGTATGGAAATTCGAATTGAATCATTTCCATGGCCACAGTAAATTGCACATCTCGCATTCCATTACACGTCATACATTTCGATGCTGTGTTTACCGACCCGGCCGGCCATTATAGATGCGGCTTATTGTGACTCCTTGTTGCCCGAATGCAGAACGCTAATACACAATTGATGGGACCGGTCTCAATGAACCCATAATTTCACGCTCTAGTATTTTAACCAATATATTAGAATATTCTGATAGCTTACTGACATACTGATTAGTAGATTAGGACTTTTTTGTTGCTGATTTTTAGAGTAAATCAATGAGAAAAAATATATATTGCACTGAAGTTTTATAATTTTCACAACTTTTCTGACTATGATATACATTTTTTATTATTAGTAGTATTAGAATGTTACCTTACAGATTTATTGTGCCCTCTTTTTTGAGTTATAACTCATCAAACAGTCTCAGAACTTTGATAAAAGCCAGTATCTGAGACGGTGTTGCAGAGGTAATTTCTCCATGTTTGAGATAGGAGTCGTACCAAACTTTATGGCACGAATGTTTGTCGCCAGTGGTGAGGTGTTCTGGTGTTTCCTCATTTTCTTCACAGAATCTGAATTTGCCGTTGTTTCCTAGCTTCAATCTACTGAGATGTTCATTGAGGAGGCAGTGTTCTGTTAAAAACCCCGTGACAATCCGAAGATTGTTCAACTAATCAAGGAAAATCTTTGATTTTTCTCGATCGAAAGTTTTATTATTAGTATTAGTTACAGGTTTATATCATTTTAGTTTAACTCCCAAAATAATAAAATCATTGAAATAAATGAACTAAAAAATAAACTATATTATTAAGATAAATTACATTTCATATGGTTGCTTCAAATTTTTTGACTACATTATTTAAAAGTACGACAAAATAGAGAAAATTTAATTATTTTTAACTGCAAAAATTAGGTTTTAAAATATTTTCGAATTATTTTTTTCTTCTTAAGTTTTCTTCCTTCAGAAAAACGTTATAAAATTATATTGAATATATAAATAAATATTGAGGTCAGTTGATATAATGTAACATTATTTGTGACTCCTACTTGCTCTTGACAAATTTTTCATAATATATTTTACTATGATTCTCCCTTATTAACAGATACTATTTCTTTTCTAGACGATAGTGTCTGTAATAGGTTCTTAAAATTTTAGTATTAAAAGTTTTATTAGAGACTGTAAATTGAAACAGCTAAAATTATTAGACTTTTAAAGTGTAATTGTCAAACGTTATGTTCTTTTAGAATTTTAATTATAACTTTTAAGCAAGTTTTATATTTGGCAGTATAAAAAAAGTATTCGTATCGTAAAGACATTTTTCGTTTAATTGTTATTGCTTGAAAATATGTTCGAACAATTTTACATAAGAAAGAAAAAATAAATGACAGCAGAAATGAGTCTTGTGTTTTTGAATAAAAAATCTAGATTACTATAAGATGTTTCTATAGTTAATGTTTTCTACGATTTCTTTGTGATGGAAAAATATATGGAAATATGACTCTTTCAGTATTTTTATCTAAGATTTAAAAAATGTTGTAGTAACATAATCCAAAATTGTTCTTATTGTAAAGTATAATAACAATTTATTTAAGTAAAAATATTTATCAATAATAACTATGTATTAATAATAAAACAAAATATGGTGGATACATTTTTATTTCTTTTAATAATCCTGAAATTATCTGTCAGCAATTTTCAAGGACCCATTGTGCATAATAGGGTTAAAAAGGGAAATAATAAATGGCATATACTTGTTCAGCAGAAATAACAATGCGAATGAAATGTGACTATATAACTGAAATAGGGACAAAGTATAAAATCAAGAACAATACCATGTCTCAGTTTATTGTTAATTTTGGAGATGATATTGATGAGTTCAACAGGGTATTTAATAAATTTGTTAGGAAACAGTTGATTATAAAAATTAAAAAGAAAACTAAATTATAAAACTGGAATTTGATAGTTAAAAGTCTGTCAAAAAAACTTTTAAAAATGCAATTTAAAAAGTTAAGCCCAGTTGTTTCTAACTACAATATATAGCAAACAGTGCTATTTAACGAATGCACCTAAATTCCCACCTGCATTAGAATGTCACTGTGAATTTCCCCATATACGTACCCACGCCTCTTTAGACCAATATGTAGTAAATTCGGCGGAATTCGAAATACTGGACTTTTGACCGCAAAAATCTACGTGTAGGGACGGTAAATACTTTCGGGAATGGCACATTTAGAAGACAGGGTTTAGAGGCAAAAGGGCATTTTTGCCCACTGTGCCTGTAAATCGCTTTAATGGCTGGTGCAGAGGGGTGAACTATAGCGGAGTGAATAAGCCTACGATATTAGTAAGGGTTGTTACCATGTAGAAAATAATTTTACAATTATTTAACTTACTATTAATAATTAGTAATATTTTAAGAATGTATTACTTATAAATATTATTTGAATAATGTTTTGTATTCTCTTTTGTTTGTTTGTATGTTTGGTACATTGTTTGTTTACTTTGTTTGTTTACTTTACCTTCGTCTACAAATTGTAAAATTTTTGACAATAAAGACATTTATTTATTTATTTTATTTATAAAAAATACATGCTACAAATTCGAGGTACGAGCATTGGTATTCTCGGAAACCGTAATAGATAGGAAGATTAAATTGGGGTAAAGTTGCGCCTTGGGATATTCACCTAGATGCCATCAAAAAAGTTTAAAAAATTTCAAGGATTGCTGAGTTTTTTGAAAAAAAAAACGGATTTCAAAAACGGAAATCAAAAAACTAATTAAACATTCTTATAGCCACTCTATTAGGGCTATCTGATAGTATTCTTAGATTTTCAAATTAGCTGATAGTTTGTGAGAAACAGAGGCCAACTAAATTTTTGTAAATACGGACCTGCATTTTTTATTTCAGGTTTTGAAAGAACTCGGTCTCCTAAGTCCGACTGTGGTTTTTTAAATTATTTAATCGGATTATATTCATTGCAGCAATATTGATCAGCGCTAATTAATATTGAATAAGAAAAATCGAGCCAATTGAAAGATTCAGCTAATTTGAAAAACAGAAAAATAAAATAAAATCTAAAAACACTATCAGGTAGCCCTTATAGAGTGGCTATGAGAATGTGCAATTAGTTTTTTGGTTTTCTAAAAAGTAACGACAGGAAAAAAATGATTTTCAAAAAATCCGTTTTTTCCAAAAAACTCAACAATCCATGAAATTTTTAAAACTTTTTTGACAGCATCTTGGTGAACAACCAAGGCGCAACTTTGCTCCAATTTCACCATCTTCGTATCTATTACCCTTTCCCAGATACCCATGCTCGTACCTCGAATTTGTTGTACCCTGTATATTAGAATTAGCACTATCGTCTACAAGAAAAACAATATTTGAAAATAAAAGAGTATCATATTAAGACATATTATGAAAAATTATTTAAGAGCCAGTCGATGTTGCACAAATAGAGTTTTGTTATTATGCTTCGTAGTTTTAGTCACCTAAAATAGCAGATTGCTAGATATAAGCTAACATAATCGACTCTATAGCATTACTTGGACCATATATTTTTTTGAAGGAAAAACCCATCATGGGTACTTGGTAAGATAACCGAAATAGTGTCAGACTCGTACTGACTAAAACAACCTTCAGAACCTTTATATGTCTTCTTCTATAACCGCGTTAGTATTACTCTAGAAGGAGGATTCTGTATAAATGTTCTGTTCTATGTAGCTGGTTTGAACCTATCGGATCATACGTTCTTTCTCTCTTCTTTTTTCCACAAGGATTTCCTTGGCCATTTTGCTTATTTCCTTCCAAAATATTTTGTTCTTCAGCTTGGTGTCGATTAGGTTATTTGGTGTTAGTTTCTCTTCTACAGCATGTCTAATAAAGCTTCATCTTGAGCAATGGTAAAATGTGTGTTCGACATTGTCAGCCAGTTCCGACAAGTATCCATATCTCTAAAGTGGGAGCGTTTAAAATAAGTTTCAAAGTATCCATGTCCGGATAATACTTGTGTTAGCTCAACTTCGCTATGACTTCTGGAGACCCAGTGCTCTATATTGGACTCTTGGACCATAAGTGTGAGGTTATATCTTTATTTTCTAAAACTTCTATTTTTAATCCTTTGTGCTTGTGCACATATTTATGAAGTTTTTCTCCGAACTTAGTGTCTGCGTAATTATTAACTATATGGTGTTCTAGTATTTTGAAAGTATATGTCTAAAAATTTAGTTTGATTTGATTTATTTTTTTTCTGTATAACATATATTTATTAGTCGCTATATATGTGCTATATAAATTTGTATGCACATAATATTTGTTTATTATAGAATTGTTTTAATTGTAGCATAATTAATGAAAGGCAACAAAAGCTAATAATGCTCTATTTTAGATTTATTGTTCCTGAAACTTCGTGTTTTATTACAAACTATAAAAGTGGCATAAAAGGGTTACATTAAATTGTTAATTAAAATTTAGTATCTGGCGGTAAATTTATTTTATTCTACGAATATAAAGTAATTACGTTTGTCTCGTATTCAATGTTTAATATCTACATATTTTTATATATTTATAAAATGGCTACCAGTAAATCAGTGAACTACGATTATTAATTACAAACCACAAGTAAATAAAATTTAATAAAATGCAAGTTAAAAACTATAATTATTAATATTTATTTTGACTGTTTTATTTAATAATTATTAGAAATTCTCTAGGTTCATTTATTTTTCTTATGTTCTGTTTTTCTGCTAAAAGCGACTTTAATATTTTATGAGTAACATAACTATTAAATTTTCTATGTTTCGTTTTTCTATATTCGTTTATCTTTCCTGTTTTGGTCCTTAAGACTTACTTCCTTCTTCACTATTTTAATACTATATTTATACGAATAAATATCTACTCTAATTTTGATTGAAATAGATATTCAATTATTATTTATGAAATCATCATAATTTCCAGCTTATTCAAATATTTTCAATTATGGTGTAGCCTCGCTTACCTTTTTGTATAATTTCCTTGCAATTGGGTCATTGCATAAACTAAGTAACTGGTTTCAAAAATGCAAAAGCGTATAAACATAACATCTTAGAAATATGTCGCATAAAACGGGTCACCCTGTAATAATAATTTTATTTAAAAAAAAAAATATTTTACCACATCAATTTCAGTACTGAAAATCTTTTGATCTGTAGTGCCTTTGATCATAGCATTAACCCATAATAAAATCACAATAGCTTTATCCCCACTCTCTAATCTATACCCACTCTCTACCTTCTTACGTTGCATGCATTATTTAGGACCTGGAAAGCTCATAGTAGGCCTAGTTCGAATTCTTACTCCGACATTATTGGCACGGCACACTTGATAGGATGCGTGGGTGAATAATGCGTTTGCTTAAGACTTCGACAAGGCGGCAGTCAGTAATCTACGGAGCCACAGCTCGGTATTTGTGCCCGCCGTTTAAAATTAAGGGATGTTTTCTTCGGTCTCGAGAAGGGTGGTCTTCCAACGTCAAGTCTCTCTTTGAGACTTCTGCACTATGGATGAACGTTTAGACTAATGATGGTGATGTGATTTAATAAAGGGGACAGAGGGTAGGAATTGATTTGAGGAACATCGAAAGGGACATCGGTATAAATATAGCAGATCTGAAAATAAAATTATATAAGATTATTTAAAATAAATTTATATCAGACTATATTATTTATATATGACTTATTTAAAAAATAATTTATTATATTTCCCAAAGTTAAAGTTAGTTATTTCCCAAAGTTAAATCTTAGAATAATTAAAAGAAGGTATATTCTAATCAAAATTAAAATATTGTAAATTTTAGTTGTTTTCAAAAATATTTAGCACCTACAATACATTTTTGGATTATGCTAATTTGGATAAAAGTATCCATAAATGGGAATTGTGGTTGTAAATTTTTAGTAAGATTATGTAAAATAAAGTGATATTGGTTTATTACATTACAATCATTCTTCACACTGAAAGGTGATTAATTCCTTAGAATCAATTGAAACACAGCTCTGACTCACTTTCTTCAGAAATTAACAAAATAAAATTAAATATTTAGCTGAAATTCATAATTTTGAAGTCTATAATGCAACTTATATTGATATACACAACTTATATGATATTGGCAGATGATCCAAATAATCTCCAAATCCTTCTAAATAAGGTTAACAATGAAAAGCCAAAGACTGGGTTTAAATATAAATACTAGAAAAGCAAAATTTATGGCTGTTAGCAGAAACAACATTCCGAACACCAGAATTTACTTAAATGGAGAGGTCATCAAGCAGGTCACACAATTTAAATATTTGAGATGCATGTTTAACGAAACGTGGGATCTAAATCAGGAGATCAAATGCAGGATCGAACAAGCAAGATCTACTTTTCTAAAACTTCTATGATTTCTTAGAGATAGGAACTTGAACTTTGAGACAGAATGGTGCAGTGCTATGTCTGGCCTGTTTTGTTATATGATGTGGAAGCATGGACACTGAAGGTAACTACAATAAACCGAATTGAAGCTTTCGAAATGTGGACCCTACGACGAATGCTAAGAGTGCCCTGGGTCGACCGTGTGAGGAATGAAGACATTTTCAGAAGAGCTGGTCTAGAACAACGTGAAATATTTGAAATCATCAAGAAGAGGAAAATAGCCTATTTGGAACACATACTACGTGGAGAACGCTATCACTTTCAGCGTCTGATTCTCCAGGGTAAAATGGAGGGGGGCAAAAGGGTAATAGGCCGAAGGAAGCTATCCTAACTGAGAAATATTCAAATAGTCGATTGGATTACAGGACTTTCAAGCACTCCAAGTCGCTGCAATTAATAGAACCATCTGATGAGGAAGAAAAATATGAACGCCTACGCAGGAATTAGCACGGCAGCTTAAGAAGAAGAAGATCTGATAAGCAACGACAGAAAGACTATGAGAAGTGCAGTGGGTCTACTAACAGAAGTCTGCATCTCCGTATTAATGGTAGACCATAGAATGATGTTGATGGTAATTTTGATAAGGATTATAAAACTTACTGTAACATTGTAATGTAATTAAAATGTTTCTCAATTTCTGATTTTATTTTAATTTTATTCGAGAACAAAGACTATTAACGAGAAATAAATTACTTTAGTTTACTTTTCTAATCGAGACAATTCAGAGAAAGAGAACACTTTTAGCGATAGTAAAAAGATGTTCTATAAAAGATGAGCAATTATCGGTGACCGTTTAACGTAGACACCGTGGGGATAAAGATGAAGGGAATAAATTCACGCTTTAGCCGGCACCTTAGCGGAAGCGGATCTTATCAATATTTTATGCTGTTCGATTGCACTCGCCGGCAGACGATTTATGGCCAACGTAAAATTGTCAATTTTTAATTGCTTTTGGCGCCATTGACTTTCGTTCGATTTTTTCCAGGTTCAATTAGAAGCGCAGGAAGGAGGAGAACAATAAATAATGGAACGGTCTTAATGAGATAGAAAATAATTTAATTATAAAACAAACCGGAAATTCTAATATTTACGTTAACTACTAAATGACCAGAATAAGTTCGTACCACCTAACCGTAAGGTGAAGTAAGATTTTTTTGTCAATCTTGTAGTAGAGATGATTGATTGGCAAAATGATCTGGAACTATTGAGACCGGTCTATTTGACAGTTGTCATTTGAAAACTTGAAGTAAATAATGTTCTCTAGAGCCAGAAAATCGACTTGTCATGTTTTATTTGTAAAATGTCCTAAGTTCCATAACCAACAACATACAGGGTCCGGCAATAGTTCGTCGGGCATCTGTAGCTCGTGGAATTAAAAACTTGAGAATTTTGTTTAAGTGTAATGTACTTCAGGAAAATATTTTAACTTCTATAGGGAGGCTCAAAAATGTGTGAGTCGATCGGGATGATTCGTTTAAATGGAACACCCTGTATATTGTAGCATTTTTATTTCCTTTAATAAAATTGAATTTAAAATTCTATTTTTATTTAAATTTCTTAGTATTGGCGCCATCTATTTGCTAGATGCCAAAGATACCAAACTCCATTTGTTACAGCTCACTTGTCTCGATATTTAATTTTTATTAGCGCATCTATTCGCTAGATGTTAAACTTCATTTATTACAGTTCACTTGTCTTGTTTATTAGCGCCATCTATTCGCTATATGCCAAACTTCCTTAATTGCATTTCACTTGTCCAAATCTCACTTCGCTGTGGATTGCGATTTTCTGTTCTAATGATTTCAATCATATGATATCACTTTTTTCTCTCTCATTTTGTTTGTGGTGAAAAGGGTTTTTTTTGTTTTCGTTTCTGAAACTGAGAAGAAGGTCTTTCTTTCTGGGAATTTGGATCTGAAGAAGACGCGTGTTTCGGCGTCCGACAAATTTTCCAGTGAAAAGCACTCTGAATCCACTTTTCGATTTCCATTGCATGGGTATCCGATTTGGCAATTTGAAAACCTTTTAAAGTATGCAATCCAGAGTATAGATCGTATTTGTTTGGTTTCTTCTTGGAATGATCACCGTAAGTTTATCCGCCATTTTATATAGCCCTATCTAACTAAATTCTATTTCAGTTATTTCCGTTTTTTATTTCGTTTATTTGAGTATTTAATTACTGGTTTGGATCGGCATATGGTTTGAATATATTTATGTAAAGCTGATTTTCAGACCGTAAGTTGTTTTTTTTATTGAGTATCTGTCCTGAGAACTATTTTTTATTTATAGAGTAACTACCACATGGTACTCAGTAACTACCACATGGTACTCAGTAATTACCACATAGTATGCAGTAATAATGCAGTAATTATTGTATGTTTCACCCACTTTCTTTTTGTATGCTGAGCTTAAGACAGTGTTCCTGACATTACAATCGTTCTTTTGGCTGATATCGAAGACTTCTCCTGCCATAGTTATCTGCATCCACTTCTGTTAGTCTGGAGAATACCTAACTACCTGTTTACATCATAAGAAACTATATACAGATAAGTCTCTCTCTTAAGTTTGATACACAAGGTACGCTTTTATTTTATAATTTTTGAGACAACAGATTTAATAACCTGGTAAATTATCACTATTTATCCCACATTTTGTAGTCAAAATTATTTTTTTATTTAACGTTATAAGTTATAATTTGATTCGTACAGTACACTCTTACTTAGCTATGATATTTTATATGAAAATTATTAACACGTATTCATTTTAAAGGTTTTTGTACACGACATGTTTCGAAACATCATCGTATTGAGACATACATAAATTTCACCTGTTTTTATTAAGTAGCTTACTTAGTTCAAAGAATGCAGTTACTAAATTCAAATCTATTTAAAATAACTTGCGGTTTTATTCGGATCACTGTGACTAATTGATGATACTTGTGTTTGTTTTCAATAAATGTTTAATGTAGGATAGTTATTTCTGACTTTTATTCCTGATAAACATAATAGACCCTTAATGCTGTTGATTACTTTATTTTAGCTATGTTGTGATATCGTATTTTTCTTTTTGGTTTCTTACTTTACCACTCTCATAAACAAAGTAAGTGGCGCCCTTTTCACTGTCTTTGACCATACCTATTTGAATTCTTAACATCAATATTAAAATCTCTGCAGCCTATATATTATCATTTTTTTATTTTTTAACAACATTAGAAAGTCACTGTGAGTCAGAAGCCTTACCTACGAACCCGGCTTTCCTCTAACCCTGAGCAACGGATTCTTTTTTCATTCTATTTGGGTAACGACAGAAAAGTCGCCACAATATTATTGCATTTTTGGCTTCCTTTCAAATCACTTTATATAATTCTAAGATCTGAGTAAATATATTTCGATAATTTTAGAGATATTAATAAATTAATAAAAATATATATTTTTCAACCTTCCTTAAAAATATATTACAAATACAAGAACCTGTTCTAAAATTTTAAAAAAACCTTTGATAGATCAGCATAATTCTGAAATATTTGTTTTTGCTGATTTCCAGTTCTACAGACTTTTATACAGATTCACTCCAATAAAATTAACTAACATTATGACGCGTTCCATGCTAACAATGCAATGACACATAGTTTATTAAGGATTATTCAGCTTACACCGCGTATTATTCGAGGACAATCGCCATTTTACTGGAACGCCGGACCTCTAATAAAGCGCCACGTGACCTTCTCCAAACATTAAGCCAAGTCTTTTAATTCGTATTAGAGCCCTATTGTGACATGAAGGCACGCACTGCTGGATTGAGAGCAATTAGAGTTTTCAGTAGCAGCGGTGAGCGATGTATAAGCTTATCTTTCCGCTTAGTTGACTTCGAAATGCCATAAAATGTACAGCAGTTCTTTTTAATTAGGGTCTGGTAAGCTATGAAATGTATTGGAATTAAGTGTATTTTTTGTAAATTTCATAATTTTTAGATTATGAGACGCATTTCTTACTTTTTAAGATTTTTTCACAATTAAATTTTGTAATCATTTTCAGCTTATTCAACCATTTCCAATTATGGTGTAGCCTCCCTCACTCTCTTTGTAGTTGAACCCATTGTTGTCTATTGTTAGCTATGTGGGTCTAAGTTATCCCTGTTAATTTTCTAATATAATGGTCCCATCTCAGGTTCGGTCTTCTTCTAGGTCTTATAATTCCTCGTGGGTACCATGCTGTCATTTTTGTAGTCCATCTGTTGTCCGTTTTTCTTGCCAGGTTTCCTTCCCATTGCCATTTGAGGGATTTGACTCTGTGGATGATATCTATTTCCTGGGTCTTTTGTCGTATCTACTATATTCTTTTATGGTCTCTTTTGGTTACTCCCAGCATATTTTGTTCAATTGAGCGTTATGCAATCTGCAGTTTCCTTATGATGTCCCTTTTAAGTTTACAGATTTTGCATGCATAGGTCATGACTGGTAGTACACATTGGTCGAATGTTCTCTTTTTTGGATAGAATGGCATTAAATTTATTTTTATTATATATTTTGAATTTTCTACTATACATTTTAAATAGTAGATTTTGTAGGTAATTTTTGAATAATATATTTTGAAATTATGATTAAAATATACATGAACTAGAAATCTCGTAAACTCGTGCTACCATAAAAAATTAGTGCTGCTTGTACAATATAAATCTAGGCAAAGCTTAAAATAAAACAACTAAATTTAGAGAATTGTCACTGGTTGTAAACAGAGTTTGCTGTAGAACTTGGCTTAAATTCCATGTTTATTAGAGCAATCCATTTTAGTCGTTTAAGCCTAGCTTAGAACAGAAAAGAACTTGTAATTTTATCAGTAAAGAGAGAAATTTTGTGTATTTGGTTTATATTAAAAATTGTGTTTTAATTGTTAAAATCAAATTGAAGTTAGAAATTGTGAATGATGTTATCGTTGGAGGACTACTAAAGCTATAATTTAAAATTCTTTTCAAAAAGGGCAAGAGTGTCCCAAATAAATAAAAATATCAGAGATTTATTTAAAATGTCAATATATCATGGGCATATTGTTATATGAGGTCTAAATTATAAGAAAATGCATTTTCTACGAAAACCTGAAGAGATAGGTAAAATTGGTGTACTACAACTTGATAGACAATTAAATTGTGCGTCCGATTTTTGTATAATATTATACAGGGCGTTCCATTTAAATTAAACAAGTTATTGCCGTTTAAATCTAGTTATTATTTAAAATAAATTTTTAGACACTCTGTATGAGGTACTATAAATTTTTATTATTGCAACACAAAACTTAGTAAATAGAAAATTTCAGTACAATATTTGATTTTAAAAACTTAAACACGCCTAGAGCAATAAAGCATTAAAATTGTTGAATACAATCACCGCACCGGTACGCAAAACGGGCACCTTAAAATATTCATGTAATTTAAAGTTTTATATATTGTGTTCTAGTTGACCGATTTGGTTATTTTTTAAGTAATTTGTAGCTAAATTATTTGACTTTTTAGTACCTTTTTCTAAATTAAAAGTAAAAGTTGCCATCTGTAAATTATAAAAGGGAAAACAAAATGTTGATATTTTGGTGAAAGTTTGAAACACCCTGTGGAGTACGTTGAATATAGAATATAGAATGTTTAGGAGGGGAGTTAATCATTGCGACCTTATAGATCTATTGTGTGTTCCCCATCATACAGTCCCAGAGCTTTAACAAAAGCCAGTATCTAAGACGGCTCCACAGAGGCCAGCTCTCCTTCCTTGACATCAGACGTACCAAGGTTCATGGTACGAATGGTCGTCGTCTCGGTGCACTCAGTGATAAGGTGTTCTGGTGTTTTCCCATTTTCCCCACAAAATCTGCATTCGCTGTTGTTTCTTAGTTTCAGCCTACTGAGGTGTTCGTTGAGGAGACAGTGTCCTGTTAGAAACCCCGTGACAATCCGAAGATTGATTTTACTTAAATCAAGGAAAACCTTTGATTTTTCTCGGTCGTAAGTTCTGAGGAACTTTTTCGAGTGTCTTAGACCGTTGGAGGACACCCATTCCAAGTTACGGATGGAGTCTTCCAGATTCTTTAGTTCCGCTTTCAGTTGGTTCCCGTTTGGAAAACAGAACGGTTCGGGTCCAGTTATTGGAGTGTTCGCTCCTTTTCTAGCTAGATCATTTGCTTTTTCATTGCTTTCTATTCCTTGGTGAGCAGGCACCTAGAGTAGGAGGACTTTATTTTCTTTGCCTAATTTGTTGAGCTTCTGTAGGCATTCTTTGACCAACTTCGAATTGATAGTTACTGAGTTGATCGCGTTAAGTACTGCTTGACTATCGGATAGGATGGCAATTTCCTGTTTTCGATAGTTCCTGTGTGGAGTACGTTAATAAAGTAAGAAATTTAAAAATATCATTTTATTATCTAGGTACGTCTTTTCTCGATACTTTGTTTATGAGTTTGTTATGTTTATGAATTCATCTCATTAGTTTTAGTTTTTTGGAAATAATCGTTTTTGAGAGACAGTTGAGAGACACAACATTTTTTGGTATTTTTTACATTAAAACCATGCCTTTGGTATTGGTCCTAGTCAACAGACCTGTAAAATAGTGTTTATGGTTATCTCTACCATGATCAATTAAAGCAAGAATAGCCGATATTTCAAAACTTAAAACCATATCTACTAGAGTAAACGTTAATAAACAATAATATTATGACTTTTCAATGACAGTGATATTACAAAAACAATAAACACTATTTTATAAGTGTGTTGATGAGGACCCAAAACCAATGTTAAAATTGCGGTAAATCGTAACTGTCTTATTCAAATGCAAATATCTCCAATAAAAATGAAGCTATTGAGATGAATAAAAAAACACACTATCGAGAAAAGACGTACCCAGATGATAAAATTATTTTTAAATTTCTTGCTTTGTTAACATATTCCACAAAAATGTTGTAAAATATGAAAAATATCAACTTCTCTTTACCATGCGCATTTATACGCGGCGTCCGATAGCCGCGTGCCGACGCTCAAAGCGCGACGCTCCTTGACGCTCATTCGGTATCGCACCGACGCCCGTCACACTCGCGGACGCCCGTACCGCTCTATCGCACAGTAGCGCCGACGTCGAACTTTCACCGGGGATATCAACGCGGAAAAACTTGATTAAAAACTTATATCGTCCAAACAACGAAACATATCGAGAACTTTTCATACTTTTATATCGACTTTTTCGATTGTTATTACCGTATTTATAAACATATATCACGCGCGTGTTGTTTACAAACAGAAAAATGTGTTCAAATTACTTCAAGTTATTGTGACAGAAGGTTGTAGTGTATGTGCATGTGACTAGTGTGTTTATATTTAGCGTCTAAACGAGTTGTGTGTTGTCGTTTAACATTTTACTGCGAACTAAGTAAGTAATGCCATGAGAATCTAATTTTTTTCACTTTATTTTAAATTGCGTTAAAAATAATTACTGTCATTTTTGTTATGTTTAAATTTGTTTGAATATATAAATATATTAGAACAATCTCACTAATATATTTTTTTTTCAAACGTCACAAAAGTGTTAATTTTTCCGAAGTGATTGACAACATAATAAAGCAATTTTAACGCCTAGGTATAAAAGTAAAGCACTTTTACGCCTAAGCATAAAAGTACGAAAATATATATTATTAAACTGACATAAAGCGTCACATTCAACGAGCGTAACCATAGTTTCTCGACGTATAATTACTTAAAAATTATTTAACGGGTTTAGAATTATTTAAAAAATTATTTGTGACGTTTTAAGAAAATAGCATGCTCTATTTGGAGTAAAAATGACTTTCTGTCCTCGTCTGCGCATCAAACGTACAACCTCGCCACAAATAGTATCATTTTTACTCCTAATTAAACAATATACTACTATATTATACATAACCTTTCTTTTTATGAAGCACGTTTTTTATTAACTTTTTGAAGTTTCTACTTATCATATAATTAATATTTTTTATTTGTCAAGCCAAATTAGTGTGAATTTACACAGTCTTAATATTTTTTTATTATTATATTAACAGAAAAAAATTGTTAAAAATATTTCTAGTTATAGTAACGCAAAATAGTGTGTATGATTCTATAGACCGACTTTTTTACTTCTGTTGTGTGTAACCATATGGCTAGCTTCCAAAATGTAAAAACATGTTTGAACAATTAATTTTTAACATGCCAATTTACCTCTGCTATAATTGTCATAGGCGTCAATTTATTTTTATAAAAAAATATTACTTCCTTTAGATATTATACCATGCAATTGAAAAAAAGCGGCGTCAAAGATGACTGGGGACTGATAATCGCTGAATATTTTGGCAAGGTCTATCTCTAGACGCCATTTATTAAAAAATGACATAAAATTTGTCAAAAATTAGCGCTAATTATAGAAAGATTAAGAAAGGATAGAACGTTTCCAGACACACAAATCTATTTTCAAAAATTAATTTATGCTACATCATTTAAAAATAATTCTTACTCAGTATTAAAATAAAATACAACCTTCTTGAGCCGAACTAGTAGTAAGTGTCATTAAAAAATAAAGAAAAGTACGGGCCAAGCAAATAACATCTAGGGCTTGACCTCGCCAAAATTATCATTGATTTTCATTCCCCATCCATCTTTGACGCCGTTTTTTTTTCGATTGTATAGTACCAATTTACTTTTGGTATAATTATCATAACACTTGTATACAAATAATAACACTTGTTTTTGACTTTATATGTAAATATAAGTTATATTGAGGTGTGTATCGCTCGGAAATAAATAGATATTTATGATGTATGTATACAAATTCTAGGTAGTTAAAATAACCTAACTAAGATTGCAGTATGTATGCACGTGACTTGTATGTGTATACTTAATTTAATCCCTAGACGAGTTGTGTGCTGTCGATTAATTTTATAACACTAATTAAGAGTCAAGTAAAGCATGCAAGACTTAACCGGCCAATTTAGCCACGATAAGAATAATTACTGTCGATTTTTTTATTAAACTGTAATAATATTCTAGTACAGTATAATATGAAACATAAAATATTATTTTTTTTATACACTCAACACATTTTGGGAATGTTGGTTTTGTTGATTAAATACTTATAGATCCCTTTATAAAATATTGTTCGTATTATTCAAGTAATCTGTACAGTGTTAACATTATATTTAATCCCACTTTTAACAAGTTATAACTTTTTTATTTTTAAAGATGAAACATTTATTACTTTGTTAGTTTTTTAGTTATGCTTCACTAAAACCCCTATAATCTGCTGTTTAATGAAAGTTAACAACTACATGCCAACTAACTACAACTATAACCAATAATAAAAAAGATATATAGCCCTTTAAAGTTTTGTACAAAACAAATTGCTAAATCTGTACAATAAAATGGTCACACCTTACTACTATTACAAATTATGTATATAAAATAATATATATTTAGCCATCTCATAATTTTTTAATTTATGATTCACGCTTCTTCTTGTTTAGATTTTTATTTTCTGTATTTTATTTTTTTATAATCTAGTTTATATTTATGACATATGCCCAACTAACTTGATTTAAGTTCATAATTAAAATTATACTTATTATAAAAATTGAAAGATCGAATACTTCGACTCGTGTATTATATAACACAGGATTATACAGTGAGTCTTAAATAAGTGCAAATATTTAGAGGGCTGGTAAATCCCGATAAAAGAAACATATTTTCTTTTTAGCGATTTCCAAATAAATTTAAAATAACCGAGTTATTTTACTTTGAAAATTCCCCCCAAAAAAATGATTTTTGCTAAAATTTTGAGGATCTTTTCTGGATTTTCTTTCTTCTGAATTTAATCTACTATCTATGTTGCCATATTATCAAGAAGTTATGTTTTTTAACTAAAAAAAATTTTTCCAAAAATTCCAAATTTTCATAAATTTATTTTTGCGAATAAAGTCTTATAATCGTGGTACTACGGTCGAAATATACTACCTCTGAAAATATTTGCGTTTATTTAAGACTCACCCCCTGTATAATAACTACATATTAAGTCGTCTTAAGAATTTTACAAAATATCATTTTAATTTTTATTTATTTACTTCAATTCTAAAAATTATTTATTCTGAGTTTTTTATACCTTTTCCAAAACTTTAAAATTTGTTTTTTAGATTTACTTCTGTAAATTCATCCATCATTCTAGTTTATTGTTTTCAAATTTTCAAGTAAAACTTGTAAAAATAATCTCCATCTACTCTTTTATTACTATTTACTTTAAAGTTTTAATTTCATTCCAAAAACAAAATAAAAGAGATTTTACTTATTCATGGTTTTAAATTACTGTTCAAATTAACTATTATTCTGAACTATATGGAAGAACATAAAATTCAAAATTTTATTATACCTCATTTACGTTATATATTATTTAGTTAAATTAGTTTATTTCTTTACTATTATACGGTCGCATTTTAATCAATGTGAATTTTAGTAATAAAAGTTTATTATAAAAGCGCTAGAAATAAGCAGAATAAAGATATCTATATTTATTTCATTTTCATTATGACTTATGTTTATTTCTCTTTTAATATCGTTTCTAACTGCAACCCTTTTTATTTAAATTAAATATTTATTATGTCGTAATTTTCATTTAACATAGAAAATTATTTTTACTGGCTTTAGCTAGTTAGTTGCTAAGTGGTTTTTTATTTGCTTTTATATAAAATAATATCCATTTTAACTGGTGTTATTATACAAATAAAAATGTTTTTGGTATTGTAGCATCAATAAAAAGTTTTCAAGCAGACATACAAATTTTAGTTTAATACAAAAGTAGATATTTTGGACTTTTATATGTTATTTTTAGAAGTATTATTTTCTTTTAATTGCTGTAGTACCCTATACTAAATATCAACATTACTATGTTAGCGTTAAGGTCTTAAGGATACTTGGCATGTTTTATATTATCACAATTTTAGAAGAAAAAATAAGACAGAATATCTCGCGTCTTTTATTCAAAGATTAAAACTAGATTAAAGATTTAAAAAACAGCTTTGTCATCCGCGAATGAAAGAATGTAGCTGAAAGTTGTTAAAACTTAAAAGTTTAGAAAGAAAGAAAGGGATTTCTTGTCTTATATAAAGTTTAGGTTTGCTTAATGTATATTTTAAAAATCCGCGAAATATAACTTGTTTTATGAGCTATAATCTTCTTCCTTCCAGTCTTTCGCCTTATATACTTTTTAAGAACTCTGTTACTTTACTTTTAAAAAAGGGAAAATGTATATCATTCTGTTAAAAAGTATTCTTCTTGAAATTTTTGTCAAGGTGAGTACCAATTTAGTTAAAAGTTACTTAAAAATTACTAATCTAATGAGATAAAAATCTTTAATAAATTAATAAATCTTAAATACTTTTTATTTGTCGGTTTTTATTGCAATAGAAAATTATCTAGTAAAAAAACTAAAATTTGGCGTTTCAAAGAAATCAATAGAAGCCTGTACTATTCAAGTTTTTTGTAATAATAAAAATAAAACAGAGAAATACGAAAGGAAACAAACAAAACTCTGTAATCAATAGGTATCTAAAAATATTAGATTATATTGAGTAAGTATAAATCAAAATTCGAATTAAAATTAGTGAATTTTTTCAACCAAACAAATTTCAGTTTTATTCAGAACCTCGCAATTAGTGGAATAAATGAGTAGTTTCAATTACACTTTATACTTTTTAGTTTACGATCATTCACAATGTTTAAAGAACACATCTAAAATTAATATAATATCCTAGCAACAGCTTGCGTTAGTCAGTTGTATCCATTGAGAAAGCCTAATATTTAGCTTATAAAATAATCAATTTTTGATTTCTAACAACAATTTCTCTTAGCGGAAGATAATCAAAGGCCAAAATGATATATCTTGCAAATTTTGAAGTATAATTAGTGGAAAAGTTAAAAGTTTGATAACTTTTTCTATTAATTGAAGATGTCTACCACTAATTTTGACGTTCTGAATGCTTACACTGAAATTAAAGGAACAATTGAAACAACTAAATTATTCCACTAATTGCGAGGTTCTGAATGAAGCTTTGGATAAAAGATTAAAATTAACATTCCTAATTTTTTGTGTAGAAATTTAAAATTGCTATGAATTTATAAATATAGATATATGTAGAACGTAGATAACGTAGGAGGTTGCAACACTGCAAAGTTTAAATACACCGGCACCGCGACCGTAGAGAAATCTCAAGGAAATGAAAAAAGTGACACTAAAAAGTATTTTAAAATTCCCGGAAAATGTCAAGAAAAATTTAAATTTCTCAACAATTTTTTTCGTAAAAAAAACCACAGGCGTGTTTCCGGTGTCGAAATATACTACGAATCGAATCGGTCGAATTTAAAATATCTGCACCTCTGAGACACCTTCTACATAGATGTAGACAATAGATCTGAAATTATCGTAGTGTAATAGGTCAAAGAGACACCTTATTAAAATCTGTCTATATATTTTTTCTATTAACTAGATTTTATTTCCGAGATCATACATAATGCAGCAAGATAACTATCCGCAAATAGGCCATTTTTCACGTAATAAAATTACAAGAAAATTCTTCTTTAAAATCTACTCTCTGTTCCTTATTACGTCATTTTTCTCGGTGAAAATAGGCCGGTTATAAATTTTCCTTTCAAAAGAAAAACAGCAAAAAGTGGGGGAAGAACATAAAAAATAAATTTCGTATCATAAGAATGGCAATTTCGGGTGATAGAGTGTTCACATACGCGCTTATAAATTGACACCAACCAGTGGGGGGTCAAAGTTTTTTTGAAAGAGAAAGAAAAAACGGAATCTGTAGATTGGGATGTTTTATTTGCTTGAAGGGGAAAATTAGGCTGGTACAAATAAAGTCCATCAGAAGTATTTCCTTTATGGATATTGTCTGTATACAAAAAATATATCTACAGTGTGACCCACTCAAGACCGGGCACCCTCCATAAAATCTGTGTTTATAGTCCGATTTTGATGATTTTTTTTTTTAAATATAAAGTTTCAAAAAATGTACTTTAGGGCTCAATGTCATGTTATTTCACAAAAAACAAGGCCTACTTAATAAAGTTTATGTGGTGAAAAATTTGCAAAATCATATTAGCGATTTTTTTTCAAAAAATTTGAGTACACCCCTACATTCGGCATCCCCCAAAACAGTTCTGTACCAAATTTCGTTTAAAAATATTAATTATTAATAATTCTGCAGTTAAATTAAATAATTCCCTATTTTTGCCAATTTAACGATGAGTTATCACGTAACCCTTGAAAAAAACAATCCACACAATGGGTTTTATTAGCTGTCAATTCTTGCAGCGTAGAATTGAATATTAATTTAATAGCACGCAGAAAAGTGTTGTATCAAGAAATATTATTTGCATTATGGAACAATTAAATATTAGGGATAAAATTGAAATTATTCGTTTAGTGGGTGATAACTATCTTCAAGCAGGAGAAGCTGCCAGAGAATTTAACAACAGACATCCCGACAGACCTGCAGTAAGTAGAAGCACGGTTCAACGAATAAATAGAGTTTTTAATGAAACTGGTTGTGTGTCAAAATACTTACTAAAAAACAGAAGGCCGGAACATCGAATAAATAGGCGGAATGAGGAAATATTAGAATATTTTCGTAACAATCCTCGTGCAAGCATTAGAGGCGCCAGTGTTGATTTGGATATACCAAGGGAAAATATTAGGAGATGTTTGCGAACTAATAAAGTTAAACCCTTTAAACCAAAGATTTTACACACTTTGGAAAACGGAGATGATGTTAGACGATTAGAATTCTGCTTATGGGCTCAAGCAGAGTATTTAAATAATAGAAATTTCTTAAAAGAAATTTTATTTAGTGATGAGGCAACATTTAGTACAAACGGAGTAGTATCCTCTCAAAATTCGCGATTCTGGGCAGTCGAAAACCCTGAATGGGTGATCAATACAAGAAGACAGTATTCTCAGAAATTAAATGTGTGGTGTGGCATACTTGATGATAGAATCATTGGTCCATATTTTTTTGAGAGAAATTTGAATAGTCCAACGTTTTTGAATTTTCTGATTAATGACTTTTGGGATGCAATACATAATTTACCATGCCAAACCCGTTTGAATTTAAAATTTCAATTGGACGGATCACCTGTGCATAACGCGGCAGTTGTCAGGGAATGGTTAAATGAAAATTTTGAAAATAAGTGGATAGGTCGAAATAGCCCGCTAATTGAGTGGCCACCGAGATCCCCGGACCTAACACCCCTTGATTTCTTTCTTTGGGGTTTCTTAAAGCAACAAGTTTACAAGTCTAGACCTCAATCTGTAGATGAATTACGTATTAGAATTACAGAGGCTTCTGAAATATTACACCACAGCAGCTTAGGAATGTAACTGTTAATCTAAGAAAAAGATGCGACAAATGTATTGAACTGAATGGAGGGCTGGTAGAAGCAACTAGAATTATTTGAATATGTTTAACTTATTATTCGGTTATTGTGTTGCTTGTAGTATTTTTATCATTGTTTGTAATAAAACTCGTTGTCGTGGATTGTTTTTTTCAAGGGTTACTTGATAACTCATCGTTAAATTGGCAAAAATAGGGAATTATTTAATTTAACTGCAGAATTATTAATAATTAATATTTTTAAACGAAATTTGGTACAGAACTGTTTTGGGGGATGCCAAATGTTGGGGTGTACTCAAATTTTTTGAAAAAAAATCGCTAATATGATTTTGCAAATTTTTCACCACAAAAACTTTATTAAGTAGGCCCTGTTTTTTGTGAAATAACATGACATTGAGCCCTAAAGTATATTTTTTGAAACTTTATATTTGAAAAAAAATCATCAAAATCGGACTATAAACACAGATTTTATGGAGGGTGCCCGGTCTTGAGTGGGTCACACTGTATAAGGGTGTCACTTTTTTGCAAGTATTTAAGCTTGAAATATTAATTTTCAAATTACTTTTATGTAATTATTGTTATTAATTACTTTTATTATTGCTTTAAGTGATTTTGATTTAGATGGACAGCAATGAAATATTTTTGAAACTTTCGGTTTGAATTTAAAGACTGTAAGGGTTATATTTGGTTTTATAATTACAGACTTCTTCGTTCAGGCTTCCAAACTTAAATTAGTAGTTTATGAGTACTAACTCTCCCTTTTGTAAAATCCTTTGTTCAAATCTTTGTCTTGACACCCATTTTTCCCATGACGTGTGTCACTATATTCTGGCAGTCAAGTATACATTGCTATTTATGCCATTATAGTGGGATTTTGTAGCCAAATAATAAGACAGGGTAAAGAGCATATTAACATAATTAGGGCTACCGCGAAAGTACTTCAATATAGCTGACAAATTCCAGTTTATCAGTGGAATTTTAATTTTATTTAAAACATGTTAAAATATAAAATAGGGTAATAACATCTCAGTGTATCTTTTTTATGTTCGTTAACTCGTAAATTTAGAGAACGCTTTATCTCACCAATATACAACTCACCGCACTCATAAGTTAGCTGGTCGGTGCACTTTTTCTCTTGTTTTGATGATTCCGGTTTTCCTTTTGTTAAGCCACTTCTTAGAGTAGTCTCAGACTAGACTTACAAACAGTTTTAATTTTATAATAATTGTTATTCGCCTGATCTTTCCTGATATTTCTTTCAAATATGGAATCGTCAAGGGAGAGAGAAAGCATCTTTTTCAGGCTAGAGCACCAATGAGTCCAAGGATTTCGCAGAGTAACCATTCTGTAACAAATCCGTTTCAATATTACTTAGTTCAGGATTAAAAGCTTCTTTATGACTGCACACAGTGATAGCTCGATGACATAATGTTTTAATATACGGTATATATTCAGGGTGAGTCTTAACTAAGTGCAAATATTTTCAGGGCTGGTAGATTTCGATAAAAGAAACATATTTTCTCTTTACTGTTTTTCAAGTAAGTCCAAAATAACAGAGTTACTTTACTTTGAAAATATAAAAAAAATGATTTTTTCTACTACCTATGTTGCCATATTATCAAAAAATTATGTTTTTTAACTAAAAAAATTTCCAAAAAAAAAATTCCGTTAGGTTAGGTTGTGATCGCAAAAAAAACATAATCGTGTATCTAAGGTCGAAATATACTACCCCTAAAAAATTTGCACTTATTTAAGACTCGCCCTGTATATATTTTTGCTTTGGAATGGTTCAACTGAGAATTTAAACCCTTTCCCGTTATGTGTAGGTTTTGTATATACAAAAGTGCTAATGAATTCATCAGTTTTACTGACAAGAACATCCAGAAACGGTAGACAGAAATTTTTCTTTTGCTCTTTTCTAAATCTGATTGAGTTACTTTGTGAATTTGGATGATTGAGGATGTAACCTAACCTAAACAAGCCGAAACGTTATGTAAAATAAAAAATACAATAGATGTCCCAAATTCTTTTAATTTCAATGCTCAATCATTTTCTATTACCTTAAAAAAAATGTTGAAGGACTATTACAGCCAAAATTATTTGTTGAAAATAAATGAACCACAAAAATTTACCAATTTACCTGTCTGAGCGGTTTTTTTTTGGAACACGTCTCAATATTTATCTATTATCAAATTTGTTCCTCTTGCTTGACACATACTGTATATTTAAATGCATACAGAAATGATGTTAGATGTTAGAATCTATTTTAAACACCAACAGCTATTTCTGCTATCGCATTTCAAAAACACCCCCTTCATATTATTCCACAGATATTCCCAGACATATCTTGACTTATCTTTCATGTACGGCCCACCACGCTGTTTGTCTAGGCTCGTGCGCCCTTCCATATCCGGCGCTGAAATGGACACCGAGAACCGCCGGAGAAAAAGTAAACATAGTTTTCCTTAAAACAAAACGCCGAGAAAAGGACGATTCAATAAATGGGGAGAACTAAGTGAAAAGCGTGCGAGAAAACTGGAGCGCTATGATCTTTCCCTTCAGAGTTTATTCGTTCGAATAAAAGAAGTGGAAAAATAATCGTAAAAACTATAAAAAAGGAATAACGGTAAGTAGAGGAGCAAACAAGGAATAAAACGAAATAAAATCGACTTTTAAATTGCGCGAAGAAAAGGCAAATCGCTATATTTCGCTCGTAGTTTTCGCGCTTATTGTTGGAGAATTTTTCTGTTACGAGACGGTTGGAAAAATATTTGACAGCAATGGCAAATTTGCGAGTATAGTTTTATATCTAATGTGTTTAATATAATTTAAAATAGCTTGAAACAATGTTGGTTTCTTAAATGTCTTAAAATAAGAAATAAAATTTATATAGGGATTACTTTTGATGGTAATATAAATATACACAGCTTAATCATTGCATACCAAAACATTTTTTATACCATGGATTAAAGGCAAATAAAAAAAGGAAGCTGCCGAGAATATACAAATCAGATGTTAATCCGATAATAGTTACATTCTATAAAGAGTTCTATATTCTATACATTTAAAATATAAGAGAATAAGTTTTTAAAAATTACAGCATCATTCGGAGCCACGAATTTAGTAGAATAAATGATTGGTTGCAATTAGCGTAGAAGTTTGTTTCTCTAATTTCAAAGTAAGCCTTCAGAATGTCAAAATTAGTAGTAGTAATTTTCAGATAATACCAAACTATCAAAAATTAGTTAACACACTTTTAAATTTATCTACTGATTATACTTAAAAATTTGTATAGAATGGAGTTCGATGGGAACTACTCTTAGAATAACTACCGCTGAAATTGACAGAAAAATTGTCAATTTACAGAAAATCTGTAAAAAAAGTATAAATTTACACATTTTCTGTAAATTTTCAGAAAAAAATGCAAATTTAAAAAAAAAGTGTACCTATTTTACAGAAAAAGTGTAAATTCTCAAAAAAGTGTAAACTGACAGAAAATTTGTTAAGTTTCAGAGAAAGTGTAAATTTACATAAAAATGAAAATTTACAGAAAAAGTGTATTTTTTTACAGAAAAGTGTAATTTACAAAAAAAAGTATAAATTTTAAGAAAATCTGTAAATTTGCAGAAAAAGTGTAAATTTACAAAACAAGTGTCAATTTATAGAAAATATGTAAATTTACAGAAAAAGTGTATTTACAAAAAAAGTGTAAATTTATAGAAAATCTGTAAATTTTTAGAAAAAGTGTCAATTTATAGAGCATCTGTAAATTTACAAAAAAAGTATAAATTTACACATTTTCTGTAAATTTTTAGAAAAAGTGCAAATTTACACAAAAAGTGTATTTTACAGAAAAAGTGTATATTTTCAGAAAAAGTGTAAATTGACAAAAAAAAATGTAAATTTACATAAAAATGTAAATTTACAGAAAAAGTGTATATTTAAAAAAAAAGTATAAATTTAAAGAAAATCTGTAAATTTTCAGAAAAAGTGTAAATTTACATAACAAGTGTCAATTTACGGAAAATCTCTGAATTTAAAAAAGTGTAAATTTACAAATTTGATGTAAATTTCAAAAAAAGTCCAAATTTACAGAAAAAGTGTAAATTTACAGAAAATCTGTAAATTTTTAGAAAAAGTGTAAATTGACAGAAAATCTGTTAATTTTCAGAAAGAGTGTAAATTTACAGAAAATATGTAAATTTTCAGAAAAAGTGTAAATTTACAGAAAAAATGCGAATTTACAGAAAAAGAGTGTAGATTTTCAGAAAAAGTGTAAATTCACATAAAAAGTGTAAATTTTGCTAAAAATATTTTTCAATGTTGCGATGGCAGCTTTACGATTTCGTAGATTGCGTCCGTAACCTTTTCATTCCAAGAATTTATAATTAAATCTAACCAAAATATAAGACGAAGAAGGATTTAAGTAAGAAAGTCTCGCTCGGTATATCTCAGACTTAGTTCTGGATTAAAGAAGTATGGATGGCGCGTAAAACGGATTTAAGTATATGGCCGAGGTTTATGAGATGGAAAGACGGAAAATAAAAGCTAGCTAGCGGAAAGCAGATACATAAATATTGTTGGATCGACTTACCGGTCGGCCGCCAGCGAGTTCTTGCTGTGTGTCGTATAAATTTTGTATTGTGAAAATGTCGGATTTCGGACACCTGTCACTCGAACAAAAGCGCTCTCCGGAGCTGCTCTCTCCTTTTAGTCGGATTGAATTAGAAAAACATAGCTGATTTCAGTTTTTTATTTATATGTATGTGGGTTACCCTTTTTTGTATGATGAGAGTTTTTTTTTCCGGGAAAAGGTTGTAGTGTGAAAAGGTTAATCAAATCAGAAGTAGAGCAAAAATTACTATGATGGTTTTGTTTTATAAATATTAAACATATTTCTTCCAAGGAGACAAATATTAGTTTCAAAATAACATATTGTTAAAAACTAAAAAAAACGCCACAATTACCTGGTTAAACTTAATAAGCAGAGACACTGTCTATCAAAAGTGTAGTAGACGTTCAATTGGCTCGTATTCTTACAAAAATGCACATTGTTGATATATAAAAGTTTACATTAATCTATTAAAAGTCGGGAGAAAAATAGAGCACTAAAGAATCTTGGCAAAAGACCCCATGAGTCATCACACATAGTCTGGGCCTTATCATTATATACGGATAGTTAAACATTATTCTTATTATCTGGTCGCCATTCTGAAAATAAGCTAGGGGAAGAATGAATGTCTGCTTAATAGAATATCATAAATATTTCAATTTGATTATAGGGCACGTAATGTCACGGCATTTATGAACCGATAATTTTAATGTTAATTGAAAAGAAGAGTGAAAAAAATTAGTCTGTTATTTTTGGAGACCTAGTGAAAAGAGTATCATTAAGGCTATTTGGATATGTCTTTTGGAATACACTCTTACAAATACTTTTGTTTTTCCATTATACAGGGTGAGTCAACAACAGAGTAAAGTGAATAATCTTATTTTTTCGAGGTTTACAAGAAAACGTTAAATATAATAGTTATAGTAAAGGTTAAGACACATATTTTAAAATTATTACAGAGTATGCGGATATAACATGTTTTTTAAATACAAAACCCTATTTTTATTTTATTTTTAGATTCTGCGTAAAATTCTATAACTTCTTTATATACAGAGTGAGTCATAAATAAGTGCAAATATTTTCAGGGTTGGTAGATCTCGAAACAAGAAACATATTTTCTCTGTACCGTTTTTCAAATAAGTCTAAAATAACCGCTTTTATGTATTTATATTACTCTCAATAATTATTTGTTTATCTCTAACCACTGAGAAACCAACGCAACACTGAAATTTCATAATGATGTCAGTTGATAAGTTTTTCTGATGTTTGTGCAAAATTTCAAATAAAAGGCAATGCAGGACTAGGGTTTAAAAAAGAAACATTGGTTAATCATTATGAGCATTTAATGTTTAATATCTTTGAAGACAATGATACTCCATCTGTTTGAAATCGAATCTAGTTATTGTCTAAATAACGTCATTTCATAATAGTGTCGCATCGTGTTTGAATAATACAAAAGGCTGCGGTTTTCGCTGTGATGTTGCGCCCCTGCGTCTAGCAATTCTCTCTCTTGGTGAATAATTTAGGTCTTAAGGAGATCGGTTGAAGGGAAGCGGCACAAGAATTGAGCTCCGGCGTGCGGTTTCGAGCATTTGTTGGTTCGAAACACACCGTAAAAGAGTAAAAAATTGCATTAGAGCGTTTTATTCCGTAGATGTGATTTATTTTTATTGAAAAGAGCTGGTTATCTTTATTCTTTTTTCTGTCTGTCTCTATGACTAATTAAATTATTTTATTATAATTGTGTTTTATTATAGTTTATATGCGTCATCTGCCTTGAAATATTGTATTCTAGTAATTCGGCAGCAAAAACCATTCATTTATAAAATTCATTCATTTATGAAATTCATTTATTCGTCAGGATCGATTATAATAAAATATTAACTGGATTTTAGTTGTCGCCCGGCGACGTAGGTTTCTTTCCTAGAAACCCGACAGCGGTCGGTGGCAATGCTATGAAAGAAGCCGGCATCTTTGATTTTTTGCGGAGTCATATAAAGATAAGGACACATTTTTTTTTATTGAGGTGCTCGTATTTACACAGAAAATACATTATGAAGGGCGCTGTTGCCATATATTGGTATTAGTTGATATTAGCAAAGAATATTACTGTTTGGCTTTAGTTAGTTAGGGATAATATGTCTATATATTTTGCATTTTTTTTATTAATATTATGTTGTTACACTGCAATAATACTTGTTATTTTGGATGTAGGAAAATTATTTTTAATGTTTTTAAGCAAAGACTGGTTTAATAAAAAATAATAACAGTAATGATTTGTTATACCTATTAACAACAAAATTTAAAATAATTTGATATAAACATTTTTTTACGTAGTAGCAAAATATAAACAACAAATTAGATGTCAAAATTATTTATATTAGATCCTATTTAAAAATAATATAGTCTTTAAATTTTTTGGCAACGTTGGTTTTTAAATTATAATAATTACAGAACTAATTTGTTTTATTAACAACAAACTTTAAAATCATGAAATATAAACATTTATTAATTTTCTAAGCATGCAGTGTAATGGAAGGAAAATATAAATAAAAAATTAGAAATCAAAATTATTTATATTAGGTACTTTATATTACTATTTAAAAATAATATTTACTTTTATTTACTTTAAAAAATAAATGAAATATTTCTTCGCAAAAAACTACATGTAAGAGAATTAGCATAAACAAAATACAAACATCGTTAACTTTTTTTTAAAATTGGCACGTGTAAAACTTTCAATTTAATTTTCTCACCCCATAGTTTGAGTTCGATAACCATTTATTTAACCCCATTACTTAAATATGATTATTAAGTTCAACTAATTCATATTATTAAAACATCCAAAATACAAATATGTATTTTTAAAATTAATTCTAAGTTCATCTCATCTCTCTTAAAAATTGCTACTTCTCAAAATTTCCCATTAAAAAATAGACCATATATACCATATAAAATAAAATAATTGAAAGATCGGGCTACGGAAAATCACACAAATTATCGGAAACATTTTGACACCTGCACACGCACACAATCGTCAATTAAAAAAACTACTATTTTAGTATTTTAAATACTTTATTAAACGCAAAAATAGCACAGTATTTATAAGGTGAAGTTATAAAAATTTCGAAGAACTAATAATACACTGACGCACACAAAAATCAAACGAATACTAAATTTCATTTATAAAAAGCATTCGATAGTCGTGGCTCAACGATAACCATTTAGTTGCACGGCGAGGTTGTCACATATGCTTTAGTATAGAAATGAATGAATTATTTTATTCGAATAAAACCATCCGATAGTTGAAATCATTCATTCAGTAACCATTCGATAGTCTAATTCATTCGATAGTTCCCATCGCTAATTTTTACTACACTGAAATCTGACATTTGTTGCCCATTGCCACTTGAGGGATTTGACTCTGTGGATGTCATCAATTATCTCGGTCTTTTGTCATATCAACTCTATTCTTTTACGGTCCGTCTTGATTATTTCCAGTATATTTCGTTTCATAGAACGTTGTGCCACCTGCAGTGTCCTTATGATGTCATTATAAGTGTCCAGGTTTCGCATGCATAGGTCATGACCGGTATTATACATTGGTCGCGAATGTTTTCTTCTTTAGATAGAGTGGCATTTTAGGTTTGAATATGATTGAGTTCCTTCCATAAGTACTCCATGCGAACTTAATTCTTCTGCTGATTTCTGGTAGTAGAGATCCAGAGCTGTGCGTGATTAGTTGTCCCAAATATATACAGGGTGTTTCAAAACAAATGCGAAAAACTTCAGGGGGTGATTCCTTGTTCAAAATAAAGGGTAGTTTGCTTCATAACGTTGGGTCAAAAGTCAACCATTAGGGAGATATCGCGGTACAAAGATGGCGGAAAAATAATGTTCTTATTTTTTATCTTGAAAACGAAAAGAGATAGACTAATGAAATTTTATGGAAGCATTACTGTTATGGAAACACACTTTCTGGTAATTTTTTCACTTTTTTAAAATGAGTGGAAGGGGTTGAAATAAACTACCCCTATCATTCTTGTTAACGAAATTTAAAGAAAAATCTTATCAAACACATGCAAAAAAAATAATTTGGATAGTTTAGTTTGTTTAGAAACTTTTTTATCTCTTGTATTTTTTTTATAAAACTCACCGATTTGAAATTAAAAAATAAAATGTAAAGCATTACATGTCAGGACTAAAAATATTTTTAGATTAAGAATCTAGTTATAATAATGATAATAATAATAATCTAGATAATAACGTATTGCAGTAGGGTAATGTCAAATAAAACAATATTAGAAACATCCTAAAAAGTGACAGCGGCCGACTAGATTTTTTCCTAAAAAAATACAGCTGCCCACTAGATCCTTTATCTAAAAAATGTTTTTGTCCTGACATGTAATGCTTTACATTTTATTTTTTAATTTCAAATCGGTGAGTTTTATCAAAAAAACACAAGAGATAAAAAAGTTTCTAAATAAACTAAACTATCAAAATTAATTTTTTTTGCATGTGTTTGATAAGATTTTTCTTTAAATTTCATTAACAAGAATGATAGGGGTAGTTTATTTCAACCCCTTCCATTCATTTTAAAAAAGTGAAAAAATTACCAGAAAGTGTGTTTTCATAACAGTAATGCTTCCGTAAAATTTCATTAGTCTAGCTCTTTTCGTTTTCAAGATAAAAAATAAAAACATTATTTTTCCGCCATCTTTGTACCGCGATATCTCCCTAATGGTTGACTTTTGACCCAACGTTTATAAAGCAAACTACCCTTTATTTTGAGCAAGGAATCACCCCCTGAAGTTTTTCGCATTTGTTTTGAAACACCCTGTATATTCTTCTACTATTTCCAGTGTTGTCTTATTTATTAGAATGTCTTTTTCCCTGTATATTTCTGGTTATTTCTTAAACAACAAAAACTTTCTCCAATAAATTAATATTTGACTCTTTAATGTCCATATTTCCCGAAACGTAGATGCAAAACTTTATTTATTCAGAAAAATTCCTTTTCGCGACATTTATTATTCATGTTCCTACCGACCTCGCCCGCTAAGAAAAAATAAACAAACTGGCAGAAAAGTACGGAGAAAAAAACTATGCAGAACGTACGGCGAGGTTGTATAAATATTCGCAACGCAATAAAGATTTGAGACGGGCTGCGAGATTTGCCAGAAACTTTCCAAATAATAACTTTAAAAGTTTGCGGGTCTCGGCGGAGTTCAGGTCAGTAACACGCCCCTTCCCGCTTCCGCCCGCTTTCCATAAAAGTGCAAATTTAGATAAATCCCAGATAATATCGGGAGCGGCGGGAGGGCATTCGTATTGGCGTAGTCGTCGGTGCAGAAATTCCGAAACAGGAGCGTTGTTTAAAGTGGAAAGTGAGTCAGCGATTGCATAAAAGAGGACTTGGGATAATCGGTGTAACAAAAATACAATTTGAAAATAGTTGTAGGAGGTAGATTGTATGGGAGGTGTGTATATTGTGTCCCTCTTTCTTCAATCTTCATCCTATAGTCTCAGGGTTTTGACAAAAATCAGTTTCTAAAACGGTTTTACAGAGGTTAGTTTTCCATTTTCGATATCAGTCGTACCAAAGTTTATGGTACGAATGGTTGTCGTCTCGATTCACTCTGTGGTTGGGTGTTCTGGTGTTTCCCCATTTTCCCCACAGAATCTGCATTCGGCGTTGTTTCTTATCTTCAATCTATTGAGGTGTTTATCGGGGAGACAGTGTCTTGTTAAAAACCCCGTGACAACCCGAAGATTGTTCTTATTTAAATCAAGAAAATTTTTTGACGAGGATTGTCAGGACCTATCACTTATACAGAGAAGACCATTCTACTAGTAACCTAGCAAGTTGCCGGACGAATTTACGTTTACTCTATTTGTGTTCGTACTCAAAATTCACTGCCGGCTAGTCAGCTGGTCAGGCAGTACGCAGTTGCAGTTGTGCTTGGACGGGTCGGTCGTGACAGACTAGGAATACGACGCGAGGAGTGCCGAGTATTTATTATTTTCATTTTCAACTAAAAATAAATAAATTTTCTAAACCCAAAAAACTAAAATATTACTCTAAATAAAAAAAAGTTATAACAAGTGTTCAAAAAGACCACCTTCTTGTGCTAGACAGAAGCCTAGGCGGTCGTAAAATTCCCGTCTGACATTGGCTAAAATATAAGGGCTAATAGTTTGGAAAGCCTCTCGTATTTTTACTTGAAGCTCATCCAGATTAGCCCTATTATGACCATACACTTTGGATTTTACATAACCCCACAAAAATAAATCATTGGGAGAAAGATCTGCTGATCTAGCGGGCCACAAAATAGTTCCATATCCACTAATTAAACACTTGGGAAAAGTATTGTTCAAATATTCGTGTTCACCCATGTGTTTCAAAATTATCAAAAACAACTCTTGATATAGTAAGTAAAGATGGAATTGGCCTGTTTACAAAAGTTTGTGGAAACATTGTTTGTATATCACGATAAGACCTATTTTGGAAATACCATTTTACAATTTGAATTTTCTCACAAACTTCGTAAACATCCATTATTTTACTTAAAAAATAAATTTTACAGGAGAACTGTCGCGAGTATCTATGTATTCGTTTTGGCTATTAAAACACGAATAAATACAAATTCTGAAACATTCTTATCACATATCTACCTATTGTTACTTTATCGCATTCTTTCGCCTGGTTTTTATCCGGCGGACGGGTATACGCTAATTCGTCCGGTTCTACCTATGTTACTACTACGGTGGTCCGGTCTTAAACAGCCTCTACACTATGCGGAGAACTCTTCGAAGCAGGCCAAGGTCGCATTTCGTTGTCCAACTTTATCGCATTTAGGTTATTTCCAGTTGTCTTGACCCACTTCGGTTTGCCTCTACCTACTTTTGACTCTTAAAAGCGTCTGAAAGCTACTGGTGAGGAGGACGTGTTTTTTCGGCGTTTCCTGTTGGCTCATTCAATTTTGTTTTGTTTTGAGCTATTTCCAAAACCTGGCGGTATCTGTACCCGAGGCAAAGGACTTTTTTTTATATATCTCAGTGATAGTCAGCCTCACGAAAACATTTCGGGGATAGTGTAGAAGCTGTTTTAAAGATTCCAAGCATTAATTAATTTTAATATACTACGGTAAAATAATTTATTTTTTTGAAGTAGCACCAAAGGTTCCAAATCAAACATTATCTTGTAGTTCTCTGCTTTTAAGAAAACAAAAACACAGAATAAGAAATTTCGGAACTATATCAAGTTTCTCAAAAATTTTAAACATATTTTCAAAACACCAAAGAGTAATAAATGTTTTGCTGTCAACTTTAATTGCGAATATACCTTCAACGCTTAATAAAGAAACTTGAACGAAAGATAAACCTAATCTTCGGAATTGTATATCTGCGGAGAGCAAAGCTATAATCAAGAAGTTGAGACCAATTAGTCAAACAAAATTAATTGAATTTAAGAGCGGATCCTCCAAAGCCTCTAAAGTCTTTTGCCATCGAGCGCATTTTAAAACTTTTCCTATTTATTTACTTACTTCTCCTCTTTTTGGATATCGCGAAAAAGGTATGCTCAATCAAAAATGGGGTATATTCGTAATTTTGGAGGGTCTAATAAAGGGGAAAGTTTTATATGACTTTGAATTTAAGTTTGATTAAAGGAAAATTTGATTAGCGTTTTTAACCTTAACTTTAAAACACCTTGTGCAATTATTTCGTGACCATATTTTCCTAAAACATTATTTTTCTGTCAGAACCATGTCTCCTGAGCATTTTGTTTTTGGATTCATGTTTACACATGCCTTGGTTTTAAAGGAATTTTTCAGAGGGAAATGAACTTGCAACCTACAATTTGCATTTTTTTCAATTATTATTACCTTTTGATGTTGGTGATTATTATCGTAACGTCATATTACGCTGCATTGTATACTCTATACTAAATTAAGAATAACTTTAAGAAGTAACAATACAGTCCTGGTTTTAATAAACATTAATAACGATAACAGAACTAACGATATTAAAGAAAACCCCTGTAATACTGAAGTATACAAAAACAGAAAAAAAGTTGTAAAAAATACCCTAATACTTTGTATTGCCTCCCTTGGCTGCTATAACTGCCTGTATACGTCTGTTCATACTGTCATTGAGGCTACATATTGTTAGTGCAAAGTGTTAACCGTTCTGGCATTCCCTTAATAACAAAAAATAAGGAAATATCTACATAAGCCACAGATTTTGATGCAAATGATCGTAAGTCAACATACTTCGTATGAATAGGCTGTGATTCAAAATTACTATTAGTTAATGCTATGTAACAACAGAAAAGGACATAACTGACTTATACTGCCCTTCTCACTACCATTAAACACAAGACTCGTGGCGATGCTTTTAATTAAATTTCCAGTAGTTAATGTCTTCGACAGTATTCTTAGAAGTGCAATTAAAGCAATTCCAACTAGTCCAAACTTTAATATCTCTGTATATATTCGAATTAACGAGCCGTTTAATGTGCGATTCCGCGTGTTAAAGTTTTATATTTAACCATTAAAGGAACCGTTTATTTATTTATAAGTTTAAATATATATTGCTAATAAAACTGTAGACTCAAAACGGTAGAGCATAAACTATTAAATAATATAAGCCTTAAAAACACTAGTGATTAACGGTGAAATTTTAATAATCTCTATTTCTTTATATAAATACAGGGTGGTCCGAACTGTATTCCGGAAACTTCGGCTGCATATTCTGCAAATAAAAATAAGCAAAAAAGTTCGTATAAATGTATGTCCTAAAATGCTTAGTTTCGGCGATACCAGTTGTAGAAGTTTCATTTTTATTTCGATTTTTTCCAAATAATTTCTGAAGTAACGTCAATATTTGAATGAAAATTAGTGTCTGGGAGTTTCTTGACAAGAGACATTTGATTGTGATGTCAATCTGACTCCTATTTGTTGGGGGCGCTACCAACATGTGTTTTAACTGTTTTGAAGAGTAATAACTTTTCGTCCGTACCGGTATAAAACTACAGAGTAAAAAAATATACATTTCCGTGATTTTTTACGTAATTAAATAATTAGTAAATAGTCAATACAATGTCATTATTGCCAAAAAATAAACATGTTAAATAGATAGTTATTTGACTGAAATTATAAATTTGGGAACTTTTTATTTTAAAATAATTATACATTTTTTTGCGAAAAAATAATGATACAACTGTTTTTCAAAAACATTTCAAATTTATGATTTCAGTCTAATAACTATTTAGTCAATATGTTTAATATCAATGATGACAGGTATTGATAATTTCGATTCCAAATATCTTGAGAACCATTACTATTAGCGATTTTTACCAAGATACTTTTTTTACATAAACGTCGTAAATGTATATTTTTTATTCAGTAGTTTTATACAGGTGCCGCGTCCTTTTCTAATTTGAACTTCAATAAAACACGAGTTTACTTAATCGGGATGAGTTGCATAGAGGCCACTAGCTTTTTAATTTTAACAGCCGGGTGGTCGGGGTTCAAAGATCTTAATAAAAGGGCGCCACGAGATTATACTCTATGAACTCGGCATAAAAGTTGTTACTATTAAGTAGACTTCAACACTAACCTCGAACTGTTGAGTGCAACTACCATGAACTTCAAATATTACTATAATTCGTTAAACTTAAGTGACTCTAACTTAACTATGAGACTAGACTGTAAATAATACTACTAAAGATATTTAAGCAATTTATTATAAAGTTAAATATATATAAAAAAAATGAACGAAATGTAAAATGTAATATGTTAAGAAATTTAAATCGAAAGGTTGGAAGAGAAAATAGAATTTAAATCAAATGCTATAACTAAAGCTATGACGTCAAACCCCTTATCTAACTTAATACTAGATACAGTCCAGGATGGTTTATACCAATAAATCAAATCTAAAATTATACTAATATCTAAACAATCTTACTCTACAGTCTTGAAATTACTCGGAAGTTCCTCCGGCTGAGCTGCGGTGTATAGCTATGGGGTGGCTACAGCAGGGTACAGCAGCTCGGTGTACTGTCACTGGAGCCCGTCAGCAAATGTACAGGCAGGTGTAGGACTTCAAAAGGTGAACATAAAAAACCCTAAATAACATTGGTTGTCTTAGACAAGAGCCTCAATTATAGAACAAGGACTAGTATAACGTGTAGGAGTTAATAAAGGTAATAAAGAAGGACTAATTAAATCTGAACTTTACCTCAATGAGGGTTTATGATGTCCAACGGGTACCTCTACACGGACAACAGGAACGGATGGAATTCTGGACTGTTCTGTGCTGTACGGTCTGGATCGGTCTTCTTGCTCTACAATTACGAACAACTAAATAAGATTTAAGAAAGATAACACTCAACTAATCTTTCTACACTACGTGGGAGTGAAAAAGTCGAAAACCGGACAACAATATGAGCAAAAATCAGTTGAGCATTGATTTAGAATAGGCAGAAGACTTATAGCATACCTTGGAACTCGCGGAGACTTCTTGGGCACGTGGAATCGGGACAACGGTCGGAAAATTTGGCTATTTTTATCCCATTGCGGAAATTGGTCGGCGGTCCATACAAATCAACAAAATCCAACCGCGTCTCTGACCAAATGTGCTTCGGAAGCCGTAATCCTTCTCTAGGAAGACCTGTTAACTATCAACAGGGAATGCTTCACAAAACAGCCAGTTCTCCACACGATGTTCTTCAGTCGGGCGATACACAAGAAGTCACACAAGGATTGGACTTCCTTCACAAAACCAGATTTCAACCGGAAATCTCCCTCCAGGATATAGATAGAGAACGATGTATCTACTCTAGTCCAACTCACAAAAAGTCATAAATAAAAAACGATGTTCTTGAATATTTTTCACTGCCATATTCCATATCCGGTCAATGAACGAATTTAACTCAGAAATTCCCACAATTAAATGAACGAATTGCACACTGCGATCCACATCAAAAATTACCGATTTAACTACGAAATTTTATCTGTTAATTATAATATTTCAATAACCAAAACAAAGGATAAATAAATCCAAAAACATCTGATTTGATCTGACAGTGACAGGTGACGCACAGGTGATTTCAAAGATAAAGAGAGGTCGACGAAAATTCTAATGCTGATGGCCGCATCCAGTAACAATATTGTGTAGCTGTAGCTGTATAATATCGCGGTGTATATCGGGTTGCATAATTGTAAAATTTAAATAAAATAATATTTAACAATAAAATTATAGTAAACATGATGCAAAAATAATAGTTATATGCGATAATTTATGAGCTACCACACGCTAGAGGTCGTAGCGAGCAAATTTGGCTGTTACACAGGTACGGACAAAAAATTATTACTCTTGAAACCAGTTAAAAAATATGTAGGTGGCTTCCCCTACAAGTAGGAGTTATATTGACATCAAAATCAAATTTCTCATGTCAAAAGACACCAATTTTTATCCAAACATCGACGTTACTTCAGAAATTATTTGGAAAAAATCGAAATAAAAATGAAACTTCAACACCCTGTATCTTCGGAGCTAAGCATTTTAGGGCACACATTTATACGAACTTTTTGACTTATTTTTATCTGCAGAATATGATGCTGAAGTTTCCGGAATATATAGAATTTACATACAATTTGACTAATAATTATCATCAGTCAAAAAAAAACCATCAAATACCCTTATACTAATCTATGGCTCATTTATTCTAAAGCTTTTTATTATCTAATTCGGCGTCTTTCATATTTAAGCCTAATCGTCTTTGCACTTAATCAAATAAAAAAATGGAGCACGTCCCCTCAGGTGGTGGTAGTGAAGTTCCTGGGGAGTAAGAGGGGTATCTAGTATACTCCAAAACGCTTAAAACTCTCCCCTAATTTTCTCTTCTCTTCGGACTCTTTAAGTCATAAAAAAAGAGAAGAAGAAGAAGAAGAAGAATAAGAGAAAGACCTGGAAAATTTAAGAGGAAAATTAAATACGCCTCAATCGCATACCTTAAAAACTGGGGGCCTTAAAACATTCGAACTGCTCGAGCGGAAGACGCGGATAATTTTCGGGAGAAAGTTTCATAAATTGGCCGCTTCGTTCTCGGTGTGGAATTTGAGTAGATTCAGCGAGATTGTAATTTTTTGTTTAAACAAATTCAGACAAACAAGGTGTTTAATCAGCAAATTTTTAAAATATATTTTAAAGAAAAAAAAACGTATTTTTCATACAGGGTGGTCCGAACTGCATTACAGAAACTTCGGCAGCATATTCTGTAGGTAAAAATAAGTCAAAAAGTTCGTATAAATGTATGCCCTAAAATGCTTAGTTTCGGAGATCCCGGGTGTAGAAATTTCATATTTATTTCGAATTTTTCCAAATAATTTATGAAGTAACGCCAATATTTGGATGAAAATTAATGTCCGGGAGTGTTTTGACATGAGGATTTGATTTTGATTATTAATTATTCATTTTTGTGATAATTAGTTTGTAGTGATTAAATTAATTAGCTTTTAATTATCAAATTATTTATAAGATAATTATTTTGTTAAAAGCAAGTAGTAGAGTCTTGGTTCGCATCGATTGATACTCGCGGGGATACGGCGCGCGCCGTTGTCCCTACTGTGTGCTGCTTTCCCCACTCCTGTAGACGAGAGCAGTACCGTTAGAAAATCAAAAGTCGTCAGTTACTCGGTACCCATGGTACAAAGAATACAAGGTATGATCGATAGCGGCTCCAATTTCGTTCAGTTCGCGCATACCACCTGTGACGTCACTAGGAAAATAATGAATAAATAAAAAATCAAGAAAGTTGTCAGGAGATCTGCATTTTTTGTGGTTATGGTTAAGAATTGTTTATTTTTAAGACTTTTTAGTTCGTTTAATTTAATAATTACTAAAACCAGCAGTTCCAAAAATATATTTAAAAATAATTATCTATTAACATGGATTTGGACGATAATTATAGGTAAGAATACTAAATTTATTTCTATATTCGGTATAAAATTGTTTATTAGGTTTTTAGTTTGCGATGTTTATGGTAAATAATTTTCATGTTCATTGTCTCTGAATTCACATGAGGACAGAGATGAGGATATCTATGGAAAAGTAACCACAAGAGGAATTGTTACATCATTTAAAAAATGTTGGGAAGTTGAAGTTTCCCATCGAAAAGTAGAAAATGCCAATGCAGATGAATGTATTGTAATTGTGATAGAAGTAATTCCAAGGGTGAAGTCTATTATAATTAGTGACCTGTGCTTCTTTTTATATGTAGATGTTTCAGGTTTTGAGAATAAATCGGTTGAACGAAACCCAAAATTTAGAGGAAGTATTTGCATACCCAGAATATGACCATCAAGGATTATATAGCTCAAATTTCCTTTAATGGTAGGCAATTATTCAATGCAAATTAACTTTTTAAGTGACTGAAATATTAAATAGTTTACAATATGGTATATCACTAAAAATATATTACTTTTAGGTACAATTAGGGCCCGATACATTTCAAAAAGTAGAATATTATTTTATATTAAATGAGGTATTGTGCCAACAATCAATTTATATTAATACCGGAGATTAAAAAATAACAGAATAAATAGTTCTTTTTTTATACTACAAAAATAAACTATAGAATACAACAGTATTTAAAAAATAAATAAAAAGTTATGTCCCGGCCGAGAATCGAACTCCGGTCTCTCGCTTCCTAGCCCGAC
Organism: Sitophilus oryzae; assembly: GCF_002938485.1. Classification (NCBI taxonomy): domain Eukaryota; kingdom Metazoa; phylum Arthropoda; class Insecta; order Coleoptera; family Curculionidae; genus Sitophilus; species Sitophilus oryzae. The sequence continues at coordinate 654,130 of NW_022146490.1, forward strand.
TCCTTACGCACTGCTCCACATTAACTTGCTTAGCGATAATTCAATGACGGTATATAAACAAAAAAACAGGTTTATAACAATATCTTGACGATTTGAACTGGCGCGCGGAGAGTGCTGACCAATAGCGCCAGTTATCACCTATGACGTAGCGACCAACCTGCGCAATATCATACCTTGTATTCTTTGTGCAATGCTCGGTACCTGGGTTGGCGAATAGACGACAGCTCCACCCTGCTCCGCCGAACGAAGAATACGATAGAAAGCCTCGCTTTCTAGAAAGTGCTCACCCGACTACTCCCCGCACCCTCCGCAATATCCTGTCTTGCGCAGTGTCTTTTCTAGTATAGTGCTACGCCACGTTTTTCATCAAGTGAAGCTTGTCGTTTAAAAACTTTCCTTTCAGTTTTCCTCACTCAGTCACGTGAACGTGTGTCTTAGCCAACGCCTTCGGAAAAGCGGTGAGCGGCTTTACATTAAATTGTGAAAGGCCGTTCTCTGTCTTTCAAAAGGTGGCTGACTATGCAGAGCAGTTAGGTAGCGTCCTTTGGTCAGTACTTTCACAAGTACTGTCGGAAGGCGCTTCCTGTGCCTAATCCATCCGTGATTGGAGGGAAAGCGTGAAAAACCTACAATTTTGACCGTGGGGTACTGTTTTCACGTACGGTTGGATTGTGGGCTAGTGAACAAATGAAAGACAAGTTTCTTCTCCGGGTTAAGATAGAGTTTAACTAGTAACTTTTTGATTTCGCGATCTTGCCACGCCTGCGCTAGAGTTTAATAAAGATTGTTTATATTATTTTAATTGAAACTTATTGTTTTATTTTGACTTTACCTGCACCCCTTCATACCTGGAGTCTCCACTGTTTAAAGGCTACCCGTACTGGCAAATGTGGACCTCTACCACTATAAATAACAGAGGTGGCGCCCGAGAGATCTAGATTTCTCACTGGGCGTCAATAAGGCTATTTTTTACAGAACCAAAGAAATAGCCTTACAATGTCAATTGACTTATATTTGTGGGGCGCCACGTATACATTTTTAACTGGTTTGAAGAGTAATAAATTTTCGTCCGTACCTGTATAAAACTAATGAGTAAAAAAATATAAATTTGCAACGTTTTTTTGCGTAAAAAAAGGTATCTTGGTAAAAAATCGCTACGAGTAAATGGTTCTCGAGATATTTGGAACCGAAATGATATCAATATTCATCATCATTGACATAAATTAAATATGATGACTAAATAGTTATTAGACTGAATTTTAAATATCTTGAGGACAGTTGCTAGGTTAGGTTAGATTTTTACCAAGAGAAAATACATATATTTTCACTCGGTCGTTTTATACAGAAACGGACGTAAAGATATTACACTTCAAAACAGTTAAAACACATGTAGATGGCGCCCCCTATATGTAGGAGTCATATTGATATCAAAATCAAATTTCTCATGCCAAAAAAACCCTAAACGCCACTTTTCATCCAAATATTGACGTTACCTCAGAAATTATTTGATAAAAATCGAAATAAAAATGAAACTTCAACACCCTGTATATCCGAAACTAGGCATTTAGAACATTCATTTATAAGAACTTTTTTACGTATTTTTATCTGCAGAATATGCTACCGAAGTTTCCGGAATACAGTTCGGTCCACCCTGTATAATTCAAAAAAGATGTTTTCAAAAATTTTGGTTTAAATAAAATAAAATAAATGGCATATTTTGAGGTCGTCCAAATTAAAACCTTAAGACGTCAACGTTACCACTTTTCACGGCCTTCAATGTTTACTCCTATCGTGCATAAAAAAGTTTCACATCAAAAAATTTTCTGCAATCCATCAGTGATTTTAGAGCCATCGTAGAACTATTTGAAGATCGTTTACACTTAAATCTCATCAAATATCACTCAAATTGAATGTTAATAGGGGCAGACCATCTATCTTGGTAAACCAAAAAATAGATTCCTGCTTCTATCCCATGTAAACAAGGAACAAGGCAACTTTCCACGTCAAGTCTCCGGAACAAGAGACGAAACAAGGGCGCTAATATTATTACGTAATGCCCTCAGGTTGTAAGGCGCGCGAGATAAGGGCAAGACGGTGTAAAATTTAGGACCGAGCGTAACCCACGAGGCAAGGGCTCAACTTGATTGGCGTATGGGGAAGAAGAAAAGATAATTTTATTGGTTTATTATTATGAGGGATGGGGAGAATAAACGTATGGTGCGTTCGGGGGTAGTTTCGGTCTCAAAATGGGGCTATTGAAACGAAAAAACAGAATTTAGTTAGATTTAAGAGGGGTATTCTTGATCAGATTGGTTTTTGTGTTCATAAAAAGAGATTTTCATGTTTTCTTTAAGCTTAGTTTAGATCTACAAATAGGATTTGAGGATGTAAAATTTAAGTTTAAAGCTAAAAACATTTCGAGTCACTGTGATACAGGGCTATAAAAGTGAAGTAAAGTAAAATTATAAAACTAGATTTACATTGTGTAATTTTCATGAAAATATTTATTTATGTCATTCTGAGTAGCTTCTTACTTACGCGTACAATTGGCTTTTTTGTATAACCAATCTGCACTTTTTCCTCTCTCTCTCTTCTATTATAGTTTTGTGAATTATTCATTTAATTTTTATTTTATTTTTTATTTTTTTTATTTTATTATTTTTTTATTTTGTTATTTTTTTTAGGTGTAAACACATTTTCCAAACCAGCAGTCATAGGAATAAGGTTCCAGAGGATGTATCAGCTGTTTCTTCACATCACATATCTGTAAATTTCAAGAAAGTTTTCTAACTACAATATATGACTCACCTTAATATATGACTTTCCCTTGTTTTGATGTTCCCGGTTTAGATTTTGTATCAAAATTTCATCAAGTAAAGTAGAATATATTATATATAAAAAAAATATGGTAATGAATTTGACATTTTAGATATAGTTTAATAATATATTTATTTGCGATTGTGAAAAAGTAGCTATTTTTTACACTACCTACTGTATTAAACACCAGTGCAAAACGTAACATATTTTTTACACTAGTGTAAAAAACACTTTGAAATTATTAATGATAACTTTAACTAAAGAGAAAAAATTTGTAAATTTTTGTAAAAATTTGTTAAATCCTGGTAGATAAACCAAGGTACCACTACTGTACACCTCTCAGCAACATTCCAGAACCCGAGACTTCCACAGGCAGAAATGACAATAAAATTCAAAAGACTACTGGAAATGAAGCTTGACTTAGTAATTATTCAATTATCTTAGTTAACCTTTCAAACTGCGACATTAAAATTAAAATGAACTCAAAAAAAAGTTATTAAAAAAATAAAAATATATTTGTTTATAGTGTCATTGTTAGTGGTAATATTATTTTGTGAATTACTGTAAAAACTTTTTAATAAACAATGGAAATAAGAAGTTCAATTCGATCGTAGAAAAAATGTTGTGTGCAACATGTGCAAAAAGCATATTTGTTGCACTCAGCATGATTGCAGCTCTTGACTTCGTCTCGAGCTGCAAAACTCAAGCGTCGAGAGACTAATATGTTCTTTTTTGCACCAGTTACACAAATAACTATTGTGACGTTTGAAAAAAAAGAAAGTTTTTGATTTAAAACCTATACAATTTTTATTCTAAATTTTCTAAAACTATGAGTTTCAAAACGGTTGTTGTTTGTATTTCAGATTTGCTCAGAACCATGTGCGAGAGCGCCTACAACTCGCCGCTTCCAACCAGAAGACTGACCGAATCCTGCTGCAGCAGCCCCGCTCGCAGCATCCGCAGCCACCATATCGATATTCTTTCCGATTCCGATGGCGAGAGCGACTTCGATCTGGTCACGGAGACGCCGGGCACGCCCGACCAAACCGTTATTTCCGGCTGGCTCAAGTTCCGAGACAATAAGAAGGTAATTACCATGGCTAATATTCTAATTTTAGGTGGTAGACTGATTTAGTCTGACGACCACAGACAATGCGGCTAAAGTAATTTAGCGTGTAGAGCGAAAACTTCAATTTTGGGATTTCGGGGTTATCTTTTTTTGGTCCCGTGATTTAGAAATAAAATGAGTGACATTGAACGTTTTTCTTTATTCATTAAGTGAAAAATCATATTTCATTAAAACCCCTTTAATAAATAGTATTGAGTTTGTCATTGGTTCTTTGTGAAACTGGAGGAGAATTGATTTGTCATTAAAACTAAGAGAGAATGAGAAGTGTCATCGATCGTCATTTCCAAGCCAACTTGGCATGCCGTTTTTTGCGGTATCTAGTATTATCGGTCCTGCGGTATTAAACATGCATATTTTTTAATTCTAAAATATATTACGATAATACAAGTGTTCATGGTTGCATTATACTATAGCATGGCTCAAAGTGGTTTCCTGAATGGTTCAAAGCATAGAATAACTAACTGAAAGAAATGAAAACTCCTATGTTAAAGCCTGGAAACACGCGCTCGACGCGATCCAAGCGGGCTACTGGCAGAGCTAAAAGTTCGCGCCATATTTTTAAATGGACCTTTACTGCCAGTTCATAAGTTTTTTACTTATATTTGGTAATTTCAATCTAGATTATGAACTTATTTGAAACAAAACATTTTACAAAATAAAAATAATGTATTTTGATACAAATAAATTAATAATCTAGGTTGAAATTATCCCTGAAATTAGAATAAAACACGAAAAATTTTTAACTTGATTATTTTATTATAAAATTGTTAATAAAATTACATATAACACATTCAACACTATACAAGTATATATAAAAGTTATCAGAATTTATACAATCAGTTATAAGTAACTATAAATAAATAATTCATTATATAAAAGACATATAGTTACCGTGAATATAATTTGGTATAACTTTAATTTCAACTTTAATGACCTATTCAAATAGAAACATCTTACAATTCACATTATATAATACACAAAGCCAAGGGACAAAATTGTTATTAAATCTATTCTCGATGACTCGAAGCATTTTTTTTTCAAATAAAACAGGACATATAGGGCTTATAAATAATACAAGGGTATAGGATATATATAAATAAGTAAATACAAATATATTTTCAACCTAATGATTAATGATTATACTAGTGTTTAAATAAATAAATGATCTTTTAAAATTACTTGTTTGTCCTTTGCAAATTTGTATATTTAATATATATCTAAAAGCGTACACTTACATAAATTACTGCACAACCTTTAAAATTAAGCTTTTAATATGTTATACAAATTCTTGATTCGATATAAATACACTTAAATAAAACTTTAAAATTAATGATCTTCCAAATTTCTGAGACAGCCATTTTATTGAAAGAATTTGTTTTGATTGTGAGAAATTTCATAAAAATTATCACCGGGATTAATTAATCGTATATATTAAACTACTTGGCTTTTAAATTTCACAATCCTATCGTCCAAAATACTCTAAATTCGCAAAAATCCGTAAAATATTCCCATAAAAACAAATCACAATTCACTTCCACTTCACAGAAACTGACAGATTTATGCTGACAGACATTGCCAAATATGGAATGACGTTTATTTTTCAATTTATTTTACTGATCTAACTGATCCGGGTCACTTAGAAATTAAATTTTTATTAAATTATTTAATTATAATTGTTTCTGGCGAAAGCAACTTCATATCAATGTTTATTCATAGGGTAACAAAGCACATCACTGTTAAATTATCAACATTTTATATAAATATTTATATTTTTCAACTACTCCAATTACTCCACAGAGAATCAAACGAATTGTTAATTAAACTATACTTTGTGGATGACTTGCTAAAATCATGATGAAATTAAAGTCCCTAGATGAATATCTAGGGACTTTAGATGAAATTTCTACGCAGCGCCATCTATCCCTCTACTGGCAGAAACTCCGCCGTGTTTCCAAAATTCAAATGGCAGTTTCATCCGCCTGGTTCAAAGATTACGATAATAATACGGAGTGAATCAAACATATCCATAACTCTGCTAAACGTATAAAATAGTTTTTGTGTCGTATGATTCGCCCTCTATAGGACGTAGTGTAGCCCTTTTGTTTTAACTCTTAATAAAAACGTTTAATAAGAGTAAATTAACTTTCTGACTACATTGTAACGATATACACTCAGATGCAAGAAAAACGCAACGGAACATTTTTTCGTCAAGTTTAAAGTGTTATATTTGTTTTATTTTTAATCCTAGTTTTTTTTTAATAACCTCAGTTTTTTTATAAACTTTTGCCTTTGGCTTATTATACATGGTTAATTGAAGGGTTGTTTTTTATCCTAACTTTAAAACACCCTGTGCAATAATTTCGTGAGTAACTTTTCCTATAACATTATTTTTTAAAGTTTATACATTTTCCTTTCACTTTTCCGCTTAAATTCCTTTTTTTGCCTCCTCTGGCGATCCTCCGGGCAAAATTTGGCTTGCATTCAACATTACTGTCGTACATAGCGCGACAACAGTCGTCCGCAACATCTTCCCCCAGAGTATTTATCACCAAACGAAGTGCCGGACTTTACGTATTACCAGCCCTTTAAAGGATTCAAACTTCTCTAACTTAGTCGCGCCGGGGTTTTGGGCAAAAAGGAATTTATAGCACTTTGAGAGGAGCTGACGTTTTCTATGAAAGCAGCATAGCTACATGTATACGCGTGTATATCCACTACTCCGGTTCGGAATTTATGTATACAGGAAAGATTGGCGGAGAATTTTGGATTGGGTGAAAGAAAGTTTACACTCTTTACAATGAAACGAGATTGAGGTGTTCTGATAAAAGTTTCTGTAAACTTTTGCAGGTGTAAGTTGTTAAATGCACGTTTAAAAGAAGCTTACTTCTAGAAAGTAGAATTTGTAATTTTGGATGTATAAAACCTTTAAAAAAAGAACCTTATTCAAATCTTTGTACAGAGTATACCAACTAAATGTACTATCATTATTTCCGCCCAAATATTAATTTATTACATGCTTAATTGTGTTAGTTAATAAATTATTCTAAATAAATATGGATTTGGGTCAGAAATCTATATTATATTAATCATATAATAATTTGTTACATCTTTAAAAAATATATAAAATGTCAATATTCCAAGGGTATATTGATAAATGACGTCTAAATTATAAGAAAATGTATTTTCTGCGAAAACTTGAAGAGATAGGTAAAAATGGTATAATACAATTTGATAGACAATTAAATTGTGCATCTGATTCCCTTAAAATATATAGGGTAATATATTTAAATTAAACAAGTTATTGCCGTTTAAAGCTAGTAATTATTTAATTAAATTTTTAGACACTCTGTATAAGGTAGTATTATTTTTATTATTACCACAGAAAATTTAGTAAATAGAAAAACTTCAGTACAATATTTGGTTTTAAAAACTTAAATACACCTAGAAAAATGAAACCATATAATTGTTACTGTATTTTCACAAAATCGTATATATTTCAAAAACCGTGAGATTAAAGTGGCGTAAACCTTAATCAAATTTACCTTTATTTTAATCGTAGGAGCTAAAATGTAATAATATACAGTGTGTTCCATTTAAAAAAATACAATTTTGATATTTTTTATTTATTTGGGACACTCTGTACCTTTTGAAAATAATTTTAAATTGTAGCTTTAGTAGTCCTCCAAATTTCGCATCACTCACAATTTGTAAAAATCTAATCGTGTGGTTACAATTACCGTATCAAATGAAATGAACAACTCTGTACACATATGTTACGTTATGAAAACGTTGTGTATGTTAATAAATAAAGAAAATGGAGGTGCAAAAATCATTTTTTCCATAGCAACTGTTAAAATTGTCTTATATCTATCAAATATAGTAGATAAAATAGTACTTTAACAGCAAGGGTAGATTAAATGATACTTTAACAGTGTGACAAAACTTTCAAGATTTTGTCCGTTATCATGGTAGTGTGGCCTTTATATAATTTTTATAATTAAATTGTATTCCTTTTCATAAGTTATTCGGAATTTAAATGGAAGTAGTTTGGATATGGCGTTTGTCGCCTCAGCCTGAATATCTGTTGGTAATTTACTTATTTCGTTATGAGCCATTTCTGACTTCAATTCAATCAACAATCGACACAAAAGAGAATTAACAAATATTTGCTCAAAACTGACAACTACAGTGACAGCTTTATTTATTTGTCAAATTACATAGAAATCAACGCCAACCCAGCACAATATTTTTTCTACTCGTTATAAATTCCTTGTAATAATAATTTCTGAATATTTTTTAAAACGTAACTCGCTATGGAATTTTCTTTTTAATTTACTACGAATCAAATTAAGTCCCCTACGTACCTTGACAACAAACACAAGTTTACTTTTACCAGTTACTCTCGACTCGATGGGAATCGGAAGACCAACTAAGACATATATAAGTAGAATAGAGTTTCGGCTCTAATGGCAGTTGTTGGAAAGCGTGCCCGTAATGAGGTAGAAATTAGTATTGACTCTGTTTTAATTAGGTTGTGTTTTGGAAGTCGACTGCCTCGGCGAGATCTTAATATGTCTATTTAGACAATTAGAGTAATTCAAAGTTGTTTAATTGATGACGGTTTCGGCAAAGTTCGGCGATACTATCAACCAGCGTCGTTCTAATCACTTAAATATCAACACGAAATTCCAATTTGTAGGGTTTAATGCGTTCGAGATGCAATTACTGTGTAATGAAGAGTAAATAAATGTTCTGTATTTGAATCATTTATATCCTAATTGTAGCTGCAAAAAATTACAAATATTTTGTATGTTACAGTAAAAAACAAAAATCATCATCATCATCATCTAGCTTATTCCGCCCACTGCTGAACAAAAGCCTTCCTCAATTCTAGCTATTTCTTTCTATTTTGTGCCACTTGGATCCAATTTCCAGACACTCTCTTAATATCATCTGTCCATCGACTAGGAGGTCGTCCTCTGCTTTTATAGCTCTCGTGTCTTGGTCTGCATTCCACAAGTCTCTTTGTCCACCGTTCATCTGTTACTCTAGCCACATGTCCTGCCCAATTCCATTTAAGATATAAGACATATATCACCGCATCCCTTACTTCGATTTCGTATGGTATGATTGGGTATTTTATTCCTAAATGTAACTCCCCACATGAACCTTTCCATGTTCCGTTGCGTGACCTGTATTCTATGTATGTTCTTTCTTGTCAAAGTAAGTGTTTCAGCTCCTACGTAAAAACAGGCAAGACACACTGGTTAAAGACACACTGGTTAAAGTGTGTCTTTAACAATTTAATACACTATATAAACATATTGGAATATCAGATCTCAGTATATGCTTTAGAGTTTATTTTTTTTCTTTTTCTTGAACCTTTAGAATTATATCCATATATATATTTTTTTTCTTTCTTGGGTATGAGGTTTTTTTTATTAATTGAAAATGGAAACATTTTTTTTATTATGCGACGTTTCGCCTCATCATGGTGGGCTTTGTCAGGCACTTTATTCTTGAAGCGGCAGCCGCCTTGCTACCACCAGTCTATATAGAAGAATGTAAGTCAACGAGAAAGAAAAAAATGAGAAAAAAATGAAGTGAATGTATATGCTTCAGTTTACCAAATGCCGCTCACGACAAACCTATTCTTAGTAGACTTTCAGGTGTCTGATTATCTCTTCTAATACCGATCTCATGTCCTGAGTATTTAGATATATGCACTTGTTTCAAAAGTATGTTATTAATGTCTAAATTACCACTCAGTACCACCCACTCAGGTTTGTCATGTATTGTGTCTTTCATAAGTTAATTTTGAAACCGACTTTTTCCAAAGCATCATTTAGCATATCCAGCATATACTGCACTTCCTGTATGTTGTTTGTTGACAGAAATCAAGAAAATATAAAAATTACTAGTAAAAACTTACATTCGGTGATTTGCTGAGACTACGCCAGTAAAAATTCAAAAACTAATTTTGAAACAAACCTTTACTAATAACTTTGTCTACTGATATTTGTTTTTAAATATTGTACGCTAATGTTATTTTTCGTAAGTTCGTAAAATCAAAACGACTCTGATAAAATCAATCTTAAGTTATAAGTGCATTGATTAGATTTTAGCAAATAACGATTGAAAGTAAAGATAGTTAAGTCTTTAAAAAATTCGGAAATTTGTCAAAGTTTTTGTATATTAGTTTCAAATCTAGGAAAAATCGTTTTTGGAATAAATAGAATTAATGAAATAATGAAAAAAATAAAAGTAGTTTTTTTCTTGAAGCCTTAAATTTGGGGATTTACCCCGTGCACATGTGCCCCAGTTATTATAATATACCAGGATTAATTTTTATTATTAGATATATTATATTACTATTACTTCTTGATATTATAATACTGTGACACTATTTTTTAAATGTATTAAATTTGCTTATACATATCTGTAAATAATAACCATTCGCTTTTTTTATTAAAAAATCTAAGTTTTCATAATAACTAATCATATTTTTCCATAGAAAAAGTATTATATAATAAATTTAGTTTCATAACATTATTATTATTTAAGTATCTTAATTTATTATTAAAGAATCTACTAGATATACCGGGTGTTTCTCAAAGGCGGCTTACCCCTATAACATTTTTATTTTTTCAGATAAATAAACAAGATTTGGAGAAACTTGCTCGACGTCGCGGACGCTCCGCACCATCTGAAAATGCTGTAACTCTAAAACCGCTAAACCGATTTTATCCAAATTTGGCACAAAAATACTGTGATACCAGTAATCTGGCGATTAGTTTTTGGTGGGGGGTGGGGGGTTGGTAAGGGGGTGTGAGAGGGGGTTAAAAATTTAAAAAAATCGTAACTCCAAAATTACAGTAGCTAGCGAAACGCGGTTTTAAATTTAAGATTAGGAATAATATTTGCAACAAAATTTGTAATAATATCAAAATCAGTCAAAGTCGCAGTTTCTGAGATAATTGATTATTAACATATTTTAGTATGGGCGGCTATACGTGCCTCCCGGCGCCAATTTTTTTACTTTATTTAAAAGAAAAAAACACTCTAAATAGAATGACATATCATATGTCAACTTTTAACATTCTCGTTTAAAAAAAAAATGTGTTTTAAATTTCAGTCTAGAGTGCCGTGAATCTGTTAAAAACACTAATTTTTATAGTGTGGCACTTTTGAGAAACTACCGGTATACAATCATGTAAAAAAAACCAAACAAGAGAATAGTACATAAACAGACAGTTCTAACACATCAAAAATATAAACAAGTGAAAGTCAAATAAAAACTGGCGAGCACATGTAAAACTACGATAAGAAATTAAAACCTTGTTTTCCACTGGAAAATAAACTGTACTTTGCTTACTACGTACATCCGGAACATAAGAACAAATTTCCAACTGAGATAATCATGAAGATAATCAAGAAAATCCCGCTGTAAAATAGGCTGCGAAACTTTCTTGCCCCCCAATCCGCCCACTAATTATGTGCGAACGTACGGTTTCTGTTAATGTTCAGGTACTTAAAACTTGTTCCGGGGGAAAGTTTCCGGTTAGAAAAAGTGAAGTTAGCGTCAGCTGGTTAGATAAAGATGTCGGAAAGTTGAGCCGAGGACTACGTGTTCGAGTGTTTGTTCGCGCGCTTTTTGTAGTGGCGATGGAAGTTTAATGCCGATTGTCTCTGCTGCGAGGGGGAGTTGGAATTGTCATGTCATTGGTTTGGATACAGTATAAAATTTGTCGTAAACAGTCTGTATACTGTCTTGTTTGATTATTTTTTAAGTGGATGTATTCATATGTCTAGTAGATTAAAGACAAAATAAATGAAAAAATAAAACTTTTTCTTCTGGGTATGATTTTTTTCCAATTTCGTCCTTGTTAAAAGTTATTTTGTAAATGTTGCATGGTTTATAAAGGTGTATATTCTAAAACTATTTGTTTTCATAGAGGACATCCTAAAAAAAGTAATAATATAGTTGTTATTTCTTATTTATTAAAACTTTGGTTGGTTAAAATAGTATATCCGAAAAGTAGTAAAAATCTCTGGAATGAATTTAACTTTATTGATACCAAACCAAAACAATATAAAATTTCAATATTCCACGGGTATATTGATAAATGACGTCTAAATTATAAGAAAATGCATTTTCTACGAAAACTTGATGGGATATGTAAAGAATAGTTTAATACAATTTGATAGACAATTAAATTGTGCATCTGATTTTTTCAAAATATACAGGGTTTTCCATTTAAATTAAACAAGTTATCGCCGTTTAAAGCTAGAAATTATTTAAAATAAATTTTTAGACACTCTGTATGAGATAGTATTATTTTTATTATTGCAGCACAATCACTGATCAATAAATAAACTTGAGTAAATATTCAGTATTAAAAAGTTTGATACCCTTGGAGAAATGAAGCCTTAAAATTTTTACTGCAATTTCACAAAATTGAAAATATTTCAAAAACGGTATTGTTTAAGTGTGATAAACCTTAATCAAATTTACCTTTATTTTAATCGTAGAAACTAAAAATGTAATAATATACAGGGTGTTCTATTTAAAAACATACGATTCTGATATTTTTTATTTATTTGAGACACTTCCTGGTACACACACATTGGTATCTTATTAAAATATTTTTGAATTGTAGCTCTAATAGTCCTTCAACGAACCCAAAACTTCCAATTTGTAAAAATCTAATCGTCTAGCTACAATACTCCGTGTCGTATGTGATGTAGACCCTGTATATTCCAATATTGTTAAAATATTAAATAAAACGTCATTACATTTATAATATTTAATGAAAATATTGATAAACAAATATACATTAAATACACATTTTTTCGAAAACAAGCTAAAATTACGGAATGAGCATCGACAAAACAAAACACGCGGATTTATCCTCATTAAGTTAATGTAAATATCATCAGTTAAAACGCGTATTCTACACGTGTAAAGCTAAACGTAAACAGAATTACAAAGATTAAAGCGCACAGATAGAAATCTACAGGCGCTAATTATACACCGGATAAAAAAGAACTATGATAATCGGGGTCATATTTTATTACCATGAGAAAAGGCACGCTATGCTGGTGTGTTATTATGTGAAGGCGTGTATAAGAAATACATTTAATTTGAATAAGAATATAATATATTCTTTATTTAGTAAAAATTTCTTAAAAATATATTTTTTAAAATCGTTTCTTAATTTTATTTTGTTTGTTTTTTTTGTTTAATTTCTTTATTTTGTTTTTTGTAATATAAAAATAAATATTTATTGTTTTCTGGAGTATTTTATTGTAAGTTTATTGTTTAAGTATTATTTTATTTATATTTAAAAGAAATCTAAATATTATAGAAAAATGCTCATAAGCATATTTGGAAAAATCATTTTTTTACGAATAATTTGGAACCACATACTTGGTATTCGAGTCAAGTTGTAGTTACATTCACGACCGTTGCACTCACAGATAGAAGTTTAAAATCACAAAACACATACACCGATTTAAAATGCTATTTTTTTAATTGGAAATGTCAAATGTTGATATATGATATGTCATTCTATTCAGAATGTCATTATATCATGTCATCATATAAAGTAACTAATACCGGGGGTAAAATTTAAAATTCAAAAGTTTTAGTCATTTCCGGTGAAACAGGAAGTGAGCGAAAATAATTGAATACGTCAGTCAATCCCGAATTATGTCATATACAGGTTCCGGCAATAGTGTGTCGGGCAATAGTGTATCGTTCCTAGAATAAAAAACTTGGGGATTCTTTGGGAAGAAAAATTATTTTATGTTTTAGAAAGTTTGATGTAGAATTTTGAACACCCTGTATGATTTAAGATTACTATATTTATAGCAAAGTAAGTATAGACCATCTAAAGTAAGTATCTAATATAGTAGTTTTTAGGACAGTTCTTGTACTTGTAATTGTTTTTTAAGGTAAGTCAAAAATATTTTTTTTATTCATTTATTAATATCTCTTAAATTATCGAAATATATTTATTCATATCTTAGGATTGTGTAAAGTGATCTGAAACAAAGCCAAAAATGCAATAATATACAGGTTATTCCTTTTAAAAAATCATCCCAACCCACTCATACTTTTTGAGCAACCCTATATAAGTTAAAATATTTTCCTGAAATACATCTTCATATATGCTTTAGGTTGGCAATAAACAAAACACTCAAGTTTTTTTTAGAAGCTACAGATGCCCGATGCACTATTGCCGAACCCTGTACTAACATACCAAATATCGTTTTTTTATCTGAAAAAATAAAAAAATAACAGGGGTTGGGCCACTTCTGAGAAACACCCGGTATAATTGCCTTTAAGTAACATTAAATAATAAGAAAAGTATTGAAATATATGACTGCTTTTACACTTTTAGGTCTAAGAGCAGTTCGGGGTTACTGTTCGGGGTTACAATAAAATGTGTCTCATAGTTTTCACAATTATGCAGCAATTGAACATTAATTACATCTAAACTACAGGTCATACCAAATAAACTTTTAGTCACGTGATTAAGCTTGACCGGCACATCGTTGTTTACTTTTATATATTTTCTTTTAATCAAAATATTTTAGAAAAAAAAATAAATATATAAACAGTTATTATTTACATCAACAAAACTTGTCTTTTAACTGCACTTAAGGGACATAAAGGATTATTACTATCGCTTTCTCGTTCAAAATATTCTAATAAAGTTGCGATGAGTTTTTTACGGCTATTAAGCTATCTTGTACACTTTGCACTAAAAAAGGTTCTAAAAAGAACAATGTTCGACTGCAAGATCTGCTAGTAAACATTTCCAAGCTTAAAGTATCACAACACTATTTATTTAAACCAAAAACTTGTAATACAAAACTGAAGTGTCAAAACGAATGACAATGTCAGGAAATAAATAAATAAATGCGACAACTTGACATTTTTACGGCAGAGCTACCATCTGAATCCCCAAAGCGAAATTTAAATTCCAGTTAGTCAGCCCGGCGCCGAATATGTCCATGGTTGGCAAAAATGAATTTAAAAATCGCGCCCTCGATTACGTAACTAAAAGTTTAATTGATACATATATTTGATTATTATTGACAAATATATTTTTATGTATTTATATTAATTTTGGTCCTCGTTTTTATATATAATATTTGATTTGCTGAATTAACTTTCTCTTCGTATTTAAAAAAAAACACAGAATCATAGTGTTTCACACTTTGCATTGTACCTTAAAATGAAAATGATATGAAACACTATATAGCTACCTGCATATAGTTGTGTTTTATCTAATTTACAGAATTATTTCAACAAGCTACTACTAAAACTGAAAAAGTCCGCTGTTTATTTATCACCTGTTTTTATTTTTTAGTGTGTATATCGATTAACTTGGTCAAATAAACAACCTACAAAAGAACCTCAATACACTCCATTATTATTTACTAACGTCAATTAACTTAATGTACACAACTATCGCTTATATCGAAAATAGATTTCAGGTAAACTCCATTGGAGTTAAAAGCCAGCCACGGAGCAAATAAAATATTTGTTTCTTTTTTTCTAGTTTTACGATGGAATTTACTTTGTTATGCGGCAGCATGAGCTTTCTAAATAGCCATACCCTATAAAATATTTACGTAGCTGAACGTTGTAAAGAATGGTGGAGGAAATAAATTATGTTTGTTGCTTTAATTTAGTTTAAGAAGTTTAAAAATTAATATTAAATTATTTTAAGTAAAAGTGTTAAAGTTTCAGTTTTACTCTACATAAACCGTCAAAACTAACGAAAATCATTAATTTCTCCACAGTCAAATATTTCAGTTTTATTTATATGATTTTTTGTACATTTTCTTGTTGATTTTCGATTAATTTTTGACTATTCGTGTTCAAGAGCGCATTACGTGCCTCCTTCATAAAACACCAATTTGAAAATAATTAAGCAATAAAAAGAGAATTAAACAATTTTCGATAATTCCTTCCTGCAATTAGACTCGCCTGAAAATCGCTGAAAACTATGTCCCGATTCCTGAAAGATATGTAAATGAGGATAAAAGTTTGGAGTGAATGAGTTAGGACAAGGAAAATTGTTAGCAATTTTATTAAAAGCTGCTTTTTACCTAGACGGTCCCAATTATAACTTTATGAATTGGTAAGCTCTAAAGTGTTGTTCAGTAATTTTGTACGATTATCTCTAAGCGTAGTTTTTAAGTGACTACAATAATTTAGATAAAAAATATAAAAATAATGTACTTTAAAATATAATAATTAGTAATATTAGTTAATAAAAAATATGATAAATAAGGTCTAAATTATAAGAAAATGCATTTTTTATGAAAACTTGAAGAGATCGGTAAAAAATGGTATAATACATTTTGATAGACAATTAAATTGTGCATGTGACTCACGTAAAATATACAGAGTTTTATCTTTAAATTAAACAAGCTGTTGCCGTTTAGAGCTAGTAATTATTTAAAATAAATTTTTAGACATTGTATAAGGAAGTATTATTTTTAATATTGCAACACAAAATTTATTAAATAGAAAAACTTCAGTACAATATTTTAGAAACTTAAATATAGAGAAATGAAGCATTAAAATTGTTATTGTATTTTCACAAAAACATAAATATTTCAGAAGCGATAAGATTAAAGCGCGGTAAACCTTAATAAAATTTACCTTTATTTTAAACGTAGAAACTAAAGATGTAATAATATACAGGGTGTTCCATTTAAAAAAAATGTAACTTTGATATTTTTTATTTATTTGGGACACTCTGGACCTTTTGAAAATAATTTTAAATTAGAGCTTTAGTAGTCCTCCAATGATCCGATCACTCTCGATTTGCAGTTGCGATTGCTTGAAGTAGCAGTGTCAAGCTTGATTTTCATGCATCCATTATTCGACGATACGATGATACGATATTAATTTTATTGGTTGAATTTAAGGACTTCGATTGGTGAGAAAATTACGCAGTTTTTAAATTTATTGTATTTCCATGCCTCCGTTCATCGGATATACGATTTGCTTGTGACCATTGACACCAATGTCATTTTATATTTTCACTTCCCTAACAATTTCGCTGTTTTACTTATAGTCTAATAGCTAGCAACGTTTTCGATAGAGAATTTTAAGGAGGCTGGTTCTTTAATATATCTTTTGCTATGCTCTCCTGAACAGAGTGCGGACCGTCTGACTGCCGGTAGACGTTGCATTCACTACTGCGCATCATGTCTGTATTCATCATCTGTTCACTACGGCGTATCACAAATTTGTCCTGTGTTTCAGGAACTAAGGAGGCTAGAACAAACATAATGTGTGTAGCATATTTAGATTCATAAATAATTAGGAAAGTAAAAAATCGCATCATTGTATCTCTACTCATAAACGAGAAATCCTATAAACCATGCGAAAATAGGATACCCTGTACAGATGTGATGCGCAGTAGTGTACCGCAATAGTTAACAGGCAGCCAGACTGCCGGTACTTTCGATCTTTCTCCATGGACGGGCTGGAGTAAAAAAATTACGGATGAAAAGTGGTGCGAAAATGCTATGACCAATCAGAGCGCCGTCGGACAATCAATCAAGCTTCAATATTAATAATATCATTTGAATTCAAACCTTGTAACAGATTATTTATAACCCCGCTAATATATAAAAATAAAAACTACATAAATAAAATAAAATTTCTCTTAAAGCCATCCCATGTTCAAAACAGAGCTCCGAACCAGACAGACATATTCAATTTTCTTTAAAATGCACTTCACCTGGTATCCTCCTAATGCGCCCAATTATCATAATTATGCCCATTCGGTTCCTTTGAGACTGGGAAAGAGCCCAGTCGGAGGCACAAAACATTTCGAGAGAAAAAAAGAGAGGGAAGCAGGAGGAAATAAAAATGTGCTTCTCCACTCAAATTACGTCTGAGAATAGCGCTCTGATTTAGAGGGGGAAGTGTAGCCAAAACGAGCAGCATTGAAAAGCTGGACCGTGGCCAGTAATAACCGCAGACTGGAGGTAGAAAGCTGGAGTCGGGGAGTTATAGGTAGCTGTAAAATCTTAAGAAAGAGAAATCTCTGAATGCAAGAAATTAAAAAAAGTTTACTTCGCGGTAACACGCTTCAAATTTCCTATTATAGCTCCTTACAATTTGTGCAATTAATGAATCATTACGCTAAGGACTGGAAAAGGTTAGTTTTGGGTCGAGATTTTCGTATGTAAGAAAGGTACAGTGGCGTTTATAATGTACTGAACAAAGAGAGAACAGTAAAAACGTTGCCAAACGTATGAAATAAACTGAGATTCTGTGCACATTGCTAAGACATGTGGAAGGGGATACAGCAGATTCGTCGCGGTCGACCCAGTCAGTACTTAAAATTCTAGAGAAGGGTGTATATCATGCGTTCAGCTTTACGATTTAATTACGTTTCGCGATACTTCATTTGTTTATTTATTAAGAATGAAGATATTATGTTCTTTAATTAAAAATTAATATAACTATTTCTTTTTTCGAAAAATACATAATTTTGTGTTCTATATACAGCAAAAAATATTAAATCTAAAGTAATTTAGTGTTTAATTTGAACATATAAAAACAAAATTGTCAAGACAAATATATTTTCTTATCAGTGACTGAACATTGTTTTTAAAAGGATTAATGCCACGGCAAGGGTTTCCATTGTCTTGAAAAACTTGAAATTCATAACCTAACTTGTAATCCGATTTATAACGATAAATATCGATTTAAACCGACATTCCCCTCCATTCCAAAACAACTTAAGGGGTGTCATAATCCATCAAATCCCAGAAAGTTTGTCTGTTAGTTTTGCTCAGTGCAAAACACACCCCTGGGTCTTTTACTCACTTTCTCCTTTTCATTATTGTAAACAGAGGCGCCACTAGAATGTTTTTAGGGGGGGTCTAAAATTTACAATGTCCTTCAAAAACCGTGACATTGCCATTTGTTTTGACACTTTAGTTGTGTATTACGAGTTTTTGGTTTAAATGAATTATGTTGTGATACTTTAAGCTTAAATTTTTTTAACAGCAAACCTTGCAGTCGAACGTTGTTCTCTTTAGAACCTCTTTTAGTACAAAATGTACAAGATATAGCTTAATAGCCGCTGAAAAAAAATCCTCGCAACCTTATTAGAATATTTTGAAGAGGAAAGTGGTAGTAATGGCTCTTTATGTCAATTAAGTGCAGTTAAGGAGGTGGGTTTTTTTGATGTAAATAATAACTGTTGATATATTTATAATTAATGTATTTTTGTTTCCTAAAATATTTTGATTAAAAGAAAATATGTAAGAGTGGACAACGCTGTGCCTGTCAAACTTAATTACGCGACTAAAAGTTTATTTGTTATGATCTGTATTGCCTCTTTACCGTTTTTAATCGGGTTATTTTAATTTGAAAATAAAAAAAAATATTTTTTGCTTAAAATTTTAAAAATATTTTAGTAAGTAACATTTTAACTTTGAACTTTTTGATTTAAATGTTTAAAAAAACTAATATTTTTTTTTAAAATGTTAGTTATTTGGATCCGCCTATGATTATAAGAAAGGGAAAGCCTAAAAAAGGACGTGATTGCTCCTTTAATACTGCGAGACTCAAACAATAACAGAAAGGTATTATCTTCGCCCCCACCCTCATTCTACAGTCATCCCATCCCCTATGCGTCTAACGGTACGCATAATCCTTTATATCATCCCCGGGGGACCCCCATTTTAAGTTGATTTTATGGTGTAGCGGACAAGGAGATGGAAAAAATAAAAGCGACTTGATGAATTTTAATGAAATTGAGGAAGGGATGCCAAGGTTTGTATTTATCCCTCCCACTTGAGTATTCCTTAAATCGTAAAAGTTTAGATTAAAATGGGTTTAGAGCTTAAAATAATTAAAAAGAAACCTATTAGAAAGAATCTTTTTTAAATTATGTAAGCATCAAAGTAATTTTCAGTAATCATTAATACGAAAAATAATTATTATTATTTTTAGAAATCGAATTGATATTACCATAGAAACGCCTTTTGATTTTTAGGACTTTAAATTCAACCATATTTTCATGTTTTTCTTAATTTTCTCTAAAACGGTAAGGAAAGTTGGAAAAGTATATAAACGGGATTAACCACTTTAGAACAAAGACATTTTTTTATGAAGAATGCATTTTTCTGAAAATGTCAATAATAAAAAAGTTTTTCCTCTAGTAAAGACAATCCGGGGACATAGTGTATAACTTTTTTATTTATTTCAGAAAAAAAAACGAGATTTTGTATGTTAGTATATGACATAAATCAGGATTGATTGACGTATTCAAATATTTTCAGTCACTTCTTGTTTCACCGGAAATGATTTAATTTTTGATTTTAAAACGAAACCCTCGGTATTTTTTTAATTCATTTGAGAGAAAATGACATTCGGAATAGAATGACATATCATAAGTCAACTTTTGACATTTTGAATTAAAACAAATAGCATTTTAAATTTAGAGTGATATTGCCATAAATGTAACGACAATTTGACTCGAAATACCAAGTGTGTGATACCAAATTATTCATACAAGAATGATTTTTCCAAATATGCTAATAAGCCACCTTCGTTCTATTTGAAAAAAAATATGGTAACTGTCCAAGTTACCATCACATTAAGGGAATATCTCAGTTCAGTTAGCTATAAAATCCGAATTATTAGTATAAGGTTTACAAAAAAATTAAATATGACACTAGGGGATATTTTATTTAAAATTTAAATAAAACTTTAGTAACTTGACCGATATTTTCGATTATTTTCAAGAAAAACTTAAAAACTGCAATTGCCCTTAATATCGTCACCTTTCTACCTATATATCGTCACCAACTTGTCCCAATTTTCGTCATATCTTTATATGTGTTATTTCACACTATATGTGTTATTTCACACTAAAAACATTGTTTTTTTACAATACTTTATTTAGGAACTGCGACACATTGCAAAAAATAACATAAACAATCAAATAATTAAAAAAATAAGCAAATAATACTAAAAAACTACAATTGCCCTAAATATCGTCACCTCTCTACCTATATACCATCACCAACTTGTCCCAATTTTCGCCATATCTTTATATCTGTTATTTCACACTAAAAAACATTGATTTTTACAAAAGTTTATTTAGGAGCTGCGACACATTGCAAAAAATAAAACATAAACAATCAAATAATTAAAAAAATAAGCATACAAAATAAAATTTTAATTAAGAATATCTCCGATATCAGCTCAAAAATAATAGCATAGTAATAATTAGTAAATACAAAGTATTAAACGTTTTTATAAAAAGAAACAAACAAAAAAAACAGTAACATCATATTAGTAAATAATTAATTTTTAATTAGTAAATAAACTTTTAGCTTGAAAAATTAGTTTTACTTTAGCATATCAGTTTAAGATATAATATCAGGTATAACAATAAAATATAATATCAAAATCAGGTATATCATAAACACCTCTTTCTCGCATTTTTAAAATCACAGGTATTTTACAGGAAGCCTATTTTAATATGGCTGACATGTTTAATGGCCTAAATTCCGTCGCAGACATCCAGTTCTCGTGATCCATTTTTAATTGATGATTTAAGGTAGAATTAATGATAGAAGTGGGTGACGAAAATTGGGCACATCAAATATCCCATATTCATACTGTCATTTATGGAAAAAATATTGAATTACAGAAAAATTAATTTTATACTAAAAATATCTCTGCCTATAATGGCCCAATCTTCGTCAATGGTGACGATAATATGGCACGTTCCGTTGCGACGTGTCCTAAAAACCGTCACCCATTTTTTTTATTAATATTTTAGAAAAAAACATATACAGAGAAGACTTGGCTACTAGTAACATAGCAAGTTGGCGGTCGAATTTACGTTTACCCGTTTTGCGTTCGTACTCGAGACTGTTCGAGATTCACTGCCGGCTAGTCGGCTGGTTGCTTGGACGGGTCGGTCGTGACAGACTAGGAATACGTAGGTATTTATTATTTTCATTTTAAGTGTTTACCTTCATTTAAGGTAACATTTAAAATGAAAATACTTAAATATTTATTATTTGAGTGTGTTTACAAGCCAAAACTAAAAATAAATAAAATAATAAGTGTTCAAAAAGACCATCTTCTTGCTAGACAGAAGCCTAGGCGGTCGTAAAATCCCCGTCTGACATTGGCTAACATATTAGGGCTAATATAGTTTGGAAAAGCCTCTCGTATTTTTACTTGAAGCTCATCCAGATTATTAGCCCTATTATGACCATACACTTTGGATTTTATATAACCCCACAAAAATAAGTCATTGGGAGAAAGATTTGGTGATCTAGCGGGCCACAAAATAGTACCATGTCCGCACCAACGGTTGGGAAAAGTATTGTTCAAATATTCTTGAACAATACGGGCATTGTGAGCAGGACAACCACCTCAGCAATTTGATTACTTGAAAACGTGCGATTTTGATCCGCGGTAGCACAAATGAACACTTGCTTTAACTCCTGTTCTTCATTAATCAACACATCAGGCTTTTTATGTTTTTGTGGGAACACGCACCCATGTGTTTCAAAATTATTAATAACTCTTGATACAGTAGGTGAAGATGGAATTGGCCTGTTTACAAAAGTTTGTGGAAAAATTGTTTGTATATCCCGATAAGACCTATTTTGGAAATACCATTTTACAATTTGAATTTTCTCACGAACTTCGTAAACATCCATTATTTTACTTAAAAAATAAATTTTACACAAGAACTGTCGCGAGAATCTATGTATTCGTTTTGGCTATTAAAACACGAATAAATACAAATTCTGAAATATTCTTATCACATATCTACCTATTTTTATTTTATCGCATTTTTTCGCCTGCTTTTTATTCGGCGGACGGGTATACGCTAATTCGTCCGGTTCTGCCTATGTTACTACTACGGTGGTCCGGTCTGTATAAATACAAATTACAGTATTGTGAAAGAAAATCAAGAAGACTGCTGCTCTGCTTAGCTTATAAGAAATGTGTGGTTTCTCGTCAACGTCTAACTTCCAACTAAAATAATCGTTATTCCGCGTAAATGAAGTGCGCCATTTAAAAAAAAAATGTATTGCAGCGTTTTCAGATATATATAAAACAACTATTTAAAATTATTTATTATGAAATTTTTTTAAAAATATCGGAATAAGACGACAATTAGGGCAGTGGCGGTAATTGGAGTTTTACATAGTTATGATTAAAAATACGATTTCCGAAACGATATTCCATCAGGACCAATTTTATGTAAGCGAACGAAAAATCCGACAAGATGTTCTCTCTTCTAAATACCACTTTCAAAGAATACAAATTTGCCCAGAGCGCGTGAAATAGCAGAACATGATGTCTTTGAAATTCCTCCCCGAAGATGCATAAGGTTACATTATTGAAGGAAGTTCTTTTCTTAACTACAATTGTAACAAGTTCAACGTGAAATAGGAGCAAGAGACGGTATTGCAAGCGATAAAATAGAGTAGGAGTGTAACATAAATGCAAATAAAGCTGCTGTAAAAATGCTGCTTTGTTGAGAAAATATATTACAGAGATGCATGTACATACAAGAGAGAAAACTTCAAATATTTTAGGTAGTTTTACAAGAATATTTGTTTTTTTATTGTATAAATACAGTTAATTATTGATTTAGTCAACCAGTAATAAAGGGTATAGTCGGATTAATATAGGAAATCTGTACCCGCGCCTTTTTTTGACTCTTACTCACCTAAATTTTTAGCTCTTTAACTAAAACGGTTTTTCGAGATTTCCAAAAAAACTGTTTTTTCAATTTTATTTTTATTGTTATAGTAAAATTCAAAATTAATTAATGATCATTTTTTTCTAATTCTTAAAAGTTTAAGACATGAAAAAATAATATGATCATGATTCTTAAACGAAAAGCCGATTTTTAGCGGATAAAGAAAATTAAAATCTTAATTTTTTTAACCTTTGTGAAATATGTCACTCACTAAAAATTGTCCGAAAATGTCTTTTATACTTCTTTACACTCAGGAATTTTTTAGAATTTTTTGAAGTGGTGAAACAATATGAAAAAAATGAAAAACTCTTGAAAAAAATGAAAAAAATCTTCTCTGACTCATTTTTTTATAATAATCTTTATGCTTATTTCTGGCAAACATGTATTTTTAATGAAAAAATATTTTCTACTCAATTTTTTAAACTGAACAAAAATATATTATTATTATTAGTTAGTTTAAACAGAAGATTTTAGAAAAAAATGAGTTTTTAATTTTTTTCATATTGTTCCACCACTTCAAAAAATTCTAAAAAAATCCTATCATTCATTTTATACAGGGTGGTCCATCGAAAACGTTCCGCAAGGCATAACGGCCAGGGTAATTTTTTTTTCAGAAAATTCAAAAACACGTCAATTTTGTTTGTGAGGGGGATAACTTTTGCCCCAAAAATGATTGCAAAATCTTTAACCCTCAAAGCGGGGGTGTCATCCCCCAATTTTTTTAAATGGGTAGGTAGTACTGCTATTCTCTATACTTTCCCGCTTCGTTTTTGAAAATCGGTCGAGTCATTGAGAAAACATGAAGGATTGATATTTGAAAAATTTATTTAAACATTTATCAGAGTAAATCATAAGGATAAATTCCTTCGACCAATTTGCTGCTTTTTCTTATTATTTCTAGATGTTTACGCATTTTTTCACTTGCCACAAATTTGAACCATCAGCTGCGGTAGTTGCTAGATGGCTGTTCTGTAACTTATGCGTTGAAGTTCTTCTCAATATCGTTAAACTTTTTAACAATTATGGTGTACTCGCTTGCAGAAAAAGTGGAAATAATCGAACTTTATTTTAAAAATAATGAATGTGGCAATCGGGTTGCTCAGATATTCAGTGAACGCCATTCTGACAAACACCTTTATGGCAAAATTGTTCGCGAGTTAGTAGTAAAATTTCGCGAAACTGATTCCGTTATGAATAAAAAGAGGCAGAGAGAAAATCTTGTAGTAAATGAAGCTATGGAGGTATTAGTATTGGGCCAAGTTGCCATGGATAGTACCATAAAATAATGTAGTTACCACAACAACAACTGTGGTAACTACATTATTCTATGATAGTACGATGAGTACAAGAAAATTAGCCAATGAGCCTGGCGTAAATCGTAAAAGTGTCCAAAGAATATTAAAAAAACACAAGTTCCACCCGTACAAAATTCAATTGATACAAGAACTCACGAAGACGATTTTCATCGTCGCTTGCAATTTTGTGAAACTATGAGTAGAGTGGCGAATGATAATAATTTCCTATTTAATGTATGTTTTTCGGATGAGTGTACTTTCTTTTTGAACGGTGTAGTTAATCGGTACAACTGTCGGTACTGGGCTGAGGACAACCCCAGGGTTTTTCACGAGGTGCACACACAAAACTCTCAGAAATTGAACGTGTGGGCTGGTATTTTTGGAAATTCTATTGTGAGTCAGTTTAACAATATTGAGTAGAACTTCAACGCACAAGTCACAGAACAGCTATCTAGCAACTACCGCACCTGATCGTTCAACCTTGTGACAAGTGAAAAAATGCGTAAACATCTAGAAATAATAAGAAAAACCTCAAATTGGTCGAAGGAATTTATCCTTATTATTTACTCTAATAAATGTTTAAATAAACTTTTCATATTTCAATCCTTCATATTTGCTCAATGACTCGACCGATTTTCAAAAACTAGGCGGGGAAATATAGAGAATAGAACGCTCTTTTCATTGCGGTACCACTTGACCCCCCTTCCCATTTGAAAAAAATTGGGGGATGACACCCCCGCTCAGAGGGTTGAAGATTTTGCAATCATTTTTGGGGCAAAAGTTGTCCCCCTCCCAAACAAAATTTAGGTGTTTTTGAATTTTTTTGAAAAAAAAAGTACCCTGGCCGTTATGCCTTGCGGAACGTTTTCGATGGGCCACCCTGTATACAGTTACTAAAAATTCATAAAAAGAAAACTAAAAATAAAAAAAAATAATACTTCAAATTTGACAAAAAAACCGTTGCGTTTGTTTGCATCTGAGTGTATTTACAAACAATACATTTCTTTCATCTACCTTATTAAAAATGCAAATTAGCTCTAAAATATTCACGATATGCACCTCGATAACACAAACAACTTTAAAAATTTACCCAAGACCGATCATACGTCACGCCAGCCCTCTTTGTTTGTCTACCAAACGACAGATCAATTTCTAACCAATGACAAACAACGATCCTTGACAGCAGCATTAAACTATGCGGACGCATGCGAGCCTGTTGCACGACAACGTTGGTAGCATTAAAGTAATTTCGTGGTTAAAAATGCAGCATATCGTTTTTTTTCTGACAGCGGCAGCCGCTTGGTAACGCGATGCGTAGGGAATACCTAAACAGGGCCGAGGTTGTAAATTTTTAAAGCAAGAGAGGGTCAGAGTACGATGTTGTGAAATTAGCGGATTAAATTCAAGAATATTTCATGAGATACAAGATTAATTGATAGGCGGTTTAATATATTTCGGTTTTCGGGTTTCGGAATGTATAAAAAACTTTTAATTGTATTTGGTTTCTCTCTTTTATTAATAAGAATTACTTTTTTCCATAGCAACTGTTAAAATTGCCTTATATCTATCAAAAATAGTAGATAAAATGGTACTTTAACCGCATGGGTAGATTAAATGATACTTTAAACAGCGAGGATAGGTTAAAAACTTTATTTCTTCTCGCACGTTTTTTAATTGCTTCCATTTTTGAAAATTTTCGTATTCCTTTTCATAAGTTATTTGGGATTTAAATGGAAGTAGTTTGGATATGGCGTTTGTCGCCTCAGCCTGAATATCTGTTGGTAATTGACTTATTTCCTTTTGAGCCATTTCTGGCTCCAATTCAATCAGCAATCGACACGAAAGAGAATTAAGAAATATTGACTCAAAAGTGACAACCATAAAATAATAAATACAAGAAGAAGTGTCAAGTCAATGTTAAATTATGGAAACAGCGTGGCTGCCTGGGTAACTAATTTTCAGATATGGCGGCTGGGACATTTGACATGACAATTTCAATTTTATGAAATTTATTTCCGTTTCCGGTTTTTAATGGCGGGCTGTTCAGGAGGTTTAAATGAGGGTTAATATACTTTTTACTCTTTCTAGTAGTAAATAATACAACAAAATTACTCAAAAATATTTATTTGGAATTTAGAACAATGAAAATATGCAAATCAACACAATTAAAGAGCTATAAACCAATAAACTACTGTATCAATATCAAATATTTAAATAATATCAGAGATGCTGTGTTAAAGTGAATTAGTAAAGTAACAGTGCATTGACTTACAGAAACTTGAAGATAAATAAATGTTTTCACAGCTTCACGGGCATAAAACTAAATAACTGGAAGCAGGAAAAAGGCAACCGGAACCCACACAAAACCTGGAATCAAAAAAAAATATGTAAAAAACATAAATATAAGTACATACGACTTTTGTGAATTAAATCAAACAGGACTTGAATGAAAATAAAATGAATAAAAAATATGATACATATACATCTAATACCTCATTTGTATTTTAAAAATAATCTACATACATAGATTTATAGCATTATTGCTATGACCTCTATGTACCTATGTGATATGTAATTACGCATTTCTGTTCATCTTTAGAAAATTAATGTAGGCTAATAATAGTTCAATAATCATAATTTACCTTGTATAACTACTTTCAATTGCTCAAAATCACCGATCAGTCTTTAAAGTAGAGATACGAGAAAATCCTTGGCAAAGAATATCCCAAGATCCTTGGGTTTAAAGCTAAAAAAATATAAAAACAGTTAATATATTACCTATTTTTACATATAATCACAGAACACACTAAAGAAGAACGCTAACTCCCATGCATTTTTTAGTTTCAAAACGGTTTCAAATTTGTAAAGAAATCTGTAATCTGTATATTGAAGTGGCGCCATCTAGCCACCCAGGAAAGTAACAAATGTGGCGGCTGGCGGCAAATTTAAATAGATGCAATTTATTTTTAAGCAAGACGTATTGACTTGTTCGCCAGTTAGAGCCAATCAGATTTCTACAAAATAATGTGTAGTCATCTGATTGGTCCCAAGTTGGCAAACAAGTCAAATTGTAGAAAACAAGGATTTATATATAAAGGTTAAACCAGGTTAAACTATTGTTAAGTGTTAAATGGTTTGCTTATATCATTTTATGTGCATAAAAACCTACAATAAATAATTTATTTTAATTTACAGAAAATTATACCATGAAACATTTTACAAACAAATAAAACAACAGATTAAAAAGTATAATATTTATTATAGTACCAGATTTAAGAACACATAACAAATATCGTTTGAATACAACAGAAAGTGACGTCCATTAGAAACAATGTTTTATTTACGTGTATTTTTTACATATGGACTTGAACAATTGTGTAATATCACATTGTGGAGTTTATGTACAAAAATATGGAGTTGATCAAGTTTTTTTTGTAAAAATATATGGCGTTGTAAATATTACATTGTTAAAAAATAAAATTCACGAACATTTGGACTTGGTTAGGTTACCTCACCTCACTTTCTCGGATTATTAAATAAAATTGTTAGATAAATCAAAGACCTTTAACTTAAACCTTACCTTTAATAAAGATCTTAAAAATCAAACACAAAACAAAGTTCAAAAAAATTCAAAAATACAAAATCACGATTGTAAAATGAAGATTGCAAAAAGCACAGCCAAACAACCAGAAAACAGCGAAACGCACATCTCCGTTCAATTGCAAAACACAACTGAAGAGGAAGGAGGAAGCCGGAAACGGAAAACTGATTTGACATACAGAACAATGACAGAACATAATTAATAGGCCTATTTAGGCAACTATAAAAACAATTTTGTACGCAATTGTTAGGCAACTAGAAAAATTAAAATAAAAATACGCCATCTAGCGCCCCAGGAAATTACTACCCCAAAAAAAGATCGTTCAAGGTCGTATATCTCAGTTGACTGGCCCTGCATATAATATGGCCCATACCTACTACACGCAGAAACGTCGATTTCATCATTTTCTTCATGTAATTAATATCATATATACTTTATTAAAGTGTTAACAAGGAACTTTATATCAAAAAACATCTTTGTACTTATAAATTTCAGCCGAAATATCAGAAACAAACTTCCGATCAAATATAAACGGCAAAAATTAAAATGGCACCCGACCTTGCCAGAGGCCTCGGGAGCTGACGCTGACACACAGACAAAAGACAAAAGAACAGGACCCCGACGTGCATAAAAATGTTCCGTAGCAGAAATTGACAGAAATCATATAGAAATATTCAGATTTTTGTCTAGGACAGTCTAGAAGGCCATGCTTTCTGCCTGGGTAGAACCGCGCCACAACTGTTTCCAATTTTCCGGTTTACTGTCACCCCCCTGCTGACAACTAAAGAGACAGCTTTATTTATTTGTCAAATTACATACATAGAAACCAACACCAACCCAGCACAATATTTTTTCTACTCGTAATCAATTCCTTGAAATAATAATTTCTGGATATTTTTTTAATATGTAACTCGGTGTTTATAAAATCATCACGATCCACTCACACTTTTTTGAGTTATCCTATAGAAGTTAAAATATTTTCCCCCTGAAATGCATCCTAGTACATATTTCAGGTATGGTATGCACTTAAAAAAATTCCCAAGTTTTTTATTCTAGGAGCTACGGATGCCCGAAGCACTATCGCCGGACTCTGCCGCACTATTGCTTTCGGATGTGCAACCATATTGAAAATATTTTTAATCGATTTTTTTGTGAAACTCTCTCTCTCTCTCTGTCTTTATTCCTACAAAAGGAATATAGTGGTCAGGTGATGTGTGAGGTTTGCCTCCATAATTCCCTGTCTTGTGCTTCATGTACAAGCGTGTGCAGTGGCTTGTGGGTGATTTTTGATAGCTGGTCTATCCATCGGGAGGGCGAGCGGCCTCTTGGTCTTCTTCCCGGAACCTTGCCCTGTATAATGAGTTTTTCCATACAGTCAGTATCCCTTCTCATAACGTGACTAAAATATTTAAGTATACGCTACTGTATAGAAGTTGAGAGGCGTTCTGTGATGTTCAGTTCTTGGATTATGGATTCACTGGTTCGCCGGGCAGTCCAGGGAATTCTGAGCATTCGTCGCCAACAGTACATCTCAGTTGCGTCAATTTTTTTCATTTCTGACTGTCTCGTCGTCCAGGACTTGGAGCCATACATTAATATAGGAAATATAGGCAGTGAATAAGCCTTTTTTTAAGTGTTTAGATATGTTTTTGTCTCGCCATATCTTTGAGAGTTTTCGCACTGCCACTCTTGTCATTTCACATCTTTTTCTTATTTCTCCTTCTAACGATCCCGTGTTGTTTATAAGTGAACCCACGTGTTGTTATTTTGTGAAACAATGATGTGTAAAAAATCTCCAATGCACGCTCAGCCTGGGACACCCTATATACATTTTTTATATTTTATTTTTAAAAGCAAGAAAAATATCGAGAATTAGGTGAACATAGACAAAGTCAAACATAATTATATCACTATTAGTGTCACTCTAATAGAGTTAGAAAATTATTCATAACGAACAACTTTAAAATTTATCGTAACATTCAATGCGAATGCTGTCGATGCACTCAAAACTTCAAATCGCATGTTTCAACTGCTCAGTCAATATTTTATTTCGAAAATTCGCCGGAATTTGACCCACTTGGTGGTTTTATTACTCTTCGACTTTTGTCGCCTGTCATCGGCTCGTACAATTTAGCCGTTCTGTTAATAATTAGAGCATCGCAGTACAGAGAAACTTTTCGGGTTCGGCCGTTGCGGCTTACCGCTGGGACTACAAAAGTTTACCTAATTTATTGTTATTACTCTTGAAAACTAAAAGCTCACGTGTTCGAGGAAATCCGTTTGTTTTACCTTGTTTAGCGGGATTCGGGTATTTACTGGTGCCGTTTCGCCGACATAAAAGTTTTAATCCAAAATCGATTTTTACTGTGTTTTGGGTTAAATACAATTATTTAGATATCTGATTGTTTCAGTCAACAAAGTAATTATAAAGGTGTGTTTGCACGAGTCATTCATTTCGTATGAATATAATCATCATCATCATCATCATCATAATACAGCCACTCGCGTCCACTGCTGGACATAGACCTCCTTTAATCTCTGCCACTCCTCACGATCTCTCGCAAAAATCATTCAAATTTTTTCGATTCTTTTTGTATCGTCGGACCAGCGCAGCGTGTGGGTGGATAACCTCTACCATGATAAAAGTCTTGCCTAGGCCTCCATTCGATAAGTCTCTTAGTCCACCGATTCTTCGATCTTCTTGCCAGGTGTCCGGCCCAACTC
The DNA here is from genome assembly GCF_002938485.1 of Sitophilus oryzae. Lineage (NCBI taxonomy): Eukaryota > Metazoa > Arthropoda > Insecta > Coleoptera > Curculionidae > Sitophilus > Sitophilus oryzae. The sequence continues at coordinate 685,492 of NW_022146490.1, forward strand.
CATTTCAAGTGAGTGATTCTTTCCACCGCATCTAACAACCCAGTCATCCTGCGTTAAGTTGCATTAAACACTTTATTTATAATAAATAGGCCTAATATGGCTCGTTCCATTCTTCGTTGCGCTATTCTTATTTTATAAGAATAAGATATTAGCAGTCAAAATATGAATAAGTTTGTAAAAATCTGAAAATTTTTAGGCCAAGGAATGTTTGCCCAGTTGTTTTATTATCATAAAATATGACAAAATTCAAACAAGTTCCAAAATGTGAGAGCTGTTGATTCTCTCTTTTAAATAAATTTTGAATCATCAAAAAATATTAAATTTTAACTCTAATAAGACTTGGAGAGAAAATTCAGGGATCTTCGAGGTGGAATATCTCAAAAACTACTAATTCTACTTAAAAAATGATGACCATTTTTGTAGGTAATTACCTATGCTTTATTTTTTATTCCAAAATGTTGCAAATTGCATATTTTGGCAGATATTTGCGAAAAAACTTATTTTTCAGTCATTTCAGGCTATCTTTTCGGCCTAAAAAATACCTACGAAATAAATTTCTGGAAAGCTTTACAAATTGAAAAGTAGTTTTATTAGCCTGTGGTGACTATTAACCGCATCCTCACTAAATTTAGCAGTTTTTTATTAATTTAGTCAGTTGCAACTAAATCTGCTGTTTTTTGTTTAAATAAATGTATAGCGACTGAACACTTTAAGGAAACTTAGGTCGCACAACGCTCACTAGAACAAAATATGCTGGAAATAACTAAGAAAGACCGTAAAAGAATAGAGTGGATGCGTAAAAAAAACAGGAAATAAATGTCATTCGCAGAATCAAAATTTTCAAGTGGCAATAGGCAGAAGTGAATGGACACCTGACAAGAAGGACAGACTGGACCACAGATTATTAGAGCATGGACCACAGAAAATTAGAGCATGGTACCAACAAGGAATTAAGAGACCTAAGAGATAACCTTAGCAGGAATAACTTGGGCCCGCATAGCGAACAATAGACAACAATGCACACAACTACAAAGAGAGTATCTAAATATGCGAAGAAAGTTACACTATAATTAGAAATGGTTAATAAGCTAATGCTAATGATGATAATGATTTTAAAACAAACTGTAAAGATGTGTGCATCAGGGTCTAAAATATTATGAACAGAAGTAAGAAATATCCCAAGCAGCATCTATCTGACTTCGAACTAAATCTGACCTGAAGCGACGTCAGACTTTGTGCAAATTTAGGTCGGGTTCTGGTGATACGACTGGTGACGTCGCTTTCCTATTAAAAGTCGGTAAATCCAACGATCTGTCGACGTACAAAATAACAACGTACCATTTTTATTAATTTCCCAACGTCGTTCCAACGTTGGCTTGCACGACGTACCTATACGTGAACTAGCCCGACGTCTACCCGTTGTCCGAATAGGATACGTCTCACTGATAATTCCTAAAGTCCAATTATATTTTGTTGTATTTTATGTTCATATTTTTAACCTAATTTACGTATCTCTATTTACGTCCGTAAATACAACCCATTAAGTAGTATATGCGGCCTAATAAACATCATGAACATAACCTAATAAAAAGTTTTTGTAAACAAACTTAATTTTTTTTATTATGCCTAAAAAACACTAAAAATACATTTAGACATTCATCTACATTTTACAGAAAGAGGTCGAGGCTTTTGCAAAATAATAATAGTAGTAGTCATGTCTTCCCTCCGCCCACAAATACTTTTTACTCCGGAAGAGATGCTGCATTACACTGGTGCAGCTTAATTTCATTTTTTAGCTTAGGAAACCAGCAGACCCCATCCTCCTCCCACATGTGAGGTACTGGTTCCAATTCTTTTAAATTTTGTATATACTATCTTAAAAAAGTGACTGCCCATTGTTTTATAGAGAAAACAAAAACTAAAATATATAGTTGCACAAATCCACAAATCACTGATACACAAAGTGAGGTTACGTGGCGTACGTTGGAATTATATACGTCATAATACGATTACCGGTCGTCCGGTTTGATGACTTTGGTCGTGTGAGACGACTAATGTTGGAGACCCGGTTGGAATTGGTATATTGGTAGTTCATATTAAGTCGGACACAGAAATCCGCCATTCTTAACACGTATCCGATTGTCAGCCATTTTAAAATCGTTTTTGTTTTTAAAATTTATATTCACATTTCGATTTCTAGTAGAATAATATTGATAAGGTTGAGTTTGGGAGGAACGACAGTACAGTTTTATGATTAAACCAGCTAGAAAATTAAAAAAATATTTTGCGAGTAACTTTTTTATAGCTATTTTTAATTTCATAAATCTACCTAATTTTGAAGGCGCTCGTTGTTTTCCGGAGCATTTTAATCAGATATATCAAAAAAGTGACTTCCGTTGACAAAACTGATGTCTGGATTAATGATTCAGAATTATTATAATATGAAATTAGATAGGCACTTATAGTTATATTCGAGGAGTGATCATGAATCCATTTGTAATTAGGTAGTTTGGTTAGGTTTTTATGTATTCTTGGTAGCGAATATGAAACCAAACGTAACGTAAGTGCTTAGCGACGAATTTTAAGTGACTAAAATCCAACGTAATATGACGTTGGTAATTGGTAGAATTACATTCCCTATTAGGTCAGATACCGACGTCGAGGCGACCCGAATCTGTATTCCCCATTTAGGTGCAAATAAGGGTCGTCAGGCGGTCGAACCGACGTTGGTACCCGACGTCGGGTTTATTGAACGCGACGTATACCCGACGTTAGATAACGTCCAAATGCTACTTGGGATGTTATACTGCTACTTATTTAATTGACTTATAGTAATAATTTAACGAATGATGTAGAGACGTATAAGTATATAAATTTCATTTCATATATAGATATATTACTATAAAAATTCGCTCAATATTAGCAGATACAAACTATGATTTATTTTTCGATAGTTTTAAAAGCATTTTTCCGTTTTGGTTTTAGTGCTTCGCGTAAAATAAAAACCGAAATAAAAGGACGAGAACAAGCCTATCGCATAAATACAATGCGAAATCCCGACCGGCGCATATTAACCACGTATGAATTATGGTCAAGCTACTGGACGTGTAGTAAATTTAATAAAAGCCACGGGGACTTTAATGCCCGCCATTCATTGCACGGAACAAACGCCATAATGAAATTTTATCTCATTCGACTGTCAGAGAGCGCAAACTACAAAATTATCGGTCAAATGGTGGAAGGTTTAGCTTTAGGGATGGCGTCACTTCATTTTTAAAGCAAGTCTGTCAAATATTATCCGGAGAAAATAATGAAAAAAAGGTTGGTAGACACCGCAAAAAAATTCTCTCCATGTATGAGCTCTTAATTTAATAGGAAAGTCTTCCGCCTTTCAGTTAGGTGTTAGGTTAGGTTTTTTGATTTTATGGAAAGCACTGTTCATTAAAATATTGTATCCTATGTTATAATGCTTGTTTCTCTCTACAAATTCCTGTCTCACAATGTACCGTTTGTGTCCGGGAAGAGTTCATAGTTTCATAGTTGCCGATTTTCGACAGAAATCAGTACATGTATATTATTTCGTATATTTTTCATTTTATTGATTTTATGGAAAGCACTGTTCATTAAAATGTTGTATCCTATGTTATAGGTCTTGTGTCTCTCTACAATTTCCTGTCTCACAATGTACCATTTGTGTCCAGGAAGAGTTCATAGTTTCATAGATGTCGATTTTCGAAAGAAATCAGAACATGTATATTATTTCGTATATTTTTCATTTTATTGATTTTATGGAAAGCACTGTTCATTAAAATGTTATAGGGATTCTTTCCTATGTTATAGGGATTGTTTCTCTCTACAATTTCCTGTCTCACAATGTACCATTTGTGTCCAGGAAGGGTTCATATTTTCATAGTTGTCGATTTTCGAAAGAAATCAGTACATTTATTTTATTTCGTATATTTTTCATTTTATTGATTTTATGGAAAGCACTGTTCATTAAAATGTTGTATCCTATGTTATAGGGCTTGTTTCTCTCTACAATTTTCTGTCTCACAATGTACCGTTTGTATCCAGGAAGGGTTCATAGTTTCATAGTTGTCGATTTTCGAAAGAAATCAGTACATGTATATTATTTCGTATATTTTTCATTTTATTGATTTTATGGAAAGCACTGTTCATTAAATTGTTGTATCCTATATTATAGGGCTTGTTTTCTCTCTACAATTTCCTGTCTCACAATGTACCGGTTGTGTCCGGGAAGGGTTCATAGTTTCATAGTTGTCGATTTTCGAAAGAAATCGGTACATGTATATTATTTCGTATATTTTTCATTTTATTGATTTTATGGAAAGCACTGTTGATTATAATGTTGTATCCTATGTTATAGGGCTTGTTTCTCTCTACAATTTCCTGTTTCACAATGTACCGTTTGTGTCCGGGAAGGGTTCATAGTTTCATAGTTGTCGATTTTCGAAAGAAATAAGTGAAATCAGGTGGTATCTACCATTTGGATAAAAATATCTCCACGATACATTTACAGGAAATTTAATTTTCTACTACTATTCATCGTCAAACTTCATTGCACAATAATTTTGACAATTTTTGATTAATAATTCCAAACTTAACCTAAATTCGAACTTTTTCGATTTTTACGATTACCACATCTTTGTATAAAGTTTAGGGTATTTCATAAAAATAATATACAGTAAAAAAGTAATCTATAGTAAAATTAACCCCAAGTAGAAATTATTAAAAAAACTATTACATAGATATAAATCAACTTTTTCAATTATTATCTATAAAACAGCACGTCGAGTTCTTCCTGACTTTATAATTTAATAAAAACATGAGTCCGTTTCCATTCGGAAGCGAAAACTGGCGAAAAGTTCCGATAATGGCTGCAAACTTCAGATTATATGAACGATTCTCCCGTTTAATTGTGTATATTTTAAGGGAAGGGAAAGAGAAAAAGCGAGAAAAATCGAGGGAAACTTTTTCCTCTGCCGATAATGGATTTCTGATTTTTACCACTTTAAAAGCGGACGGCAGCTATTGACTTGGCAAAGATGAATATTTCTTTGCAAACTGTTAGAATATTTAGCGGTTAATGCATATTCATACAATTAGTTTTCGATTAATTAACCCCAATTAATCAACCGTTAATTTTCGGTAGACGTGCGGCTGATCTAAGGCACAGTGTAATTAAGACGAGATCTTAGATAAATTTAGCGGTTTGTGTAATGTTGATTTACAGGAATAATTTAATGAGAATTTATTAGTTTATATTAGGTTTGTCAGACGCTTAACATTGTTACTTGAGACGCACCCGGTATTCCTCTATAGTACAGTCATCTTAATATTATTTAACTCAATTAGACACTTATTTATTTTGTTTCATAAGTTTCAAGTCTTGCAAGAATGGAAATAAAAAGCTACGGTGACTATAATTACAGTAACAATGCAAATAAATTTAAAACGCTAAATAGCGTTAAGAGTTATTAGGTAAAGACCCAGACCAATTAAGAATATTTAATTAACCGAAAGAACGAAACGTAAAGAATACTATCCTTATATAGGAAAATTTCATAAAAATTCATGAGAAGCGTCATAATACTAAACTACAAACTTTCTATCTCTTTTATTTTCTAAGGATTAATGTAATACGACTTTGGAGTTATAATTAAAAGAAACCTGATGGTATATTTAAGTTTTTAAACACTTAATATTGACGTTCTCCCGTAATTTCTCGGGATATCAATTAACAAAATAAATGATCATTTGATGCATGTAAACGCAGCAACCACCAGATTCAAAGCGTCTGCTCACAAAAGCGCGCGACAAATTCACGTTGTAATGCCTCCCGTTCATTTTCTTGATGCGAAATCTGGGCGAAAACCTCTCCATTTGGAGAAAAGTTATTGTTCGCGGTGCCGTTTCATTATCTTCGCTCTGTTGCTCTCAGGGCATTATCTTAACTACCACTTGGTTTAATTTGTTAAGGCCGGCACAACGACGTACCTACACATACTCAAATACGTATATTAGTGGCTTATCTGGGCCAGTTTTGTCCGACTTCCGCAAAAACTGCGCGCTGCGAGGACGGTATAATTTCATAAGCTGGTGTTGTAAATTTCGCCGCTTCTCAGCTACAGAAAGCAAGCAAAAAAAATATCGGATGCAAGTACGGCGCACTGATTCTAACCGTAAATTATCCTTTTTGCTGTACCGAAATATATTTGAGCATAAAGACAATAGTTTGGAATTCATACACTGTTCTGTTTAAATTGTATATTATATCCAGATCCTAGACATAATATTGTATTGGTCTTTTTGGTGACGAGTCTTAAATCAGTGCAAGCTAATTGCAAGGTAACTACAAATATTTTTAAATTCTAAGAAACTCGTTTAGTGACAATATTCCCAGAAGGTTGTTATAAAGAGCTAAGTATATTTTTGTAATAATATTGGTATAATATTTGAAAATATGAATAGGAAGTTACAGTAGGTGTAGAAAGTATATACGCATTAAACAAGTTGCAGCAGAGACATCTTAGACAACTCTTAAGAATAAAATGGTTCCATCACGTCTCAAACGTATCGGTCCTTGAAAAAGCTAACTGCGAAAGTATTGAAGTCATGATTACAAAGTCCCGCTAAAGATGGGCTGGTCACGAATGCAGAATGCAAGAAAACCGCATACCAAAATCTCTGCTTTACGGTGAGCTTGTAGACGGTAAGAGGAGGCCGGGTGGACAACTCAAAAGGTTCAAGGATATTTTCCACGAAAACTTAAAGGGAATTAACAAGCAAAATGAGTGGGAAGAGGCAGCTCAAAATAGAACGGAATGGAGAAGAATTGTAAAGTCAGTTAAGAGCGACAACCAAAAAGTAAAGAGGCAACAAAGCAATGAGATTTTTGAATGTCTGGAGTGCGGTAGACAGATAACATCACGTATCGGGCTTTTCATTCACAGAAAAGCACATGAAAGAAAACGCCTTGCGTGACCATCTTCTGATGTGTGTCGAATACTTGTCAGCGAGTAATGGTGGTATGCATGTATGTATGTAGAAAGTATATTTCACTTTTTTTAGAAAGTATACTTTAGAAAGCATTTTTCACCTTTACTTTTTCATGGATTATTTGAAGTATTTTATGTATCTGACAAAAGTATGTTATATTGTAAAATGGCTTATTACAAATTTTGTTTTCATAATATAATAGACTATGAGAGACACAAATTTATAATTCCGTTAGTCATTATATACAGGGTGAGTCTTAAATAAGTGCAAATATTTCCAGGGCTAGTAGATCTCGATAAAAGAAATATATATTATTTTTACCGTTTTTCTAATGAGTCCAAAATAACTGAGTTATCTTACTTTGAAATTGTTTTTTCCTTGGAGTAGAATGTCAATACTAAAACTTTAAATAATCACAAGTTTAAATTTCTTTTTGGATTTAAGCTATCCAACAAGGAATCCGAAAAAGTTAGTTCCTGTGGTTATTTATTCTCTTTGACTCCACCGAAATGTTTACCTTGGAAAGAAACGAGATTTCTAGCCACAGCAGAATTACCTGGAGACATCTTTTTAGATTTTGGATCGTCAAGTTTCTTTTAATTAAAACTTCGAAGCCGGTTTGCATTAATCATTAGGAAAGAGAAGAGATAGGAAGTAGAGGGAAGGTAGGTTAGTATTATGACGCACCTCATGAATTTTTATGAATTTTACCTATTGACGGATCCCTTACACTTTGTTCTTTCGGTTAATGAAATATTCTTAATTGCCCTGGGTCCTTGATTAAAAGCTCTTAACGCTATAAAGCCCAGCGTTTTAAATTCGTCTGCCTTATTTCTGTAATTATAGACACGGTAGCTTTTTGTTTGTTTTTATCGTTGATTTTTTTGTCAGACTTAAATTTATGAAACTGTAAACGATTTAGTTGGAAATTGTGTTAAATATTATTGAGGTAATTATACTTAAAAGGAATATATAAATTTGGATGATGGAATTTGGCAATAGAATGAAATATGCTGGGAATAACCAAGAGAACCCGTAAAAGAATAGAGTGGATACAAAAAAAGACTCAGGTAATAGATTTCATCCACAGAATTAAATCCCTCAAGTGGCAATAGGCAGGACACCTGGCAAGAAGGATAGACAACAGATGGACAACAAAAATTACAGCATGGTAACCACGAGGAATAAAGAGATCTAGAAGGAGACCGAATCTGAGATGGGACCATGTTATTAGGAAATTAGCAGAGATAACTTGGGCCCGCATAGCCAACAATCGGCAACAATGAGCCCAAATACAAAGAGAGTATCAAACTATGTGAAGGAAGCTACACCATAGTTGGAGATGGTTGAATAAAAAAGCTGAAAATGATAATGCGGATGCTGAACACTTGCACCAAAAAAATACTTGCACCTTTATCAGAAACATCCTGTATAAATTTAAAGCCGTAAAAGAAATTCAGTTGACACGCTACTTTTTTTTTTAATTCCAGGTGTATGAAATTTGATATAAAAACACAAACATCTTTTTCTAAATTATTTTTGGTTCAATAATGTGGTAAAATTTCAAAATTCAACTATTTTATCTTTTTTTAAAAAAATCAAAACATAATTCCAATAAAGATTGTGTTGATTTAAATATCTACAGTTCAAAATAACTTATTCTATATAAAGAGACTTTGACTTTCATAATATAAACAGTTTGAATACAAAATAGTATCATACTAAAAAAGATCTGACAAATTTAAATTCAAATTATACATTACCTTTGACTTTTTTAGACTTTTAATTTTTTTTCTTTACGTCTTCTGCACTTCCTCTGGAAACGTACATCATGTACTTTTTTCATGGCCCATTCCAGACTTGAGTTGAAATAAACTAGCAACCTTTTACTCGATCCCGACATAAATTTGACAGTTACTTGATGTTTAGACCTAATAAGAATTCCAAATTGGCCGTAAACTTAAAGGGGATACTTTTCCAGGCGGAGCGTTATAACCCTAATACAATTTCATCCGACTTGACCATGTCTTAACTGGAAAAAGTTTAAGGAAATTTAGCTTAAAATTAAAAGGAAGAATTTCTATTAAAATAATTGCTATACAAGGTTTTTTGGTACTTTTATTATTTTTTCTTATTTTTCACATCGTTTTTATATTATAAAGTTGGGATCATTTGCTTAAAAAGTTAAAATATATTTAAAAATTAGTGTTATTTTTGTAATTAATAATTATGTTTAATAGTATGTTTTATTTTTTATAGGTAAGATATTTCTAACTAATTTTTTCCCGCGACTTAAGATCGCATAAAAATTCAAATTTTATTAATATAAAGTGTAATAATTATTACAGTACTTAGAGGCAATATTTGAAAGTACCTATAATATTTGTTTAGTTGTAATTGATGGTCTATGAATAAAGATGTGTTTTTTCAACATTATCGTTATATTTTGGACAATTCAATCAATATCTTTATAAGTTATAGTCTATGTGATTATTATTTTATTAATATATTATTATGCGTTTAATTATTCTTGTGAATAAGCTTATATTATTGACAAGTTTTATTAAAATCCATTCAGTAATTTTTGCGTGAAAGAGCAACAAACATCCATACATAAAACTTTCGCGTTTATAATATACATCAGATTGTACAACATTAATCATATATATAGGGTGAGTCTTAAATAAGTGCAAATATTTCAGGGCTGGTAGATTTCGATAAAAGAAACATATTATTTTCTCTTTAAAGTCCAAAATAACCTAGCTATTTTACTTAAAAAAATTATTTTTGCTTAAATTTTGAGAACCACTGGATATTTTCTGGGTTTTTTCTTGTAGATTTGATCTACTACCTATGTTGCCATATTTTTAAGAAATTACAGTTTTAACTAAAACCAAAAATTCCATATTTTCAATTTTTTCCGAAAGAAACCTCATAATTGTGTTTCTGTGGTCGAAATTAGCTACTACCCCTAAAAACATTTGCACTTATTATTCACCCTGTATACCCCGCTGGCAAGCAAACTTTTAGGTCGGCGTTTACATGTATAGGAGTGAGTCGTTATGGCAATCTAGTAAGTCGGAGTGAGTAAAATACGAAGTATTTATTACATAACTACTTCATCTGACGCTAGATTCCATGCGCTTGGGAAAATACTGCCTTCTATATTTATTCAGTACATCTTATTTTACTAAGCGTGTTGACCGTACTGTTCGTACACATGAAAACCGGCACCCAAGACCAGAAATGCCGACCCTTAGTATACAGGTTGTACAAATTCGAGGTATGAGCGTTGGTATCTCGGTAACCGTAATAGATACGAACATGGTTAAAATGGGACAAAGTTGCGCTTTGGAATGTTAACCAAGATGCCATCAAAAAAGTTTTAAAAATTTCAAGGATTGTTGAGTTTTTTAGAAAAACGGATTTTTGAAAATCAATTTTATTTTTTCCTGTCGTTACTTTTTAGAAAATCAAAAACTAATTTCACATTCTCATAGCCACTTTATTAGGGTTATCTGACAGTATTTTTAGATTTTTAAATTATCTGATAATTTGGGACATACAGAGTCCAACTTCATTTTTTTTAAATACGGACCTGCATTTTTTATTTCAGGTTTTGAAAGAACTCGGTCTCCTGAGTATATTGATATTAGATTACACAGATATGTCTATGATTACATTATTCGAAAATTCAAAATACTTTTTTCCGCGAAAAAACAATCAGAGACGTGTTCCTGGGATCGAAATATACAACCCTTAAAATACTTTACTCTTTTTTTTTAAGATTCACCTTCTACTGTTTCTGTAAAACCGAGTAATACTACTATACATATTATGTACAATTAAGTGGTACAGAGTTAGTTTTGTCTCGAAAGAACTTACAGAACTTACCAAGGACTTAAACACAAACACAACAACTCAAATAAGAACAAATCTTTACCTTAACGCAGCATCTTCGAACTATTTACTGGTATTCGCCAAGGCGACAGCCTCAGCTCTCTGTTATTCAACACAATCATGGATCAAATAATAAAACCGTCAAGAATACTGGATTAGGATATCGAATGGGAATGCATAAAGTAAACATATTATGCTATGCCGATGACGCAGTACTTATTGCAGAGTCAGAGGACGACCTCCAAAGAATGCTACAAGCTTTTAACAGACAGGCAGAAAAACTTAACATGCAAATTTCCACAAATAAGACCAAATGCATGACCATTACAAAGGAGCCTCTACGGTGCAAATTGATAATAAAAAACAAAACTATTGATCAGATAATGTCATTCGAATACCTCGGATGCAAAATTACAGGCTCAGGATTCGTGAAAGAAGAAGTAAGGAAACAAGCCAATAAAGCTGCCGCAATATCAGGGCATCTTAAATATCCCATATGGAAAAACAAACATTTGAGTACAGAATGTAAGTCAAGAATATACAAAACCTGCATACGACTAGTGATGACATATGGTGCAGAAACCAGAGCTGAAACATCAGTAACAAAGAGAATCCTACGAACTACTGAAATGAAGACCTTAAGAATGATAACTGGATACACATTGAGGGACAGACAGAGAAATGTAGACATAAGAGAAAAGTGCCAAACAAACGACGTTGTCAGATGGATAAGGCAGAGAAGAAGAGAATGGAACCAGCATGTCAATAGAATGGGCCCCGACAGAATGGCCATAATAATACGCAACAACGTACCCCATGGCAGAAGACCTACTGGACGACCACCTAAACGTTGGCAAGACAGTTGGCAGTCAACCTCGCAAGAGTTGCTTAGACGAGGAGGAAACCGGAACTAAACAGGCGATACGCCTTCTAAAAGAAGAAGAAGAAGAGTTAGTTTTGTTTGCAGTATCCTCAAAAATATATTTTGTATTGAAATGTAAATTATATTCATAAATTACATGCAATTTTTATTTAATCTTTTTTATATAACGATATCAACCCTCTGAGTATTCATTTCTACGACATTTTCGTAGAGAAAAAGTTATTTTCTTTGCAGTTTTTCTTTGGTATAACACGACGACGACACTATCTGGCTTTTCCCTCAATGAAACGAAGAAATTCCGGTCTAAATAAATCCCTTTATAGTATTGTCCTTTATGTCGCGTTCGTTACACTGTGGCATCTTAAGCGTGTTACAGAATAAGCCTGAAAATGAAAGGAAAAGAGCGAGAGAAATAGTTTATTATCCGTAACTATGTAGAGATTTCTGCCCAAGGAGTTGTTTCATTTTTATTCGCAAATCCGTAAAATACAGATACAATTTTTCTTTCTTTAAATTAAAGTTATTTACTTATTCTCTCTATAATGGTGACATTTTTATCTTACTATGGATTTACAATACTATAAGTCTGTCCAACGACAAGATCCTTGACAGTGATAGATGTGTCTGTCATTTTATTTTCAAAGTAGTTTATTTTATTTTACAAAGAAATAAGTTGGTACAATTGGAACGCATAGCAGAAATTTAATATATTTAAAATTTGAGTGACAAGTGATTACTTCAAAATATTGTGAAAAAAATTATATAATTAAAATTATATAAATTGTTGATGTAAATAATAACTGTTTATATATTTACTAGCGTGTACCAGCGACTTCGTTCGCGTCGAATTAATCATTTGTAATGGTGATGATAAAGCAAAGCAAGAATTATTAACATACAAACTGGATAAAATTTTCTCACATTTATGTCAGCATGAGAAAAAACAATATGGCGATATTATTATATAACTTAGTAATATTTGAGGGGTAGTTTCATCTCGTTGGAATTTGACTTTCGAAAAATCCGTTTGCCAAAAATAAGCTTTTTAAGTCAAGCAGTTCAAACAGAATCGTGGTTAAGAAATTACCCAACTTTTTGGAACACCCTGTATGATTTTTTAAAAAATTTCAAAATATGTAAAAAAACAAAATAAATTATGAGTCTCCAAACGTTTTCCAGAAAGACTAACCGTTTTTTAAATAACAAATATTGTAATATTTGAGGGGGTTTTCACCCTCTTGGAATTTGAGGTTCAAGAAATCCCTCCATATCTAATCTCTACACCCCACAGTCACTCCGTTTACCAAAAATCAGCTTTAAACGTCAAGCAGTTTAAGCAGAATCATGATTACTCAATGGTCATATTTTATGAAACTCCCTGTATATATTTTTTAAAAATCTTAAAATATGTAAAACAACAAAATAAAATATACGTGTTTAAGAGTTTTTTCGAAAAACTCACCAGTTTTTAAATAAAAAATATTCTAATATTTGAGGGTGGTTTCACCCCCTTAGAATTTGAGTTTAGAAAAATCCCTTCTGATCGAACCTCTACACCTTAAAGTCAATCCGTTTTCCAAAAATCAGCTTTAAACGTCAAGCAGTTTAAGCAGAATCGTGATTACTTAATCATGTATTTAAATTATATAGAAACAGATGTCCAAGAGAATTTTATAGAAATAAAACATAAAATTTTTATATTTCCTAAAAGTGTCATTTAAATACTGTCATAACTAAATTACAGCCAGACGGAAGCATAAACGTTATAACTCAAAATAAAATTTTAATTTTTAATGTTTCCAAACCCGTGAAGCAAGTTATAAAAAGGAGTTAGTGTTCTCCAGATTGACTTTTCTCTGGAAAGTGATAAAAGTGCTAAGAGTATATCGTTAAAGTTTCCATAGCTCCATTTCCTATTATACATAAACGTCTGGAGATGCAATATAAAAGCTCATCATTTAGGATGTTAATGGAAATTTTTTAATTATTTTAAGTTTAAAAGTTACAGAGTGTACGAAGTGAACTAAAAAAGTTGTTTATGTTTCTATTTCTTGGCAATAAAATACAATGTTTTGTTACAAGTTGGTTTTTAAAACATAACTATTTTGTAACAATTTTAGCTTTTTTTGAATTAGCAATAATGTCTCTGTTCATTTAAGTTCTGACACAATATCCTTCTATATATACAGGGTGAGTTTTCTATGATGTTCTCTATGGGTATCTCGGAAATTACTGGAGTGTGGGTGGTTCATTAGCATATTTGGAAAAAGCATTTTTTTACGAATAATTTGATACCACACACTTGGTATTTCGAGTCAAATTTTCGTTTCAAACCGCAAGTTATAAATTCAAATAAACTATATGCGAAAATGTCAAAAGTTGACATGTGATATGTCATTCTATTCAGAGTATTATTTTCTATCGAATAAAGTAAAAAAATGCCGAGGGTGCCATTTAAAAATCAAAAGTTGTAGTCATTTCCAGTGAAACAGGAAGTGATCGAAAACAATTGAATACGTCAATCAATCCTAATTTACGTCATATACTCACATACCAAATCTCGTTTTTTTAACTGAAAAAATAAAAAAGTTATAGAGGTGAGCCATTTTTGAGATGCACCCGGTATTTTAGACAAAAAGTTTTCAGATAAAAGTTGTAGATAATCACATTCCTAATGAGTTTCGGTTCTCCGATTTTTTCTAAAGCCTGTCATTTCTGACATATGACACAAACATGTTTTTTTAAATGCAAACCATAGTTGACCATGACTTCATAAAAAGCGTCATTTTTTAAGCTTTTTAGCGATATAAGCTAAAATAAGTTTTTTCCGAAAAATTACTGAGTAATTTCCATTGACATCGTAGATAACTCACCCTGTAGATATAGTGACTCTAAATCGTAAGAGACCTTTTCTGTAGAGAATTAAATTTCCTGCAAATATGTGAGACGAGATATTTTTTTTAAATGGTAGATAACGAGATATGAATTTTTCTTTTCCAAAATAAGGAAAAAATAGAAAAAAAAACTGAAAGGAGGACCTTCCTGTTAAAATCCAGGGCTCATACTTTTGTTCAGAGTGTAAAGTGAAAAAAAAATTGTCGATTTTTTTGACCTACTGCGACAAAAACTTTCCTTTTATTGAAAATTTAAGTCAAAATATTGCGAACGGCTACTCTTATATCGGAGGCGGTGGGAACAAGCTTTTGCTTCTGCACTTGACTAAAAAAATGATACCCACCTATACCTTACACTGCATACCAAAGGGCGCCACTTATTTCAAAAAGATGCTAATACTTACAAAGGATAGTACAAACTGAAATAAGAAAATTTGTACAAGTGTATTAATTGAAAAGAAACTAAAATTAGTATGGCTATTAAATATTTTGAGAAACTGGATCAACCAATGAAACAATTCAAACACCCAAAAAAATAAGATTTATTACTTGTTAGAAATATTCGGTACCTATTCGGCACAGCAGCTATGTACATTAATATACAAGAATTATATTTAAGAAACTCTATCTTAAAACTTGTTTAAAATCAAATTATGTCTTTTCAGATATTATTCAAACAATTATAATATAAAAAGAATACTTTTAGAGACGGTCTTGGTTTTATTCGAATAGTAAATATCTAAATTTCAATTGACTTATTACTAAGATTCATGAGAAATATGAATAATCAATCAATATAACATAATTATTTTAATAATCAAGTACAAGTAAAATTTAAGCAATACTGAAGGCAAATACTTAAAGTGTTAAAAAAAATAATAAAATGTAACAGACCGTTAAATTTTATAAATTAAGGGTTAATGTAATGCTGAAGGCAAGTACTTAACCAGTTAAATGTAAAATGTTAAGAATAGTTAATTTCTTAACACACTAATGATTATTTAAAATCAAATTAATAAAATTTTAGTTTACTATAAAAAATATACTGGCCTTGTATACCAAATTATACTAAAAAAGGATCTTCTTAATAATACAAAACCATCACAGCATCTAACTTTTCCTCAGAGGGGTGCAGGGCTGAAATCTAACTGAGCAGGCTGCTACTGATTAACTCGGTGGTTGAAAATCTCGAAGAAAAAACTTGGCAAAAACTTCTAGACACAAGTGTAGAAAAACTGTAGAAAAACGTCTAGAAAAATGTCTAGAAATACTTGGAGAAAAATCCAAAGAAAAACGTTGAGAAAAATACGTAGAAAAAAGCTGAGAAAAATCTGTAGAAAAATACGTAGAAAAACCTAAAAAAGAAATGCACGGTATTAGTTAACCTTACATTTTAAAAAACTCGAAAAAATTTACGAAGGTATTAATTTACCTCATTGTGAAGGCACACAATCAATAATTAATTTAACATTTCTGCTCAAATAAGGGCTGGACACTTCTCATCAAAAAAACTGGAATCAAAACTATAGATCCATTAAAATCTCAACAATCAAAATCTATATGGGACCTTCATCCATCTATAGGACAACAAAATCACAATATTTTTCCCATATTGTGAAAAATATTAGCCAAATAAATTTAATTCTCAAAATGGCACCGTGACCTCGGCCGGCCAAATCCGAGGTGACGATTTTGACGTTTCCCGCCTTGTCGATACACCAGGGTACGATCCAATATTTTCGATAGAGAGCGTTCCGAAAATTAACCGTTGTAGAAATGTAAAAAAGAATATCGATGCAATAATAAAATACCGTCTATAATAAAACAAAGTAGCATTTGGAAAATAAAAATGCCACACCACCCTATACTTATGTATTTATTAGACTGAATCAGTTAATAACTTCACACACCAAAACTGTTAACCGTTCCTTTTCAAAAACTAAAATTGAAAAGCAACACAAGCCCGTTGACAGAAACAAGGAGAACTTGTCGCGGCAGAACCGTATTTTTATTCAATTAAAACGTAACGGTACGTCTCGTTTTATCGAAAGCTCCAAAACGGAAAAAGGGGAGTTTGGGGGGAATTTGGTGGGAATTTGGGGGTAGTAGGGGAGTAGCAAAAGCCTTTGTGCAGGCGCGCGCTCTAAACTTTCCGCAAAATTATACCGTGAAGTTCTAATGAAAACAACAAATTAAATTGAGAAAGTTAGTAAATCGTTTGTAATAAGCTTTTAAATAGCTAATGTAGTTAGGGATTGTTGAGAAAAAGTTTCTGGTCGGCGTTCTTTGTAATTTTCAGTGCGGTTTCGGAGTAAATTGGTTCGGTCGTTTAATGACGACACTAGTTTATCAGAGCAGGAAGAAACCTGATTGAAAAATTGGATTAAAAATAGAACTTCTAATAGAACATACTGTCATTACTCGCTGGCGAGTATTAGCTCTTTTCTATCGAGCAGAAGGTAACGGAAGGCATTTTTTTCATGAGCTTTTCTGTGACTAAAAAGCCCGATACGTGATGTTATCTCTCTTCCGCACTTCGGACATTCAAAAATCTCATTGGTTTGTTGTCTCTTTACTTTTTAGTTGTCGCTGTTAACTGAGCTTGCAATTTTTCTCCAATTTGATTGTGCGCTACTTCTTCCCACTCATTCTGCATGTTTATACCCTTTAAGTTTTTGTGGAAAACATCCTTGTACCTTTTGAGTTATCCACCCCGGTTTCCTCTTACCGTCTACAAGCTCACCGTAAAGCAGAGATTTAGGTAGGCGGTTTTCTTGCATTCTGCATACGGGACCGGCCCATCTTAAGCGGGATTTTGTAACCATAACTTCAACGCTCTTGCAGCTAGCTTTTTCAATAACCTATCCGTTTCAGATATGGTGGAACTATTTGATTCTTAAGAGTTGTCTAAGGTGTCTCTGTTGCAAATTGTTTAATGCGTTAATGTGTCGGCAGTACGGTACACAGGTTTCGCTTCCATAAAACATGGTGGGGATTATTATTGCTCGGTACACTGCAAGTTTTGTTTTTGTGCTCAAGTCATGATTGTAGAAAACCCTGTCTTTTAATTTCCAGAGCTTCTAATACCTATTTAATATTCAACCATATAATTACACATGTTAGTTACTAAAAAAAAAACAAGTAACGATACTACTTCTTTAATAGTCTAAGATCCGGCTGCAGGATTAATAGGTTCATCGTATTTTTAATCAAAAACTAATTTTTACGTATATTTATGATTAGAATACACTTTTAACATGGTAACTTTTAACAGTTTTAACTACAGCCTATCAAAAATTTATAGCAACTGTGTTTAATTAATAATAATAATAACTGATTTTGGAGACGACATTATGCTCATAAAATGATCATTTATATGTCAAAGTAAAGCTATTTTTATTTTATGCATGATGTTATAAGGCTGCCTATCAAAATGTTGCCGCAAATAATAGGGGTTGCCACTCTTCAAAGTTTTTCCTACTGGCCTGGTAAAACTTAGGAATTTTGTATAATTGCCAACTTAAAGTTTATATTAGGATGTATATCAGGTGTTAATATGATAAAGAGATAAGAATTTTTAAAATTGTTTAAATTCAAAAAATATTAATTTTTTAATTCTTCATCTAACAAAAAAATAATATACAGGGTGTTCTATTAAAAAAAACGAAGAAAAATGATTTTATATTTTATAAAGTTTGGCAATGAATTTTAAACACCCTGTGTGGTTTAAGATTACGATATTTATACCGAAGTAAGTACAGACCAACAATAGTAAATATTTAGTATAGTTTTGATTTCAGAAAATTTCTTGTATTTTTAATAATTTTTTAAAAAAAGCTTCAACACTTGTTTTTTTATTTTTTTTATTAATATTTTTGAAACTATCAAAACATTTAATAATATCTTAGGATTATGTAAAGTGATCAGAAAGGAAGTCAAAAATGCAATAATATACAGGGTGTTCCATTTAAATCGTATAACTCGCTATGATTGAATAGTAAATCTATGTTAAATCAATTTCAAAAAACGGAACCAGCTGAAAATAGTTGTTCGCCTAATTTTTCAAATTGGGTTTAAAATCGCACAAATTTATTTTATAAAAATAACTTTGAACTAAGTGAACAGTGCTTTCCATAGAATGAATAAAATGAAAAATATACGACATAATATACATGTACTGATTTCTTTCGAAAATCGACTAAAAAGAAAATCAAACTATAAAACTATGAACCCTTCCCGGACACAAACTGTACTTTGTGAGACAGGAAATTGTAGAGAGAAACAAGCCCTATAACATAGGATACAACATTTTAATGAACAGTGCTTTCCATAAAATCAATAAAATGAAAAATATACGAAATAATATACATGTACTGATTTCTTTCGAAAATCGACAACTATGAAACTATGAACCCTTCCCGGACACAAACAAATATTAATTAATAATAAATAAATATTTCTTTAGCAAATTTATATATTGACTTTACGACATTTCCTGAAAACGACAACGTGTCATATGGCTTTTAGAATTCGGAAGGAGACATTTCTAAAAATGCATACATAATAAATTTCGAAATTCTTTCGTAAATAAATGCAAGGAAATCCATCATGCTGTCAGTGAAATAAGATTAATGGAAGTTAAAATCGTATCGAAGAAAACGCGAAATTTCAATATAAAATTTAAGCGTATTTATGCATGCTTAAGTTTTATCACAGCATTTTTTTTTGTTATTACATGTTAATAATATTACGTGACAAAAACCGTGTACTAAAGTCAGAAGTTTACCGTTTAATTATTTTTACAATCATGCAATCAAAGTGACACAATTCGTTAGAATTATATCAAACAAGGTTATAATTTTGTATTTCAATTTAGGTAGGTTTTATTCAACGTGAAAGGGTTGGCTAATAAATAATATTTAATACAAAATTTGGTTTTATTAAGGTTGACTTTACGTTAATTTTGTCGCAAAAAGGATTATTTACTGAAGATGTATTTACATACCTTTCTCTAATTTCTCTCTTTGTTCCTTAAGGATTTTATTAATTTATTTTAATAAAGAGAATTAAAAATTATAAAAAATATTGAATGTCATCTAGCCAAATCTAATTATTATTTAGACACATTCGAATATTAAAAAATTAAAACCAAATTTTAAAGAAAAACTAATGTAGAATGAAGAAAGTTTAGGAGGGGAGTTAATCACCGCGACCTTACAGATCTCTTGTGTGTTCCCCTTTCTTGAGTTATAACGAGTTATAACTCATCATACAGTCTCAGGGCTATAACAAAAACCAGTATCTGAGACGGCTCCACGGAGGTCAGCGCTCCATCCTCGACATCAGCCGTACCAAAATTTATGGCACGAATGGTCGTCGTCTCGGCGCAGTGACTGATAAGGTGTTCTGGTGTTTCCCCATTTTCCCCACAGAATCTGCATTCGCCGTTGTTTCTCAGCTTCAGCCTACTGAGGTGTTGGTTGAGAAGACAGTGTGTGACTCGTTAGAAATCCCGTGACAATCCGATTTTTTTTACTTAAATCAAGGAAAACCTTTGATTTTTCTCGGTCGTAAGTTCTGAGGACCTTTTTCGAATGTTTTAGACCGTTGGAGGACACCCATTACAAGTTAAGGATGGAGTCTTCCAGATTCTTCAGGTCCGCCTGCAGTTGGTTTCCGTTTGGAAAACAGAACGTTTCTGGTCCAGTTAGTAGTGTATTCGCTCAAAAAAACCAAGAAAAGCTAAAAAAAAGAAAAAATATATATTAAAGAATTAAGCTAAAAAAACAAATATTAAAAAAATATTGAAATATAAAATTTATTGAATGTGATCTAGCATAATCTAATTTTTATTTACACACATTCAAATATTAAAAAATTAAAACTAAATATCAAAAAAAATTAAAAAAAATAATAAAAACTAAAAAAAAAGAAAAAAAAGTAAATAAAAACTAAAAAAATATTAAAGAATTAAACAAAATAAAAAATTAAAAAAATAAAAAAGCTTCCCATCTATTTTTCAACTTACATATTTATGCGCTAAACTTCCTAAAGCCGTCCAACTTTTTTCTTTTATCCTAAGACAAAAGAAATTTCTTTTAAGAGAAAAGCGCTTTGACTTCGTCTTCAATTGTATACGTCTTCTTGTATCTCTCTGCTTGCGGTTGGTTCTGTACTCTTTTCCATAAGAAATTAGTTAGATAGTAAATCAAAATATCGGAATTCGATTTTGTTTGTACTATTTATCAAGCTCCAACAGAAACTTGTTTACGGAGCGTAGAAGTTTAATAAAGGAAGAGATAGAGAAATGCATCTTTCTATCCATTTTTGTATACCATTAGTTATTAGTCTTTAAAACTCAACTTGATTATCTTACTGTATAGGGTTTAGATTTAGGAAAACTTTTGGTAGATATAGAGCAAAATGTAGTTAAGTGTAAATATGTAGGGGAGCATTAAATATAAAATGGTTATTTAGCAGTGATAAAATTTGACCGAATTATATAACCGCTATGAGGAGTCTTTAATCTAGGCGCCCTTCCAAAAAATAAAAACATACAAGTATATATCTTTTATCCAATAGCCACTACTTATACAGACATTACTCACATGTATACATGCATATAAAATAAGTAACACACACGTGAGTTTTTGAAGTTACAACAAACTGTGAGTTATGAATTCCCTATCATATACGCCACAAGACTTTTCTGGCAGTATTTGTGCTGTAGTCGCCTCTGCCTGGTTAATCATTTCTTGCGGAAGATCTTCCTGAATCATTTTTATTTAAAATCTGACTTGCTGGCATTATCTAATGACGTATCATTGATTAATAGAACAAACTGTTTAATATCTCGGCTAAAATTTAATATTTGTTGATGATTCAAAGTTCATTTAAGAGGTAGAATCAAGAGCTGTCACATTTTAGAACTTGATTGAATTTTGTCAAATTTATGATAATAAAAAAACCGGGAAAACATTCCTTAGCTCAAAAATTTTCAAATTTTTACAAACTTATTCATATTTTCGCTGATTATAACTCATTTGCCAAGATGTTTTTTTTTAACATAATAGGCCAAAATATGACTGGCATATTGACAAAAATAGGTATATTTTATAAAGTTATAGCTATGTTAAACAACTTTATAGCCTATAATAAGTAGTAATAACATTATTATAAGTGTCATAATCTCTTAATAATTTTTCTCTCTACGATAATTTTTTTTTCTAACCAATTCTAATAGAAAAAAAGCAGTAGTTTTCTGTCTGCTATAAATTTTAGAATCTTTATATGGTCTTCAATCTATTTATCTCTGTACACAGCAACATTATTTTCAAAATGTACCGAAAAAAAAACGCAAAATTCAAATTCCTAACTGAGTTATGCACTCGATACAAACTCAAATCTTTTCATCTATTTATATGCTAATGCTTTGTGAGCATTTCTCTACACCCCAGCCAGATAAAAGACTAAATATATATACGTCACATCGCAATATCTTTAAAGAACACGTTGGTATATATAAAAAGAGAAAAATAAAATACATATCCGTAAAATTATCTATCCGGAAATAAATTTAATTTCTACATCCGTTCTAAGGGCTCCTTCTAAATCTATTAAGTCAACTTGAAAGGTATTCGATTTACTCGTTCTGTCGGATGTTTTTCCTAAAATATCCGAAATATCTTCGGCCCTATAAACATGCTTAGTTATCGTGCGATCGAGCAATAAGGCTTTCAATAAACGTTTAGACCGAAAATGCCTTTAACAAAGGCCTAGCACGGACACGATGCTAAAGGCTTGACCGTATAACGATATAAGAATCTGTACTATTGTACTTGATTGAAAATTATTTCATAATTAATTTTCTATTTAACATTCCCCAAGTGGCAATTGTACAATTTGTGTCCAAGATGTGCCCGTTTTCAGCAGCCATTGTGTTTCTAAGTGCGAAGAAACAAAATACCAAACTAAAATAGTCTATATTTGTGTGTGGATTTCAAAACAAAAACAACCATCAACAATGTCGACCGTTGTTTTTAGGATTACTCATACAAAAAATGTCTGCCAAAAGCAAATTCATCGTTTAATTTAATAATGTACTTTCATGTTTTTAATGCCTCTTGTATATATCATTATTTGTTGCTACAAAATATTATTGTATAAAATAAAATTTTTTATTTTTATTTCTATATCATGGTTCTGAAAATAAAATATATAAATTAGTGTAAGTAGAACACGTTCTTATGAGTTTACGTGTTTCGAAAATGAATCGACAGTAAATGGAAAGCTTGTTTCCAAAATGTTTCGATTTAGCGCTATCTGTGTAGAAATTTGGAACTAGTCACCTGTCAACAACGCCAATCATAACCTGTCAACAACGCCAAAATAAAACATTTTTATTTAGTTATTATAACACAATTAAAACATAGAAACATGTATTCCATTGTGGAAAAAAGAGGTAGGTTTGGTTCAGTATGACTTAGTGTGACAATAAAGGCCTTGTTCAGTGTACTAATATTTTCCAACGGTCACTGGAGCAGTCAAAACAAAAATATAGAATAATTCAGTCTGAACATATTGGCACCAAACATCTCAATTGATCATAGAGTTGATATTTCTATTCCTCATAGATTTGATATTTAAAAACGAAATCTAATGCAGCAAGCCTTCATTTTTGTAGGCCTTAACTTAAGCCAAAATCCGCCAAAATCCGTGCTCTTCAAAGTTTATCTTTGTGAGGCGCAAATCAAAAGCCGGGCATGCTGACCGCCTATCCGCAGGGATTTCCAAAAACATTATTAAACTGTTTTCGCCCAAGAATTTTCATCCTTGAGTGTTTTGTTCAAATTCTCCTTTTATGCGTCGAAAAATTTAATATTGTTCTTATTCATTCGGTGCTTTTGGAATGTGTATTATATTAGACATATTCAGTAATAAAATACTTGGATACCACAAAGATAAATGTTAGAATGAGTATGGAAAATTATGTATGGAATAAGAATACTTTTTCTTTATAGTGTTGTTGTTTTCTAATTTTAGGCCGTGCATTGTTTAGTAATTTTGTTAATGTGTTACAAAATTACACTGTTTTTTTATAAATATTGTTAAATATCAACATTTTGTTTTCCCTCGTATAATTAACAGATGGTGAGTTTCATTTTTAATTTAGAAAAATATACTAAAAAGTCAAATAATTTGGCTACACACTGATTAAAAAATCATCAAAATTGGCCCATTAAAACAAAATATATTAACCTTTAAAATATATCAAAGTTTTAGGGTACCCATTTTTCGTGCCGCCTGAATGTATTTCAAAAACTATACATTTTAGTCATATACTTTTCTAATGAAGCAAACCTTTATTTTTTTAATAGAATCAAAAAATCAATTAATATATAGGGCATTCCATTACAAAAAACAAAACCTTGATATGCCAAACGGGACACCCTGTAGAACTCTACATAATGTTAGAAAATGCTTTAAATTGACTTATATAAGCTCACAAAATTTCACTTCAATACAAACTTTTGTTCTCCTTGTAAAAACCGCGTCGTATATGACGCGCCACCCTGTATAATTCGATTTCAATCAAAATTTCAATGATTAGAATATAAGAATATAGGTATAGCTTATGCATTAGACTTATTTATTTCAATAAATTTACTTAGAAAAAGAATAAAAAAAATCAAAAAATTAAGGAGGATATAATTAAGAATTTTCTAAAATTACTAAAATAAAAAATTAAAAGCAACGAAAAAAGATGGGTAAACATTTTAGTTAGACCGAAACTAAAGTTCCAAAAATATTCGTAATATATCTAGAAATTCATTTACCCACTAGTAGTTATAAAAAGCATTTTTGGTAAACTCTGTCTCTAATAGTTTCTGAAAAATAAAATTAATTTTTTTAAAAAGGTCCGATCAAAATCTCCGAAACTAAAGTTCCAAAAATATTCGTAATATATCTAGAAATTCATTTACCCACTAGTAGTTATAAAAAGCATTTTTGGTAAACTCTGTCTCTAATAGTTTCTGAAAAATAAAATTAATTTTTTTTAAAATGTCCGATTAAATGTATATCTCCGAAAATGAAGTTCCAAGAAAAGTCGTAATATATCTACAAATTCATTTACCCACTAGTAGTTATAAAAAGCATTTTTGGTAAACTCTGTCTCTAATAGTTTCTGAAAAATAAAATTAATTTTTTTAAAAATGTCCGTTTAAATGTATATCTCCGAAACTGAAGTTCCAAGAAAAGTCGTAATATATCTACAAATTCATTTACCCACTAGTAGTTATAAAAAGCATTTTTGGTAAACTCTGTCTCTAATAGTTTCTGAAAAATAAAATTAATTTTAAGTTTACAGTAATTGAATTCCGAGGTAAAAGTCTCTGGGCACTCCACTATACTTAGCATTACCTAGTGAACAATTAAACTCTTATTATAATATTAATTATCACTTTTATTATCCGCCCTGTATTTTACAGTATACTATATCTATAGAATAAAGGGATCAAATTAATTCAAGTACACACTAAAATATAGATTCACTCATAAATTGATGATTTAACTATCGGTTAAATTTCTGACAGATATTGCTCGGCGATAAGGGAAAATTAATCTGTATAAAGTAGCCGCCCCCGCCCGAATATCTTCTCCAAACTAGCCCAAGATATCGGTTTTATGGTTTAAGATGCGAGTGAGCCGGTCTAGCCAGACAAACTATGTACACAAGTGGCCTTGATATATAGGATATCGATAGGGGATGGCGTTGTAGCAACTTCGACCTATCGTATATTCAAGATGTCGTCGTGGCTTGTATTAAAAGTTATAGGTGTGCTGTTACAAATTTCTAATAAAAACCTATATTAAAGATAACAGTTTTATATCGGTTGGTTTATTTTTTGTTTTGTTTTAAGATTAGTTTTTTGTTATGCTTTTAAATTATATATTTTGTGAAATATACTTACATTTATTTTAAATATTGTTTATTCTTTTGTAGCTGGTTTATTTGTATGCAGGGTGTCAAAAATAGTGTATTTAACTCCATTTGTTGATACTACAGATAAAAATAAAACAAAAAGTTTCTATGAACATATGCCTTAAAAATGCTTCCCGAAAAGTTACAACCCTCGAAATGGTATATAAATATAATACATTTTGGCTGTTATTAAGAACATTGGTAAACCGTTTTTTTTTCGAAATTTGGTACCTCCCAACGCCATACTATATTCCGACCGGTATATAGTATATTTTAT
This sequence comes from Sitophilus oryzae, assembly GCF_002938485.1. Taxonomy (NCBI): domain Eukaryota; kingdom Metazoa; phylum Arthropoda; class Insecta; order Coleoptera; family Curculionidae; genus Sitophilus; species Sitophilus oryzae. The sequence continues at coordinate 711,450 of NW_022146490.1, forward strand.
TATACTTCATAAATATATTTATTATAAAAAGTGTCTCATAGAAGCATAAATTATGCATTAAAATGTTATGAAGCTATCTGAAAAAAATATATCAACCTATTTTGGGGGTTTTAGATATAATTGTAATGGATATTAATAAATTATACAATTAAATCTACTGTTAATTAGTTTTATAAATATATTCCGATATTTTATTATACTGAGTTAAATATATGTAGTCATCCTATACATAAATAGCGAAACAGCCCTTTAAGGGCATACACTCATATATGAATATATTACCATCGATTTTCTGTCACAAAAATGTTTATTCGATTATTATGAAAGTTATTCATTCCTTTTGTGATATTAGTTTTTAAATAATAACGTGTCATAAAAATATATCCAGCATTTTTCTGAAGGGTCAGTGCCATTTATTTTTGGTTTGTCTGAAACAGACGCAACAACATTTATTTTTAAATATATTAAAAAGTAACAAATTGTCATGGGGGAAGTCCACCGTATAAAAATAATTTATTAAATGTTCTAAAATGGTATGTTATACACAGTTGTTTAAAACACATAATGTTTTTTTTTAATCTGATTGAGATACAAGCCTAAATGTTGTATTTTTTTAGAGTTATCAGAATGTTATGGCTGTGTAAAAAAACACTAATTATCAATCAAGGAGCCTTGGAAAAATAGTTTTGATCGTCTAATGTTTTTCGTGTCTTTTTTTTTCGTCACAACCAAATCGTATTTTTAATCATATCTCAATTTTTTCAAATGGAACAAGGGTGACTCATTAGCATATTTGGAAGAAGCCTTTTCTTATGAATAATTTGCTACCACACACTTGGTATTTCGAGTCAAATTGTCGTTATGAACCGCATGTTACAATTTCAAATAAACCATATGTAAAAATGTCAGAAGTTGACATATGATGTCATTCTATTCAGAGGGTCATTTTCTATCAAATAAAGTAGAAATATACCGAGGGTGCCATTTGAAAATCAACAGTTGTAGTTATTTTCGGTAAAACAGGAAGTGACCAAATACAATTGAATACTTCAAACAATCCTAATTTATGTCGTATACTAACATACAAAATCTCGTTTCTTTTATATGTAAAAAAATTAAAAAGTTATAGAGGTGAGCCACTTTTAAAACGCACCCGGTATAATGTTCTAAGCCTAAATTCAACAGCTTGAAATATATTCAATTTTATAACATATTTATTATTATTTTATAAATGACTTTTACCTGCTTTATAAAGTAATGCTTCTTATTTTGTAAAAGTTTCCCGTCTATTTATATATTTACAGTTATTGGTTAAATGATACTTATTATTGAAATATAGGTACTAGGTAATCTTTTTAATTAAAACAGCATTCTATATGAAAAATCTATATATTTATTAATTACAAAATATCAAACAATACGAGATAAATGAAATGAGAAAATGCCAATTTTTTTCATGACACATGATTTCAAGGGTCCTTGATTAAAAACTGGTAATTTTAATACAGCCATGACTCTCTATATTAAAATTTAAAATACTATTTTTCTTAGCGAAAATGTCAAAATTTCTCATATGATGGCTATTAAAAATACCATTTCCTATCAAATAAATTAAAAAAATATCGACGGTACCGCTTAAAAATCAAAAATTTTAGTCATTTCCGGTAAAACAGGACGCGACCGAAAATAATTGAATACGTCAATCAATCCTGATTTATGTCATATACTAACGTACCAAATCTCGTTTATTATCTGAAAAAGTAAAAAAGTTATGATGAAAAGCAACTTTTAAAAAATATCCCACTTCTGAAATGTGAAACTTAAACAGAAAAATTAATAGACGCATCCAATATGTTGCGTTATCTGACCATCCCACTCGCTCTACATCCCATTGTATCGCATTACCTAGCTGAAAATGGCTAATAGCAGGCCGAAATCCCTGCATTCTATTAAATGAACCCTACTAATCTTCCGCTTATTGTTTGTTACAGTGGAAACAGCGATGGGGAGTCATCACCAAACTGTCGCCGGCTGCAGGTGAGTGAGTTACATTTAGAGCGAGCATGCTGCTGAGATATTGTCGGTCGTTTTCGGGGGACAACGGAAGGGATCTGGTTTTGATTGGGCGACGCGAAATTATGAATGGTAATGTAGTTTGGGAGCGCTCTTTGCACGGACATCGTTCATCAACAACTGTTATTTAGGTGTCTGGTGTAGCTCTAAAAGATATTTATAATAAATGAAAGGCAATTCCGTACCGTCTTGTGTCGACTGGGATCTAGGAAATTATGAGAGGTACGTAAAGGAAGTTTCGCAATTTTTGGCCAATAAAATGGTGTTTTGAAAATTAAAGAAATATAAAAACTTTCGAAGATATTCTAAAAAAAAATAAATATTGTAAAATCGATTTTATTTTTCTCTTGTTATACAGGGTAAGTCTTAAATAAGTGCAAATATTTTTAGGGTTGGTATAGGTACTTCGACCCCCAAAACACGATTATCAGTTTTTTTTGCGAAAAAAAATGAAAATTTAGAATATTTGAATAAAAATTGGATTTTTTTAGCTCTTAGTTAAAAACAAACATAATTTCTTCATAATATGGCAACATAGGCAGTAGATTAAATTTACAAGAAAGAAAACCAAGAAAAGATCCAGCGGTTTTCAACATTTAAACATTATTTTTTTTTGGAAATCCTCAAAAAGAAAATTGAAGTAAAATACAAGGTGGTTTGCACTGTATTTCAGAAATTTCGGCAGCATATTCTGCAGATAAAATAATGTATATCCTAAAATGCTTAGTTTCGGAGATACAGAGTGTAGAATTTTAATTTTTATTTTGATTTTTTCCAAATAGATTCTGAAGTAACGTCACTATTTTGATAAAAATTGGTGTCTGGAAGTTTTTTGATATGAGAAATTTAATTTTTATATCAATATGACTTATTTTTAGAGGGCGCCACTTACATATTTTTTAATTATTTTGAAGAGTAATAACTTTTAAAAAACTTAAAACTTTTTTAAAAATATCTCTTCGTAAAAATCTCTACGAGAAACCGTTCTATAGTTATTACCCAACCGAGTATATAGATTGTTATTTGACTGAAATGATAAATTTAGGAATTTTTTATTTTTTTATATTAATCATAAATTTTTCTTCAAAAAATGATGATAAAACAGTTTTTGTTGAACTTTTTTGCAAAAAAAATATTTCAGATTTACGATTTCATTGTAATAACTATTTAGTCAACATGTTTATTTCATGTTAATTATGACAAGAATTGGTAATTTAGATTCCAAATAGCTCGAGAACCATTACTCGTAGCTATTTTAACCAAGACACCATTTTTACGTAAAAAACGTCGTAAATGTATATTTTTTTACTAAGTAGTTTTATACAGGTACGGTCGAAAATTTATTACTCTTCAAACCAGTTAAAAATATATAGGTGGTCCCCCTGCGAGTAGGAGTTATATTGACAATAAAATCACATTTCTCATGTTAGAAAACTCTCGCAGACACCAATTTTCATCCAAATATTGAAACTTTTACACTCTGTATCTGCGAAACTAAGCATTTTAGGACATATTTATACCAACTTTTTTACTTATTTTTATCTGGAAAATATGTTGTCGAAGTTTCTGGAATACATTTTGGACCACCCTGTCGGTTATTTTGGATTTATTTGCAAAACGGTAAAGGAAAAACATGAGCCTTTTATTAAAATCTACCAGCCCTAAAAATATTTGCACGTATTACAAACACATCCTGTATAAAGCGCTAAGTGGCCCGACTATTAAATTGTATTGAAAAAAAAATCTCAACAGAGACACCGCCTGTTCTTATACATTGGTTATTAAACAAAAAAATTTTTTATCGATTTGTTAGGACATTTAATATTTCCGGAAATATTCGATACACAGAAATTATATCTAGAATTTTGTGCAGTATGTAAGAAATGAATAATATACAGAGTGTGGTGTCTAAAATTAGAAAATTGTTACTCTTACACCATGACATCCTCCACACTTTAAGATTTTTTTTGCAAAAAATATGCAACTGAAAACATTAATCGAGGTATCTGGCCACTCACTAGAGGGTATGCTAAGCATGTATGTCAATGTGCTTAGGACCATGTTGACCAACCAACACAAACATGTTGCCCACGTCCAACATGCTCCCCTATGAGTGGCCTGGTTTATAGACACAATTAATTTCAATATCCTTTTAAATTTCTGTACTTTATATCGTTAAATCTTGTAAGTTTAAACTCCCGAAACCCACAACAGGAAGACAAATGCCATCTGGCACTTCCCTATTCATCCAAAAGTCAAACAACGTCACAGCTAAGAACCGCGGCGCACATTTCCACCGTTCCTCCTCCTCCTCAAACCTCTCACTACTCAAAACATGTAATACGGCCCGACGTAAGATTAAAATTCATTTCCTAGCATCGCGCAACAAAACAAACTACTTCACGCCGTGCTACTCAACGATTGTGACAGTTAAGACATTATTCTCGAGTCTAAACCGTGTATAATTCTAACGAGGCACAAAACAGTCTATCATCGACGCTCGAGAGATATCTGCCGCTGCGTCTGGAAATGTTGAATGGCAACGCGACTTACTGTCTTGGAGTCGGATAAGTTTAATAATTTAATCTAAAAGTTTACAAATAAAATTATTAATATAATAATTCACGTTCATGGTTATTATGAAGTATATCTGACGGACGAAAAAATATAAACTTAAAATTTTATTAGAGAACAGCTATACAGGGTGGTCCGAACTGTATTCCGGAAACTTCGGCAGCATATTCTGCAGATAAAAGTAATAAAAAAACTTCGTATAAATGTATGGCCTAAAATACTTAGTTTTGGAGATACAGGGTGTAGAAGTTTCATTTTTACTTCGATTTTTTCTAAATAATTTTTGAAGTAATGTCAATATTTGGATGAAATCATGTCAATATTTGGATGAAATCAAATGTCAATATTTGGATGAAATGTATCTCAGAGTTTTTTGACTTGAGAAATTTGATTTTGATGTCAATATGACTTCTATTTGTAGTGGACGCCACCTACATGTGTTTTAACTGTTTTGATGAGTAATAACTTTTCGTCCATACCTGTGTAAAACTACTGAGTAAAAAAATATACATTTCCGTGATTTTGTACGTAAAAAATGTCTCTTGGTAAACATCGCTACGCGGCAACCGTTCTCAAAATATAGTCTAGAAAGTATCTGATTTTTATATATATATATATATATATATATATATATATATATATATATATATATATATATATATATATATATATATATATATATATATATATATATATATATATATATATATATATATATATATATAAATTCGGATCAGAACGTCCTTCGACGTTGTCCGATGCTTAACTTCCACCCTGTGCGATTTTCCCATTGATCTTCGGTCAGATTTTTCTCGCTCATCGACCTTCTTATTCCTTCCATCCATGTTTTCTTGGGACGTCCTCTCTTTCGTTTACCAGGTGTTATCCAATGAATGACTTGTTTTGGAATTCTTTCATTGTGCATTCTCTGAACGTGGCCGTACCATATTAATTGTTTTTGTTCTATATCATTTACTATTGTTCCCTCTAGTCCCATCTGTTGTCTAATGTCTTCATTTCTGATCTTATCCCTCCGTGAAATTCTCATTGCTCTTCTAATCGCGTCCATTTCTGTTGTCTCTAATTTCCTTTTATTCCTTTCAGTGAGTCGCCATGTTTCACATCCATAGAGTAATATGCTTTTAACTAGTGTCTCATATATATTATATTTCCTGTTTTTTGTAATTTCAGTGCTCCATAGAATGCCATTTATGCATCTGATAACTCTTCGTGCCTGTATTACTCTGTTGTTTATTTCTCTATCGTCCGTTCCATCTCCTGTAAATATCGATCCCAGGTACCTGTAATCTTCACATGCCCTAATTTCCATATTATTGTCTAAAATAAGATTTTCTGTATTAGCTCCAATTGGAAGGTCTGAAATTTTATATTGGGGTGGTTTATAGAGGGGTGGCGTTTTCAGCAGGATAATGCAAGATGCGATACGTCTGCCTATACTCAAGCTTGGATGCAAGAACACCATTTGGCAACAATTCCATGGTCAGCAGCTTCACCAGACCTTAGTCCCATTAAAAACATATGGGGACTAATGAAGATTGAAGTGGAACGAGCAGCTTCACGAAATAAACAAGACTTGATTCGCTCAGTTTTACAGGCCTGGAATACCGCCACTGAATATTATGGTGTGGACCTAGTTTCGGGTGTATCTGGACGTTTAGTTAAGTGTTTGGAGTTAAATGGAGGTTGTATAAGTAAATAAAATTAATAATTTGTTATAATTTTTTTAACTCAAGTCTTTAATTTTGCTTTCTTTTTTCCGGATACTTTCTAGACGGACTATATTTAGAATGGAAATAGTCAATATACTCGTATGTCATTATTGATAAAATATGAACATGTTGAGTAGATAGTTGTTTGACTGAAATGATAAATTTGGGAATTTTTTATTTGTTTAAAATATTCATAAATTTTTCTTCGAAAAAATGATGATAAAATAGTTTCTGCTAAACTTTTAGCACAAAAACATTTCAATTTTATGGTTTCAGTCTAATAACTACCTTATGATCGAATAAAAACGATGTCAGCGATGAGCTTTCGAACAGTGAACCGTGAGTGCGACAAAGTGTGTAAACCGACCAAAAGTGTGTGAAATCGACCAAAAGAAGTTTATAGCGCAGTATAATATAACCCCTAGGTATTATACTGTGGTCAGCTGTACCTTTTCACCGCCAATACAAATGCAGAAGTGAGGTAACGAATTTTGAACATTTATGACAAGGTTTAATGACAATTTAACGAGAGTGACTTTGGAACATTTACATGCAAAGTTTTTTTTGTCAAGTTTTAGTTATATTATATTTTCGATTTTATATTTTCAAAGATCTTGTAACAGATAGTATAAATTTTTGTTTAGCATAAAGAGTATGAATAAGAGTGTAAGGATTTAGTATAGTAGGAAATTGTGTTTATTCTTTTTATTGAATTAAATATTGTTTGCTATTATAGTTCTACATTTATTTTTTATTCAAATATTCAACCAGTATCCTTGATAATACAGTATATACTAAACTAGGTAGTATACGTAGCACTACCTGCTTGTCTTACAAGCTAATACTAGGATCACATATCCTAGTATGTCTGTACGGCAGGAATGGCAGATCCTGCTCCGCACAATGTCAATGATGACAGGTATTGATAATTTCGATTCCAAATATCCATTAAAAAACCATTACTTGTAGTGATTTTTACCAAGAGACCATTTTTACGTAAAAGACGTCGTAAATGTATATTTTTTTACTCAGTAGTTTTTGGAGTGTCAATTTTATCATTTTAGTCAATTTCTTGATAAGCCCCAATCCTGTTAAAGCTCTAAATATCACGGTATAATTCTTTATTTTTACTTTTATTATTTAAAAAAAATATATTTACTAATTTAATTTCTGCTGTATTAACGTACTTAGCATAAATTTAATATGTTTAAAAGCTAATATATCCTGACGTTTCAGTATGCCAGCCAAATTTATCTGGCAACGTTCTACTCATTCCCTGGCTGTACACACAATATTTCACCTTAACATGTATGCAGCATCTGGCAAGTGTTAAAAAATTTTCATTTATATTTCGTAATATGTTGCTGCCCTTCTGGGCCATATTTCCGTGCGGTAAAAACGTTTATTGCTAGTCGTTTGGCCAAAACGACAGAAAAGTTGAAAGTAAAACAGAGGATACAAAAAAAATAATCTTTATTTTACACATTAAATTATTTTTTTTATATTTAACAGTAATTATAATAGTGATAAACACTAAAAACTTTAGAAATAAATATTAATCTAATATAATATTAATAAAAATAAATTTAAAAAACTCGAGTTAGTAAATAATGTGTATGTACATCTTTATGAAGCAGGAACAGAAATATAAAAAAGTAATTTTTATAAAATGCTACAGCGCAGCGTTAGTATAAAAATTAAAACCAGTTTGTAAGTGATTTTTTACTCCTAAACAAATTTACTTAAAAATCTAAAACTTCTAAAAATTTAAAAACTAGAGAAAATGTCTAAATGTAGCTACTTCGAGAACAATTTAGTTGCGTATTTGCTAGACAAATGAGCAACTACTAAAACTAAAGTGTTTTAAATACCTAGTTACATTTTGTTATTTTAAATATTTTTCTTTTTTTTTGCTATAGAAAAACACTTATTAATGAAACATCATAATACAGCGAAAAAAGTAAAGGTAAATGAATTAAAATATATAAGGAATATTGTATTAAAGATCTATTTATAGAAATTATACCCGTAACATTAGTAATTGAAGAAGGGAGCAGGAAGTGACGTTAGAGAAAAACATTGAAAAACAAATAATAACCGCTAATCAAAAAGATTAAACAGAAAATAAGAAAGAAAAAAACAGTTCATATTAATTTAATTTTTTTCGCGTTATTTTTGTATTTTAGCTTTTTTCTGTTATTTAGCGGTTTACTCTAGTTTATTCTTGTTTTATCATGTTGATTAGCGATTTTTATTTGTTTTTAACGTCACTTCCTGTTTCTTGTGGTCGATGCAGAAACCCCTTTCTCAATCTACTAATAATAATTATAGTACACTTTATGGTTCTAGTTTACTAAACAAGAATCAAAATTTATAACCATAATAAACAAAATAAGTAACCCTAAACACTTTTTTATTCGCTTTATCCAGCCATAATTATGCCAAACGAAGATTAATAAACCCAAGCGAACATATTACATAACGCGGCCTCCACAGTATATAAAAAACAACAACAACCGGCGGAAAATAAAGAAGCTATCCCCAATATTTTCATATTTTTTTCTCGCTGCAGCACATAATAAAACCTAATAACCGTTTTTCAAAGCTCCCCCTCTCCCTCCTTCTATCTCTACCTCTATCTCCCTAATGGTAACCGTAGGCCGTAAATTTTAAACGCAACCAGACCGGCTCCGATAACTCATTTAGGCTTTCTACGAATTCCGCAAATTCATTTTGCCGAGCCGCGTTTTAATTTTCGAATCTGACTTTATCAGATCATCGCATCGGTCACTCCGTTGCCAGTTGGTCTTAATTAGGACATTATAAAAAAGAGCCAGGGATGAAAAATGAAAAAATGAGGAAGACTACAAGTTATATTTGTTAAAATAGATTTTTTGAGTGCCCATGTTGATGTAAGAACTAAAACAGTAAGAAAATAAAACGCCGGAGGATACATTCGAATAAGATAAGTACACAGATATCAATTAAGAATATAAAATTTTTTATTGGTTGTTTGTAATTTTAAAGGCATAATTAAAATTAATACTCCAATAAATTAAATCTGTTGAAAAATGAAATTAAAATTATCAAAATTAATACAGTAAGATAGCCTCATAACTATAAAAAAAAGTTACCTATAATTAAAATTAAAAACAAGCACCTTATTACCAAATTTGATCCAAGAAATATCAAATTCCCAAAGTCTAAATTATTTAAATAAATTTTATAGAACTGTTCATTTCTAGTAAAGAAGTTGAAACAATAGAAAGTTTAAAATATAACCAATGTTTAAATTTACATTGTGAAGAACAATAACATGGTTAGCGAAACGCGCGTCCAGTGTAAAAGTAAAAGTGTTTTGGTGTATTGCGGTAATTTAGTGTTTTTATTTTGCTGTGTAACACCAAAGGTTCCAACCCTCAACTGTAATAACAATAACTCTTAGAATGAAGTTGCCATTGGTTTAAGTTGTAATAACTTCTTTGACAAATCTTACCAATATCTTGGTAAAAAGTTGTAAAATCGGAGACACATTTTTTTAAACTATGATATAAATATAATTAGGTTATTCACTAACTTCATGTATGAGACTAGACTGCAAATAATACTACTAAAAATATTTAAACAATTTATTGAAATATCAAAAAGGTTAAATGTATAAAGAAAATGATGAAATGTATATGAAATGAAGTAAAGTTTAAATCGATAAGAATAAATGAAAAATGAAAATGGTCTAAGCTATACTAAAACTAAGACGTCATCCCCCTTAACTTAAACTAAGTATGCTCTAAGGGCGCAATACAAATAGCAAATCTAAACCTAACTAAAATCTAAACAGTCTTACTCTACTCGATGTGACATACTTGAAAACAACTCGGAAGTTCCTCCGGCTGAGCTACGGTGTATAGCTACAGGGTGGCTACGGCGGTGCACAGCAGCTCGGTGTACTGTCACTGGAGTCCACGGATGTCAGCAGACGTACGGATGCCAGCCAGGTGTAGGACTTCAAAAGGTGAACATAAAAAACCCTAAATAACATTGGTTGTCTTAGAAAAGTGCCTCAATTATAGAACAAGGACTAGCACAACGTGTAGGAGTTAATAAAGGTAATAAAGAAGGACTACTCAAATCTGAACTTTACCTCAACGAGGGTTTATGATGTCCAACGGGTACCTCTACACGGGCAACAGGATGGAATTCTGGACTGTTCTGTGCTGTACGGTCTGGATCGGTCTTCTTGCTCTACAATTACGAACAACCAAATAAGATTTAAGAAAGATAACACTCAACCAATCTTTCTACACCACGTGGGCGTGGAAAAGTCGAAAACGAGTCAACAATACGAATAAAAAAATCAGTTGAGCATTGACTTAGAATAGGCAGAAGAATTATAGCATACCTTGGAACTATTCGGGGACTTCTTGGGCACGTGGAATCGGGATATCGGTCGGAAAAATTTGGCTATTTAATCCCTTACGGAAATTGGTCGGTGGTCCATGTAAACTCAACAAAATCCAACCACGTTTCTGACCAAATGTGTTTCGGAAGCCTTAATCCTTCTTTACAAAGACCTGCTATTCACCAACAGGGAATGCTTCACGAAACGGCAGCCAGTTCTTCACGACGACACTCTTCAGCCGGGGAGTACACAAGAAGTGATGCAAGGATTCGATTTCCTTCACAAAATCAGATTTCAACCGGAAATCTCCCTCCAGGATATAGATAAAGAACTATATATCTTGACTAGTCCAACTCACAAAAAGGCATAAATAAAAAATGATGTTTTCTTCTCAGCCATATTCCATATCCGGTCAATGAAAGAACTAAACTCAGAAATTCCACAATTAAAAGAACGAATTCCACACTCCGATCCACATCAAAAATAACTAATTTAACTACGAAATTTTATCTCGAATTTAAAATCGACGAAAATTTATATTTTTTCACTCGGTTGTTACTAGTTATGGGAAAAATCGGTTAATTTCAATAATCGAGTACTCGAGTATCAAGCGATTGCAATAACCGAGCGATCGCTCGAGCGAAATATCGCTCGTATTTGAAAATACGGTTTTTCGTCCGCCGCTTGTTGTAAGTACTCGTTAACGCCAAGCGCCAAGCAGTAAGTTGCGTGCGCAGGGTACAGATTCTTTCGGTGATGAATGGCAACTAGCAAACGACGAGCGATTCGCTTGAGGTTCGTTCCAACCGGACCGAGAACCGATTCTGGGACGGTAATTTATAGTCGTCCACTTATTGTTTGAAAAGTTTGATTGTTTGTCAAGATTAACAAATGAATTGACGGTACTTGATTTAGTTTATTTCAAAGCATTGTTGATGTAGGTCGCAAAATTTTGTCTCTCAGATACGCAACGGATGAATATATATACGGCGTCGTATAAATTTGCTACCTGCAATGTATGTAGAAAATTCGCTCGGCTTTTTGTCGAGTATGTCACATTAAAATCGGATTTCAATTTATTTTATTCTAGGATCGCTTGCTATCGTCGGATTTCAATTTATTTTATTCTAGGATCGCTTGCTTGGTACTCGTCATCATTGCATCGCTCGTTCATAATCGAGCGATGTCAGTTATTTCAATAATCGAGTACTCGAGCGAAATTTCGCTCGAGTGATCCCATCACTAGTTGTTACAGGTAGAGACAAAAAGTTATAACCATTCAAATCAGCCTGATACAAGTAGAAGTAATATTGACATTGAAATCAAATTTCCCATATCCAAAAAACACCGAGGGCCGAATTTTCATACAAATATTTACATTAATTCAGAAATTATTAAGATAAAATCAAAATAAAAATAAAATTTCGCCCTGTATCTCTGAAACAAAGCATTTTAGAACATAAATTTAGACGAAATTTTTTACTTATTTTTATCGGTAGAATATGATACCGAAGTTTCCCGTATACAATTTGGACCACCTTGTATAATATAGTATCTAATATAGTATAACTTTGACATGTACTTTACAGATGACACAGTATATAACGCAAATAATTGATAGAAATCGACAGAACTAGCAGATTATTTCAATACACTCGTCTCTACCTACCGATAGATGAATAAATATATCGCCCAGAGGTCTCGTCTCTGTCCTGCTATCGAGCGTACACGGCAGCCGCGGCTTTTTAAATTTCCTGCACAAGTGAACAAGTGCAAGATCTCGTTCGGCGATAGGTTGGCAGCACCAGGATTGCCAAGACGACGCGCCGAGAGAAGGACTATCATGCCTGGCAGGTCAATTTCCAGGTTGTGAATGGCTGAATGGAGCTGCGAGATACTGGCCTCGGTGTGTGCACGTGCTCGTTCTTTGACAGAGGGAAAACACTTGTCGAATTTTTCGGGAAGGGATTTTGTATGGCCCTTGTCGTAAAGAGATTTGTTTGGGAAATTTAGCTGTGGGCTCTTGCAGATCAGGTCCTCGAAAGCATTTAATTTTTTTAGTAGGGTGTAATAATGAATGAATTTTGTAACTGTAAGTACATTATGTCCCCGCATTATGTCCCCGGATCAGTATTTGCAAGAGAATTTGTGAAGAGAATAAACATCCTTATAAAATAGCCTTTTTTTTCAAACGTCATAAAAGTATTAATTTTTTTCGATTAGAAGATACCATTTTATCGTATAAAATGGCTACTCATTAAGTGAGTTTATACATTTTCAAATTTTCTTACCGATTTAGAGAAAAATAAAAAATGTGAAAATTGTTTAAAGTTCTAAAAATCAAGACGCGTTTCTGTGGTGATATCATTTAGTTTTCATTCATCCATTATTGATAATCTTGGATTAATGTCACATTTCTTGCTGTTATAAATCAATTCTATGATAATAGTTATCATCGTGTCGTTGAAGAATTTAACAAAAAACAAAACTCGCTAAACGAAATCTATACTAATATATAAAATCCTTAAGTGACTGACTCACTGATTAATCACGATCCTGCTCAAACCACTCAACGTAAGAAGCTCAATTTTGGCATACAGGTTGATTCTAGGGTGTAGGGGTTCGACAAGAAGGGATTTTTCAAAATTCCAGTTTCAAGGGGGTGAAACCACCCCTCAAATATTACAATATTTTTTATTTAAAAAACGACCAAGTTTCCGAAAAAACGCTGAAACACGTATATTTTATTTTGTTTTCTTTTTCATATTTTAAATTTTTTTAAAAATGTATAGATGGTATTTCGAAAAATCTGGTCATTGATTAGGATCATCACGATCCTGCTTAAAGCGCTTGACGTAAAAAGCTTATTTTTGGAAAACGGATTGACTTTAGAGTGTAGAGGTTCGATAAGAAGGGATTTTTCGAAACTCGAATTCTAAGGGGGTAAAACCACCCTCAAATACTAGAATATTTTGTTGTTTTACATATTTTAAGATTTTTGAAAAAAAATATTAATTGTTTATATTTTAGGGTGTTTACTCGATTAAGCAGAATCGTGATTACTCAATAATCACGATTCTGCTTAAACTGCTTGACGTTTTTTTGGTTGATTTTTGGCAAACGGATTGACTGTGGGGTGTAGAGGTTCGATCAGGAGGGGTTTCTCGAATCTCAAATTCCAAGAGGGTGAAAACGCCCCTCAAATATTACAGTATTTACTTAAAAAACGGTTAGTCTTTCGGGGAAACGCTTGGACGCGTATAATTTATTTTGTTTTTTTATATATTTTGAATTTTTTTAAAAAATCATACAGGGTGTTCCCAAAAGTTGGATAAACTGCTTAAACTGCTTGACTTCTAAAAAGCTTATTTTTGGCAAACGGATTTTTCCAAAGTCAAATTCCAACGAGATGAAACTACCCCTCAAATATTACCAAGTTATATAATAATATCGCCATATCGTTTATTTTCATGCTGACATAAATGTGTGAACATTTTATCCAGTTTGTATGTTAATGGAAATTCTTGCTTTGCTTTATCATCACCATTGGTGATGATAAAATGATTAATTCGACGCGAACGAAGTCCCGGATACATGCCAGTATTATATAAATGTTTTTAGAGACGGCTAATCATTTTCTTCATCATTTTTAAACAAATGTTTGACACAATTCAATATTCGGTTTGTTCGCGATTTCCTTTTGCCTAGTATAAAAATTTTCACATCAAAAGCTAAGTACCGCAATAACAAAGGCCCAAATAAATTCAAATGATTTTCAAATCCCGAATTTGACTTTCCAATGGACCGACTTTCTTTTTGGCAATTTTTCACAGACTGCTGTTCGGTTTACCTAACGTCAGAGTTCATTCCCACTCGCAGAAATCCCTAGTCAAGAATTCAATAAATCCGATGAAAAATACATGACAATCTAGACAAAGATCGCCATTCGTTGTAGAAACAATAGATCTTGTCAGAATACCTCAATAACTGGGAATGTTGAAGTTTTGTAAATCAAAATGTTTAGTTCGAATTGAAAAACAGAATAAATCAGAGAGTTTATATTAAAAAGTAAGCAAATTTCCTTTGTTTAGTGTGTAAGTTTTGTGTTTTTTATTGAGTTGTTAATCCCAAATCAAAAATCCCCAATCAAAAAATAATCCCCAATCAAAAAAATGTTTACCGTAGTGAAAATAAAAATTGTTATGTACTTTTTTCTTAAAGAGTTATTAATACAAATCTTTTTTATTATTAACTTTTTGAGAAAATTGTACTCTTTATACAGGGTGTTTCAAAAAACATGTGTCATCTCTCATGGGGAGATTCCTCACGTAAAAATAAGATTTATTTTTCATTTCAACATAGGTCTGATTCAAACGATAAAGGATCTGGCGCTGAGATCCAAGACTGAGATCTACCACAGTCTTGGAAAATACACTATAATTTTTCCAACCTGAGCTATATGCTGTTGAAACCTGTGTGCAACTACTGCTAGAAACAGCAATACACCAGGAAAGCAATAAGCATATTTTCGGATAGTCAGGCCGCGTTGAAAGCACTTGAAGCAACGAAAGCACGTCTATGACGATTCTTCATTGTAAGAAACTACTCAATATATTAGGAGACAGGAACAAAGTGTCGCTAATATGGATACCGGGACATGTCGGCCTAAAGGGGAAATGAACGTGCTGATTCCCTCCAAAACTGGTGCAGGCTCGCCATTCGTGGGCACAGAACCGACACTTAGCGTACCAAAAAATCTCGCGAGACAGGCTCTGTGAATGGGTTAGGGGTGCAACATTTCGGGACTGGTATGACAGTCACGAAATGGAACATGCCAAGACAATCCTAGCAGGGTCATCGAACGTAGAACCGATGAACTCCTAAAGGCTGGTAGGAACGGAGCGCGTACGTTCACTGCAGTATACACGGGCCACTGCCGGCTGAGATCACACCTACAGCCTACAGAGACTGGTGGAAGACGCCGAATGCAGACTCTGTATGGAAGATGACGGAACAATGAAAGCACGTTATGTGTACCTCGTTCCCGCTGGGGGCAGGGGCCAGGTTTGAGGTGTTTGGCAAACCCACGCTAGACCTATCAGACCTAGAAGACATATCACTCTCGGACATAACGGTCTATGTTAAAAGGCTGGGTCTTGAGGGTGAACATTAATGCTCTTTTTCTATTAAAGAGCTTGTAGAAACTGGGCCACAATAGGCCCTCGCAGCCTCAGTGGAGGGTCCCACCTGGGACCCATTCTTAGTCAATACAATACAATACAAATAGGTCTGATTCTGTTTTGTTTCGTAACATAACAGGGTGTTAAAGTTTTAATAATCTTTTGATTTATTATAATTTTCTTCCAAGCACTTTTAGTGATTCGAATGAACTTATTAAGTCGTTAAACAGGCCTATAAAAGCTATAACAACATAGGTATGTAACTAATATTTATAATTTCATTCGAGTTTTAATCTCAAATAATAAATGTTTTTACTGGTGTATTTCTGAAGTGTTCATTATTACAAGTAGATATTCTTCAAGTTATGTGAAGTAATAAGTAATGTTTCCGGTGAGACCGCGTATATGTCACCGGATTCTGGTTAGTATAAAGACTTTTTTCTATAGAAAGAGTTTTTTCTATATTTTTCCTTCAAAATAAGACTAATTTCTTCTTATTCTTTTAAATATTACAGTGTTTCTTTTTCCTAAAATGTTATAGTTAATTTTCGCTTAAAATTAAAAAATCACAAATGGAGGAAAATATACGTTATTGAATAAAGGTTATACAAATCACTTTACCATAACAAAAAAGTAAAACATATCATGGCGGAAGATATTCAGGTGGCATTTCACATATTTATCTATTAAAATCGAGATTAAAATAATACACTTGCGTAACATGTTATACATGAGATAGAAAGTTTCAGAATCGATTAATACGCAATACGCTACGCAGTCAACTTGTTCCTATGCGCGGATGAACGTCTTCAAGACTCTTCCATCGGCCAGGGTAACGAAGCCGCGCGCCGCCGAAGAGGAATCGGTCTACGTTTGGCTAAACAGGCTGGTTTGGTGGGGCTACGATATTGGCGAGTCTGAATATTTATTTATTAACGGCAAAAATTTACTATAAGTGCTAATAAAGTATAATTAATAGCTAAATAATATTTTAATGTATTTTAATAAAATTTTATATGGGTTATAACTGAAATATTTTTCAAAAAAAAATGTGCGCCACTGATTTTTTTTCTTTTGAGATCAAAATTGAGTAGGCCGTTTAATGCCAATTAAAAGTTATCTCTTAAAATTTTGACGAATTCGGCCTCCTTGATGAGATAAACGCAATTTTATTAATCACAATTAATAAAATAAAAATAAAATTAATAAATTACATATTTTACATCATTTATTAAGAAATATTATTACTATTATTTATTATTACTATTAGTCCAACCTAAGCATTTTGCAACTAGAAATGAAAAATCTTTCAGGTTGAAGAATTATGAAGTGCCACTTTAGAGGACAAATTTAGAAAGATGCCAGTTTTCTAATTTTTGTACGAAGTATCATCTATCTATTCCGTTAAACAACGAACTAAAACATACACCCTAAATAGATTTATTGATTTTCTAACCTTTTTTCGAGCTCAACAAATCACGACACGCTCTCAAGGTGCGTGTGTTCCTCTCTATAACCGAAAAATAAATCGAAACAGGTGTTTTTCGATAGACCGGTTCTGTAGATAGGGTGTAGAAAGTCGTGGCGACCATATTTCATTCGTGAAGTATTGATGCATTGACTCTAAAAGGCCCGAAATCTATTTGATAAATTATAGAGTGCTCGGACGCATGAGGACGACACGGCGCGCGGCGGCAAAAAGCGTTTGGAGGAGCTCGTCGAGAAAGTTTTTCTAGAAAACTTCACCCTTATCTAGCTACGTTAAATATTAGATAGAGGGGTGCGTGAATGGCGCGGGTGGAAAATTGTGTCGATAAATTGATGTCGGAAAAAGTTAGAAGTTGTTTATCGAGAGGGGTGTCATTAAAATGATAAAATAAGGTTCTAAAAATAACGGGAAAATAAGTTAGCATGGAGTATAGGTTGAACAAACTCAATCATATTCAAATATTTTACGCCACTTTATCTGAAAAAGAAAACATTCGACCAATGAGTACTAAAAGTGATGACCGATTTGTGTGAAATATATGAACGGAATTTGGTTTAAGTATTTAATACTCATTTCCAACTACAGCCTATTGCTGCCTTCCCGTTACCCTACGCCACACATCTCGATTTAGAGCGTCATCAGCTTCTAGGTTACGAGCTTCCATTGCTTCCGTAACCGTTCCGTTCCAGGATTTTCTAGGTCTACCTCTCTTTCTTCTGCCCTCTGGGGAGCCCATTAAAAAACTCTTTTTGGCCACCTGTTCACCGGCATACGCAGAACATGTCCAAACCATTTTAAGCTGGATTTTTCGATTCGATCTAGTACTGTTTCCTCCGATGCATTCATGATACGCCTGACCTCGATGTTTGTCTTTTTTTCCATCCTAGATATACCTGCACTTCTTCTAAGGTAGTCCATTTCAACAACTTGATTTTGCGCTTGCATCTGCACTCAGAGTCCATAGCTCTGAACCATATCAAAGAACTGACTCCACCAATGTTCTTCCAAGTCTCTTTTAGTTGTTGCAGACAAGTTTCGGTCCCACCAGAGGCTGTTAAGACATCCAATAACTTGTTTGCTCTTCTGAATTCGGGTTTGTATTTCTACTTTGCCCAAACCCTCGTTGTTGATAGTAGCACCCAGGTATTTAAATTTGTCTACTTGTTGAATCTGGACGTTATCATTAATAAAGACTTCAAAACAAGCGTTCGAATTGACAGCTAAGTATTCGGTCTTCTTTAGACTAACCTGAAGTCCCCATTTGTTGTATTCTTGATAAAGCCTCTTAGTCATGAACTCTAGATCGTATGAGTCCTGCGCAATCACGACCTGATCGTCTGCAAAGTTGTGTAAAATCTGGATACTTAAAACCGACATCATGAAGTAAATGGAAGAATATTAATTTTTTGAAACAAAATATGCTGGGAATAACAAAGAGACCAGAGAAACCGTAGAAGAATAGAGTGAATACGACAAAAGACCCAGGTCATAGATGTCATCCACAGAGTCAAATCTCTCAAATGACAACGAGCAGGAAACTTGGCAAGAAGGACGAACAACAGATGGGCCACAAAAATTACAGCTTTGTGTACCCACGCGAAATTAAGAAACCTAGAAGATGACAAAATCTAAGATAGGACTATGATATGATGAAATTAGCAGGGATGCCTTGGACTCACCTAGCTAACAATAGACAGCAACGGACCCAATTATAATGCACACTGCAGTCCCTAACTAATAGAATCATATTAATTTTCTCTGATATAGAATATGTTTTCATTTTCGGCAATTTTCTGAGGATTATTGTTGTTTTAACTAAAACAAATTAATAATTAGTTGTTAAAATTGAACTAATTTGACCTCTATGTTGAAGTAACATATATAACAGCCCACCTAGATTTTACCTAATAATAAAGATCTACTGTCACTGAATCCTAAAAATGAAAATATCTACGAAAATCTTTATTTGAGGTTGTAAGTAGGCAACCTTAATAGTATTTTAAAGAGACATGAATTCCCCATAAAATACCGGAATAATATACTGGGTGTTTCATTTAAAATAAAAATGTAACTTGCTTTTAAATGTGCCTGTATAACTTTTTGGGTCAAATTTTAATTTTATTTAGAGTAAAATGGTTATTTTAACTACATATTAGGCTGTAAATTCGGGTAAAATCCAATTTAAATTCCTCATACCGGGTAAATTCCAATTTAGGTAGCTTTTATTGAAATTTAAAAATTATTCTTTATTTGTAGAAAATGTTAAATATGCCAAAAGCCCTACATTTTATCCATATACTTCTGTTACAAAACTCGCCTTTATTTTTCTTCTATAATCCGAAAACCAATTAATATATAGGGTGTTCTATTACAAAAAATACAAGTTAGATTTTTTTGGGACACCTTTTAGAACTCTAATTTTACAAAATGCTCTAAACTAACCTACATACGCTCACAAAATTTCATTTCAATACAAACTGTCGTTCACCGTGGAGTCTGCGCGTCGTATAAGAGGCGCCACCCTGTATATAAATCTGAGAGAAGATTTTATTAAATATACACAGGCCTTATGAACAGAGTATTACCATACACACATATACGTAATAACAAATTTTATCCCATTAAAATTGATTGTTGCCAAAATAATTAATGAATCCACGGCTCCGCCCTTTTGGTGTTACATTTCCCAGGCAGCGGCGTCGGAAAAAAACGATTTAAATGTTTCAATTTTTAATTTCCCCCGGTCATACATTAAATAAAAAATCTAGAAAAACACGAAAATATGCAGTTTTAGATAGAATTTCGCACTGGTTGGACTGGAAAGTGCGTAAATCTTTTAAATCTAAATTGTTTCGAGAATATAAATTTGTTGTTTGGAAATAAATTGGTTGTGTCAAAAAAGCGGCGTCGCAAGGGCGAAGGATAAATCGACTGATGAAGCCGAGAGCACCTGAGCTTCTCGATGTGTTTCCGAGATACTCTGTCAAGTTTGGCAAATGCATCGGTGTACTTGAGGCGAAATTGTGATGGAATATCTACAAAGTAAGATAAAGATGTTTATCTGAAAAAGTAACTTATATCAATAAAGTATATAAAATAATGTTATAATATTACAAACAGCTTTTATATAAACATACTGTATTACCTATTAAATATTTACATATTATATTATATAATATATTTTATTAAAATTAAATATGATTAATGAAATCTGAACGTCGTGTTCGTTTGACTAATGCTATTTATGTATTAAATAAATAAATAATAACACCAGTCAGTATACAGGGTGGACCAATTTGGTTGTTTCTATAGGGTATCTAGGAAACCGTGAGAAATATTTAAATTTTGATACTGCAGTCTCGGGTTCTTTTTTTGAAAAAATTTCAATAGCGCAAACGGATCGTGGCTATCTTGATCGGTTTCGAAGCTATAGGGGGATTCTCAAATTTTGTACTTTTTGAAGATGTTCGATAGTTTGTTTATTTCAGCAACCACGGAAAAATGAATTATGCATTCTAAAGGCACTTTTCTGTGTAGAATGCAGTGGCGTAGTCAGACTTTTTTCGAAAAAAATATTTTTTGAGATATTAACTATACTTATGTTTTTTTTAAATAGAACCCCTTGTATATTTTTAAATTTTTTTGTTGAGCTTGGCATGGGCTTCTCGAAAATATATAACACTCAGAGTCAAAGGATCACAATAATTATTCGTACACTTGCCAAGTGTACTTGGCCAGACTTGTCTATACTTGCCGAGGCGCAAAAAAACGACTGCGCAAATAAGTGTACTGTTATTATAACGTTAAAACAATAACAGATTGTATAATATCAAATTTACACTAATAACTTCAATATTGGCGACATACCTAAACCGTTCTCACAGCAATAAATGGAGTGGACAAACGAAGACTACACGGGAAAAAACAGATTTTATGTCACATTTTCATAAAAATTAAGATAGCGATACAATTTTATAAACAAATGTTAACATCATTCGAGAAAAAAGAAAGCAATAACACGCTTAGTCCCAAAGATATTACAGCTTGGTTATTTTGCCATACAATGGAAAAACCAGAGTAGTCCACGCGTAAATGGCAAAAACCAGAGATGTACTTACGCATGGGCGACAAGCATGAACAAGCGATAAGCACCTACGACAAGCAATAAACACCTACTTAAATATTAATTTTCTTCCTACAACAAAAAAGTAATAGTTTAGATTTAGGTTTTATATTCGTACAACCTTTAATTGGACATCCCTGGGTTTCCCCTGTTTTGTTTTGCATTTTGACATTTTTATTTCGGTATTTCAGAATATGGCGATAATTCACAATATTAATAATTCAGAATTGGTAGTAACATGTATTTTTCTAATCATTCAACCGAAAATAACATATTTCTTTAAAAACACTAAATTGCATTTTTCTCGGCTCCAATTAAAATGGACAAAACTGGTTTTTCCCGTGTAGTCCTCAAATGATGTTGTTTTGGAATTTATGGATTTATACGAAAATGAGCCCTTCATATGAGTGGCTAAACATAAAGAACATAGAAATTGTATTGCAGTGTACAGTAAAAGAACTTAACAGAATCACTAGCAACGACAATTTCGGGACGACCGGTATCCATCGATGCGACTCTACTGTTTACTTGCCAAGGATTTAAACAATGTTTTTGCTGGCGTGCTTTAAAATGGCCACGTCGTCGTGGAAGGCGGATTCTCACGACTGGCGTACTTGACAAGTACGCCAATATTTGCGTACTTGGCAAGTATCCCCACCAGTCCCCACTTTGTACTATATTGGCAAGTGTACTTGGCAAGTACGCCAATATTTGCGTATTTGCCAAGTACCCCTACAATCATTGGCAAGTAAACAGTATAGTCGCATCGATGGATACTGGTCGTCCCGAAATTGTCGTTGCTAGTGATTCTTTTTTCTTTTTAAGTTCTTTTACTGTACACCGCAATACGATTTCTATGTTCTTTATGTTTGGCCATCCATATGAAGGGCTCATTTTCGTATAAATTCCTAAATTCCAAAACATCATTTGAAGACTACACGGGAAAACCCAGTTTTGTCCATTTTAATTGGAGCCGAGAAAAATGCAATTTAGTGTTTTTAAAGAAATATGTTATTTTCGGTTGAATAATTAGAAAAATATTTATATTACTACCAATTCTGAATTATTAATATTGTGAATTATCGCCATATTCTGAAATATTGAAATAAAAATCTAAATAGATAATCTAAAAAAAATAGTCAAAATGCAAAACAAAACAGAAGAAAACCAGAGATGTTCAATTAATTAAAGGTTGTATAAAACCTAATCTAAACTATTATTTTTTTGTTGAAAATTTATATTTAAGTAGGTTTTTATTACAATACATAAATTTATAACCATATTGATAACGAAAAAAATATTCTGTATATACGTACATAAATTAATTACGTATGTGTGTACCTTTAAGATTGTTACATAAGGATAATAGTTTTCTATCGATTGTGTCAGATGATGTTTTTGAGAGATTTGTTGATTCATCTATGTTTTTCGGTCAGTCGAGATTATTGTTGTTTATTGTAAGCTTCGGCAAGTTTCGAACGGAATAAATTTGTTTGTGTTTTTGATTTTCGACGTTTATTTCCTGTAATATCCCTTGTTTTTATAATATAATACTAATTGCAAGATGCATGCTTGTCGCCCATGCGTAAGTAAATCTCTGGTTTTTGCCATTTACGCGTGGACTACTCTGATTTTTCCTTTGTAGGGCAAAATAACCAAGCTGTAATATCTCTGGGACTAAGCGTATTATTGCTTTCTTTTTTCGAACGACGTTAACATTTGTCTATAAAGTTGTATCGCTATCTTAATTTCTATGAAAATGTGACATATCTCGTTTTTCCCGTGTAGTCTTCATTTGTCCACACTCCATTTATTGCTGTGAAAACGATTTAGGTATGTCGCCAATATTGAAGTTATTAATGTAAATTTGATATTACATAATCTATTATTGTTTTAACGTTTTAAATTATCCACAATTAACTCGAAAAACACTACGATCCGGAAATAAATCGGACATATGCTATAACAGTAACATTATTTGCGCAGTCGTTTTTTTGCCCTTCGGCCATTCTAAACAAGGCTGGCCCAGGCTGGCCAAGTATACTTGGCAAGTGTAGGATTAATGGTTTGACTCAGGCTATATTTACCGACAGAGAGTGGGGACGCGACAAGTGACCAAGGAACCCGTTCTCACGGCATGGCAAGTATATTCCAATAACAAATATTTGTCAAGTACGCCAGTCGTGAGAATCCGCCTTTAGAGTGCGCCTTAAGATAAAAATAAGTAAATTTTATTTTGATTCTTTTCTAAATAATTTCTGAATTAAATTCCATATTTAGATGTAAATTAGTATCTAGGTGTTTTTTGACTGGACCAAAGACATTTAAACGTCTGCTCCTCATTTGTTATAGTATACAATTTTCGACACTCTGTATTGGAGAACAAAACGTTAAAACCAAACCCCTCGTCATAACCTTGCGCAATTTAAATAAGAACAGCGAGCACACCCCCCATTCTAAAGGGTCCAAATTGCATGTCTTGTGTTAATATTTGTCTGCGCCGACGGCGAATCGGGGTTGGAGGAAAAACTTATGTAATTTTCTGGCAAATGCCTTGTTTTTTTCTCGGCTTGAGTTTTAGACACCCCCGGAGGAATGATTTGTGTGCAATGTGGCGGAAAAGGCATAATAATTGAGTTTTTCAGGGTTAAAAAGTGACGTCGTTTTGATTGTGTTCGCGCTTGGTGTGTCTTATTAATCAGTGTTGTGTCATGCAGATCATTGAATATAAAATATAAAGAGATTAATGTAATTTATTTTTAATATACCTATATTAAAAACGGAAGATACGTCATAGGAACCATAATGGAAAACTTTTTTGAAGTTTTGTATAAGACATATATTTGACAAATTTAATTTTCAATGTTTACGAGTATTTTGTATTATTTCTGGTTTATTTTATGATTCGTTTTATACAAAGTGTATAAATCTGGAAATACATTGTGTCAGGACTATAAAAGAAGCTTCAAATTTAATTACTTTATTTATCCACAGAATCAAATACCTCAAGTGGCAATGGGCAGGATACCTGGCAAGAAGGACGGACAACAGATGGACCATAAAAAGTACAGCACGCTAGACACAAAGAATTAAGGATCTAGAAGAAGACGAAACCTGAGATGGAACCGTGATATTAGAAAATTAGCAGGTATAACTTGGACCCGCATAGACAACAATAATGGACTCAACTACAAAGAGAGTATCTAAATATGTGAGGGAGGCTACACCACAATTGGAAATGGTTGAATAAGCTGAGAATGATGATGATGAAGCTGATGATAAAGATGATGATGAAGATGATGATGAAGATGATGATGAAGATGATGATAAAGATGATGATGAATATAAGTTAGGAATAGTAAACCAATCAATATGTTAACTAATTATATTGGTGTGTGTAAAAGATACTAGATTGTGTGATCTGCAGCATATGTTATGACTGGTAATCTTTGTTTTCTTCTTTAGATAAAGTGGCAATATAGATTTGAATGTGATTGAGTGTCATCCATATGTACTCCATTATTAATTCTTCTGATGATTTCTGATAATGTGAAGATTTTGTATAATCTTGATGTATATTCTTCTACTATTTTCAGTTTTAATGATACTTATTAGAAAATATTTTCTGTCTACCAGTTCGTTCTACATTACTTCAGTTTTTTCATGACTATTGACAATCAAACCGCAACTATTGGCAACAGAACTATTGGTAACCGGACTATTGGCAGTAAAACAAACCGTTTCAAAATTTTTTCCATACGAAAAAAGTGGTAGAGTCATCATGAGTAAGCAACACAAGGAGTTTTCTGAGGGCTTACGACAAAGAAAAATCAAAGATCTTCCTAGATTTAAGTAAGAACAATCTTCGGATTGTCACGGGGTTTTTAACAGGACACTGTCTCCTCAATGAACATCTCAGTAGATTGAAACTAAGAAGAAACGGCGAATGCAGATTCTGTGGAGAATATGGGGAAATCACTGACTGCGCCGAGACGACAACCATTCGTGCCATGAACTTTGGTAAGACTGATATTGGAGATGGAGAACTAACCTCTATAAAACCGTCCCAGATACTGGCTTTGTATGACGAGTTATAACTCAAGAAAGGGGGACACAATAGGTATGTAAGGTAGCAGTGATTAACCCCCTCCCACTCATTATTAATTAAATTCTAAATTCTACAGCAACACAGAAAGTTACAAAAGCATCTAAATAATTCCACCCATATGTAGGTAGCTCACAGACTACATATAAATATCCAGTTTATAAAATAAACAATGTATAAAAGTAACATTCTTGTTGTGATACTCGGTTTTATAAGCAGTTCCAATTTCAGGGCTCATAGAAAAACAATTTGCGCCTCTAACGGCGAGTGTCGCTGGGATCCAGAGCCGTGTCGCGGAGTCGACCTAATCCGGGACGCCAATTTCTAGAAAAAAGGCGCTTTTTGGGAAAAAAAGAGACGGAAAACTGAGAAGACGGGTCTGGAAATAGCGTCGCTCGAAGTTTGAAACGATCGAAACCTTGGAGTATAAATATGCATAGTCACTAGACTCTGTGTGGCCTTTTAACTTTATAGTTTGTTAATTGTTTAAAAAATATGAATCAAGTTTCTAATATTTGAAACATTTTATAAATAAACAAGATTTTTAAACGTATATTTAAAATACCATACATATTTTAAACTTATCTATACTAATATATAAAATCCTTAAGTGACTGACTCACTAATTAATCACGATCCTGTTCAAACCACTCAACGTAAGAAGCTCAATTTTGGCATATAGGTTGATTCTAGGATGTAGATGTTCGATAAGAAGGGATTTTTCAAAATTCCAGTTCCAAGGGGGTGAAACCACCCCTCAAATATTACAATATTTTTTATTTAAAAAACGGTCAAGTTTCCGAAAAAAACGCTTAAACACGTATATTTTATTTTGTTTTTTTACATATTTCAAGATTTTTTAAAAATGTATACAGGATGTTTCGAAAAATCTGGTCATTGATTAATCACGATCCTGCTTAAAGCGCTTGACGTAAAAAGCTGAATTTTGGAAAACGGATTGACTTTAGGGTGTTGAGGTTCGACAAGAAGGGATTTTTTAAAACTCGAACCCTAAGGGGCTGAAACCACCCCTCAAATATTAGAATATTTTTTATTTAAAAACCGGTGAGTTTTTTGGAAAAACTCTTAAACACGTATATTTTATTTTGTTGTTTTACATATTTTAAGATTTTTAAAAATTTATACAGGGTGTTTCATAAAATATTACCATTGAGTAACCACGATTCTGCTTAAACTGCTTGACGTTCAAAGCTGATTTTTGGCAAACGGATTGACTGCGGGGTGTAGAGGTTCCATAAGGAGGGGTTTCTCGAATCTCAAATTCCAAGAGGGTGAAAACGCCCCTCAAATATTACAATATTTGTTATTTAAAAAACGGTTAGTCTTTCGGGAAAACGATTGGACACGCATAATTTATTTCGTTTTTTTACATATTTTGAAGTTTTTTAAAAAATCATACAGGGTGTTCCAAAAAGTTGGGAAATTGTTTAACCACGATTCTGCTTAAACTGTTTGACGTAAAAAGCTTATTTTTGGCAAACGGATTTTTCGAAAGTCAACTTCCAACGAGATAAAACTACCCCTCAAATATTACCAAGCTCTATAATAATATCGCCATATTGTTTTTTCTCATGCTGACATAAAAGTGAGAAAATTTTATCCAGTTTGTATGTTAATGGCAATTCTTGCTTAGCTTTATCATCACCATCACAAATGATTAATTCGACGCGAACGAAGTCGAGGGTACACCATAGTTATAATATATGACGATGAAACAATTAGGTGTCTAGACATGCGATGGTCTAAGTTCCGATCCGATGCGAAAAGTTTCCGGAAAATAGCTCGACGCGCTCGAGAAAAAGTTGTAAAACTCGATTGGATATGGATGTAGGGGCCGTGATTTTCGTGTTAAAATCGGTGTTTGGTGTCGCTCGCTGCACTGACTGGTGCTGTATCGACGCGGACAAACAAATTAAATTTCCAGCTAAGACGGCACGTTCCTCTAATATTTCAGACGCAAGTGTCTATTTTATTTTATACTCGATGATTTCGACTAACGATGTTTTTTACTTTGTATTTTTACAAGGTTTTAGTTTTAATTAATTACAGCATGATACTCACGAAGAATTAAGAGACCTAGAGGAAAACCAAACCTGAGATGGGAATATGATATTAGGAAATTAGCAGGGATAACATGGGCCTGCATACACAACAGAAAACAATGCGCCCAACTAGAAAGAGATTATCTAAATATATGAGTCTCCAAAAAATCCGGTATGGGTATTTTGCCACTGCAAGAAAAAATAATAGAGCAGATACGGTAAAAGACCCAGGTAATAGGTGTCATCAAGATTTTTTTGGAGAGATGAATCCGTCACATAGGTATAGACATTTTTTATAATTGGAAATGGTTGAATAAGCTCTTTTAAGCATTTTATTAAAATTAATGAAGGTTAAAATTAATAAGGTTAAATATACCCTATTCTTTTTATGTGGAACAATTAACTAATTATTAATACCCGATATTTTATATAATAACATACTAAACATGAAGATTTATGCGCTTCAATTGGATTTAATTTGACACGAACACGCAGAAAAGTGTTCCAGCCATAGGTCGAGTTTAAAGACATTACAAATCAGTCAAGCTGGACACACCTACGCAGTTTTATTAACCCCAGCTATCGCTCCAATCGCAATTAGGCAAAACAAGAAACTAGAAGTCGTAAAATAGCGGGAAAATGGTATGCTGTTTATTAATTAGCATACGTTTTCCAATAAATTAGCTACAGTTTACCAGAATGACCCATTTTTGGTGAAATTAGGAGTTGTTCACATCAACGATAAGTAAAAGCATTGTTCTTGCAAAACCTACCACAAAACTTTAAATGTTTAATATGAAAAATATGATTTTTGTTATTGTTTATTAAAATGAATACATACTGTTAATATATTTTTAAAATTTAAATCTATTTCTATCTATTTGAAAAGTTCAATCAGATAACTAAGATACAGGAGGTGTCTAAAATTGCAACAGTTGTTTAGTACATCTTAGGTTTCACAAAGAAGTATTCTAAATTCATAAAAGCAAGGTTCCAAAGGTTCCCTCTTTGCTAATAAACCAAAAAACAATTCCAAACAAAATGGGAAACTATGGTTCATATCAAATAAACTTTTAGGCACATGATTAAGCTTGACCGGCACAGCGTTGCCAGCTTTCAAATATTTTCTTTTAATCCCCAAAATATTTTAGGAAAAAAAAATAATTATAAATATATAAACAGTTATTATTAACATCAATAAAACTCACCTTCTTAACAGCATTTAAGATACATAAAGGGCCATTACTATCATTTTTCCCGTTCAAAATATTATAATAAGATTGCCATGAGTCTTTTAGAACGGCTATTAAGCTATCTTGTACCACTTTGCACTAAAAGAGGTTCTAAAAAGAACAATGTTAGACTGCAAGGTCTGCTAGTAAAAATGTTTAATCTTAAAGTATCACAACACAATTTATTTAAACCAAAAACTCGCAATACAAAATTAAAGTGTCAAAACGAATGACAATGCCAGGAAATAAATAAATAAATAAATATGACAATTTGACATTTTTTACAGCAGAGCTACCACCTGAATAGCCAGCGGATAATTTAAATTCCAGTTAGTCAGCCCGGCGCCGAATATTTCCATGGTTGGCAACAATGAATTTAAAAATCGCGCCCTCGATTACGTAACTAAAAGTTCAATTGGTATCGCTTATATGTACATACCTTGTACATACACTCAGTTTCTCTAGTGCAGTTTTTATTTGACATTTCCAGATAATTACAGAGCTTTTTCAAGTTAATGTTTATTTGTTACCATTTTGTATAACATATTTAAATTATTTGCGAAATGTAATAAATTCTAGTATCAAACACTATTTTCTTTATATTCGTAAAGATTATATTTTCGTTATTTGATATATTAAATCTTTGTCATATTAAAATAATTTCTTCTCTCAAGAGATAAAAATAAATGTCTTTTTTGTGTACCTGCTTAACATAATTCAAAGAAAATCATCGTAATAAAATTCCAGCATTCAAAAATCAATTATGTCCCTTTCTTTTATCCTTAAGTATAATTCTTGATGTCATTGTTGCTCATTTAAAATTCTTTTGTCGCCATTTCCCTCTGTTTGAGTGGAGATTTCTTTGCATCTCGGGCTTTATTTACAAAATTCCTTCGGTTACAACTTACGGGAGATGTTTATTTGCTATCTTTGAAGCCTCGCTCCGGTCGGCACGCCAAAATTATTTGCAAAATCGTTAATTGGAATCCTCCTTTTGTGCCTGGTTCTTTGTGTTTGCGATTGAGGTTGGCTATTTCCTCTCTGAGCTGACTGTGTTTTAATCCAAATCGGTTTCTGGACTTTATATACATCAGAAAACATGGAAAGAGTGTATATGTTACAGTGAAAGTCGGAAATTCAGTGATTGTTAACATTCACTAGGAAATGCTAGCAATTACGCATTGAACCAGTGAATGTGGTATTTTAAAGATATTTGTCGACTTTTCCTAGAAGTTTCTAACATTCACTAGTGAAAGTAACATTTACTAAAGGCTGCCAGTAAAAGTTATTTTATTGTAAAGTGCGAGTGTAGTGAGGAAGAACGTTGGTGGAAGTTAGAACAAATAAAACTTTTAAGAATATTGGATTACCTCAATATTCAAGCTGATCCACATATCTTAAAATTACAATTTACTTCTTCAGTATATTTATTAAAATTTATAGAAAATCACCACTACTTAAATCAAAAGGGAAAACATATAAAACATTTTAAAGCGTACAAAACAATTAAAAAAAACATTCATAAACATAAGATTACTTATTGGTATCACCAAGGTTTTTTTAAATAAAGTTCTTCATCGTGGACAAAATAAAGTATGCCCGAATTTTCTTCAATGGGAGTAAGTTTCAAACCCGCTACTTCAAGCATATCAAAACCTTTAATAAGTTTATAGTCACTAGGTTCCTTAATATCTTTTTCTCTTGCACTTTTGCTATGACTTCATTATATTGCAAAATTGCAAATCAAGCACTATTACATTTTTGTGAGTGCCTAGTTTACCTTAATTTTTCACAGAAAATTTGTTCCATAAGGAAAATACCACACAGCACATTTTACAACTATAACAAAACAATTATACATAATCACAAAAAACAAAGCGAATTTACGGCTGATGTCTGTCAACGTTGCCAAACCTTTAGCTCAATTTAATGCTATCCTTATATTGCCTTTTATTCAACTTATCTTTATATTTTACAACACGTGGTAACAGAGCTAACTGAATCTTTTAAACTCACTGCTATCGTCCAGGGAATGCTAGCATTCACTAGTAAAAGTTGGTTTCAAAAATAGCTGTTCAACTTTTACTGGCGTAATATTAGCAAATCAGTGAATGTGAGCTTTTACTAGTAATTATTAACAATCACTGATTTCCAACTTTTACTGTAACATATATATTTGTACCCCAGATTTGTACTGAATTTATAGTTGGATTATCAATAAAATATTAGAAGGTATTTTGGAAGAAAAATCGTAACATTTCAATTATCATATTTTTAGACACCAAGTTTTTTTTAGAGAAAACCAACGTAAAGTGGAACTGAAGAACCTGAAAGACTCCGCGCGTAACATGGAATTGGGATCCTCCAACGGTCTAAGACACTCGAAGGAGTTTCTTAAGACTTACGAGCGAAGACAATCGAAGATTCTCCTTCATTTAATCAAGAACAATCTTTGGATTCACGGGTTTTTTAGCAGGACACTGTCTTCTCAATGCCTCATTATTTTGAAGCTACGAAACAACGGCGAATGCCGATTCTGTAGAGAAAATGGGAAAATATCAGAACATCTCATCATTTTGGTGCAACTGATATCGAAGTTGAAGAACTCACCTCTGTAAAACCGTTTCAGATACTAGCTTTTGTCAAATACCTGAAATTGTATGATGAGTTATAACTCAAGAAAGAGGGACACAATAGATCTATAAGGTCGCGGTGATTAATATTATCCCAGTAATACGATTCTTTATGATATTGATCCTTGGATAAAAAGAAGGAGTATTGGAAGTACCACAATGGTTGCAAAAGTATAAGTACGAATGCACAAATTTATAGTTTGTTAAACAAAACATTCAATTCTAGTCTAGTTGAAATTTATTATACCATGTTTAATAAAATTCAATTATAGTTCGACATATTTTTATTAGCAAGTAATTAATTTATTCCTTTTGGGACATTTTTCATTTCAATCTTGTTTTTTACTAACCCACTTCTGTCAACAGATATAGGTTAGTAGATATTTGATGATTGAGATCAATCGATTTCTCAAAAAATATAATGAAATAAAAAACACCGTCATCTCTGTTTACCAGTTCTCCTCAGGGACATTTTTTTTCTTAAATAAACCAGAAAATTCAAACGCATTTCTAATATACCAACTCTACTTACCGATAATTGATGATGCCATTCAATGACAGCCTAACAGTTAAAATTAAAACTAATCTCTCTCGAAATTTTATTATTTTCTTACCTTTTAACATCGTACCAACAGATTTAATACATTTTGACAGTTCTGTACCAATCTAACCACCAGTGATTTTTTTATTTAGCCTCTAACCGCAAGGTTTTCAATTGTATTTTATTATTTTCCCTCGTTTTTTGATGAAACAGCAATGGAAATAGTTTTGGGTCGATAGAGTAAGCTTTATTCAATTATTTATGATTTTCAAGCGGTTCAAGTATACTGGTTGTCAGATTATTAATCATTGTATTCTGTTTCACAGTGACAGCTTACTATTCCTCTTTATCTTATCAAATATTGATGCGACAAGACATTAAAGTCATATGAAATAAAAATCAATAAAAAAATTAATTATTTTTGAGTTTCAATTTTAAAGAAAAAAAGCTACTCAAAACATTTATCGTATATGTAAAGTAATATATATTAACTTGAAAATCAAGACACCTTAAACTCTCTGAATTACCTTTTTAAATAGTGTGGATATAGCAAAAGGAAATTCTAAATCAAAATCATCCTAAAGGACTCATAAGACTCTGAGGAAGGCATGCCTTATTTAGAAACATGTATTAATTTTATTACTTTACTTTTCAAACATGCGATAATTATTTTGAGCAGTGTAGTTAAAAATAATCTCAATTGATGAAAAACACGCGAAAATGTCTAGACAATTTACTTACAAAAGATAAAAAGTTTTAACCTGTTTCTCTACAAAACACACTTTTATAACAGGTAATTGGATTCTACTAATCCATTTTAAGATTGGCTTAGCTTACAATCGAGTCTTTTAAAACGATTGTGTTTGCCTTTTAGATAAGACCAGTCTTATTTCCTAACTTTTAGTCCAGTCGCTATGTTCAAAACGAACTTTATGTAGAAAACTTAAATACAAGTTTGGAAGTTTGATTTTGGTTTTTCTTTATCACAATACCGGGTGGTTTTTAAGAGTGGCTAACCCTAATAACTCATTTCATTTTTTCAGATAAAAGAACGAGAGTTGGTATGTTAGTATGTGATATAAATCAGGATTTATTGTCGAGTTTACTTATTTTTATGTATGTATTGGCGACAAATTATTTTTGTTCACTTCCTGTTTCAACGGAAATTACTACAACTTGTAGCGTTTTTTTATAAACATTACCACTGCGAACGGCAGCTTTTCATCGGAGAGCAGTCGTGGATAAGGCATTTCACTAGAGAGAAAACTAATCAATAACAATAAACAAAAAAATATAGATATTGGGCGCCAGGCATGTTCAGAGAAAGAAAACACAGTTGTATATTACTTAAAACTAATGACTATATTTATTCATGATGTTCTTTGTTGGTAAATGACATTGTAGAATTTTAATAATTATTATAGTGATTAAATACTATTACAAGGCGTAATGTTATGAAACCTAAGATCTAAATCATATTGTAACTACTAAATCGACATAATTGTTCTCAATAATCTAACCACTAAGTATAGTCTGTACGATATTATTTAAAATGTACGTCACTGTTTAAGACTGAAAATCGACTGAAAATCTGAACCTAAATCTACACTTAGCTGTTCTTGAGGCAATCCTCTTTCAAAGAGTAGCAGCGTGAGGTGGTCTCGCATCTCTGCACTCGGCCATCCAATACAACAAAAGGGGCCAGAATGAGGACACCATGAATTGATACAGCCGTAACTACTAACTGGCTTATAGATGGGAACGAAGCAGCATGGGGCTCAAGCTACATCCACGCTGGGGCACTTTATATGTAAGATAAATCACTCCTACTGGGGACACTCGTCCACGGGACATCCGTCCATAAGATAATGGAACAAGGGAACACTACCCGTACCTTGGAACATTACTAGGACCTTGGATAATGCCTGTACCTTGGAAATAGTCCGTACCTTGGACCCTAAAAATACGAAACTCTTGTTTAAAATCAAACAAGGTCTAATAAACAAAATGAACCTACATCGAATTACTTCCGAGGGCTCACTAAATAATAAAGAACATGTCCTTTCTTCCATGTGGCATTCTGGAGGACAAAAGAAAAGGGACGCCCACGTGCCAGCAAAATACAAATACAAGTTAGGTTGGGACATCCAAAACTCTACCCTAAAAATATGCAGTAATAATATCGAATCTAAAAGGATAATATTTCATCTTTACCTGTTGCTTTGAAATAGCAGCTGATTCAGATTATACAGCAAGATTTAAATAATCACCATTTCTAAAAGCCGGGATGGTTAGGTTAGGCTACAGAGCGCTAAAAGCAAAAGTCAGTCGACAGCACAGAGAGTTGACAGAAGCGATGTTGACAGCGCCTCCACAGAGCGATAACAGGGTTGTGTCAAACGATAACAGGGTTGTGGACTAGAGAACGTAAAAATTACGCGTCAAATAAACTATCCGGCCTGAACGAGAGGGAATCCGGTGATGATAGGCCAGACATCATATATTATATATAAAAAAGACATGTAACGAACTAAAAACGTTACAAACTTTTGATTTTTAAATGCCTCAATATTTTTTCATTTTATTTTATAGAAAATGACATTCTGAATATGTCAACTTTTGACATTTTCGCTTAAAAATGGTATTTTAAATTTCATTCTACAGTGCTTTGTTCATATCTACAATTTGACTCGAAATAAAAAGTATATGGTATCAAATTATTCATTAAAAAATGATTTTTTTCAAATATAAAAAATAAGTTAAAATATATTTTTTATATATTCATTTTTACTTTGCTGAAAGTTGCCGCCAAAACTCTCCTTTCCAATATGTTCTTCGTTCCACTTTTTCCTCGATTTATTTATTATACGGGAAAATACTGGCATGCTGAAGCATATCATCACACTATATTGAAAGAAAAGATGATGGGGGAGTGATATAGGTGCCGTATGCCGACAGCTTTCCGAACAATCAAGACCTTAGGCGTAAAATATGGCGTCTGCCTGATATGGCCCTCTTCCTAACAACATTATTATTTTTTAAGGGCGGAGGAGATTGCTATCAGAATTTAGGTATAAGTCGGTTGAAAAAATATACCGGGTATTTCTTAAAAATTGCTCACCACAATAACTTTTTTTTTGCTTAAAAAACGACTTTTTACTTTATTCGATAGAAAATGACAATCTGGCTTCAAAAAAAATCGTATTTTAAGTTTCAATCTATAGCTCCATGGCTAAGTTAAAAACACTAATTTTTAATCAAGGAGCCTTGGGAAAATAGATTTGATTGTCTAGTGTTTATCGTATCTTGTCCTTGCCACGCCCTTTTCTAATTCGTAAAAAGTTCAATAAAACACAAGTTTACTTAATTAGAATGAGTTGTATAGAGGCCACTAGCTTTTTAATTTTAACAGCCGGGTGGTCGGGGTTCAAAGATATTATTAAAAGGGCGCCACGAGATTATACTCTATGAACTCGGCATAAAAGGTGTTACTATTAAGTAGACTTCAACACTAACCTCGAACTGTTGAGTGTAACTACCATGAACTTCAAATATGCTATAACTCGTTAAACTTAAGTGACTCTAACTTAACTATGAAACTAGACTGCAAATAATACTACTAAAAATGTTTAAGCAATTTATTAAAATATTAAAAGTTAATATTTAAAGAAATGGAAATGAATAAACGTTGAAAAGTAGAATAAAATTTAAATCAAGAAAACTAACTAAAAGTATGACGTCATAATCCCTCTTACTTAAACTAAGTATAATATCCTGGGTGGATTACAAATATCAAACTAAATCTAAATTAAAATTGTACAGTCTTACTCTATTCGATTGTACTTGCAAATTCCTCCGGCTGAGCTACGGTGTATAGCTACAGGGTGGCTACGGCGGTGCACAGCAGCTCGGTGTACTGTTACTGGAGCCCACGGATTACAGCAGACGTACGGATGCCGGCCAGGTGTAGGACTTCAAAAGGTGAACATAAAAACCCTAAATCATATTGGTTGTCTTAGAAAAGAGCCGCAATTATAGAACAACGACTAGCACAACGTGTAGGAGATAATAAAGGTGATAAAGGACTAATTAAATCTGAACTTTACCTCAACGAGGGTTTATGATGTCCAACGTGTACCTCTACACGGACAACAGGAACGGATTGGATTCTGAACTGTTCTGTACTACGGTATGGATCGGTCTTCTTGCTCTACAATTACGAACAACCAAATAAGACTTAAGCAAGATAACACTCAACTAATCTTACTACACCACGTGGGCGTGGAAAAGTCGAAAACCAGTCAACAATACGAATAAAAATCAGTTGAGCATTGACTTAGAATAGGCAGAAGAATTAGAGCATACCTTGGAACTATTCGGGGACTTCTTGGACACGTGGAATCGGAATATCGGTCGGAAAATTTAGCTATTTTAATCCCATTGCGGAAATTGGTCGGCGGTCCATACAAATCAACAAAATCCGACCACGTCTCTGACCAAAGGTGTTTCGGAAGCCTTAATCCTTCTTTACGAAGACCTGCTATTCACCAACAGGGAATGCTTCACAAAACGGCAGCCAGTTCTTCACGACGATATTCTCGGTGGGTACACAAGAAGTGATGCAAGAATTCGATTTCCTTCACAAAATCAGATTTCAACCGGAAATCTCCCTCCAGGATATATATAGAGAATATATATCTTGACTAGTCCAACTCATAAAAAGGCATAAATAAAAAACGATGTTCTAGAATATTTTCTCCTCGGCCATATTTCATATCCGGTCAATGAACGAACTAAACTCAGAAATTCCACAATTAAATGAACGAATTGCACACTGCGATCCACATCAAAAATAACCCTAATTTAACTACAAAATTTTATCTGATAATTATAAAATTTCAATAACCAAAACAAAGGATAAATAAATCAAAAAACATCTGATTTGATCTGACAGTGACAAGTGACAAGTGATGACCAAAGATAAAGAGAGGTCGACAAAAATTCTAATGCTGGGTCAGTGAAAATATTGTGGAGCTGTAGCCGTATAAAATCGCGATGTATATCGCGAGGTTGCATAATTGTAAAATTTAAATAAAATAATATTTAGCAATAAAATTATAGTAAACATGATGCAAAAATAATAGTTATTTGCGATATTTTATGAGCTAGCACACAGAGGTCGTTGCGAGGAAATTTGACTGTTACATCCTAGCTGGTTAAAAGATGCCGAAATCGTATTTTTAATCATATCTCAATTTTTTCAAATAGAGCAAGGCTGGATCATTAGCTTATTTGGAAAATGCATTTTTTACTAAGAATTTGGTACCACATACTTGATATTTCAAGTGAAATTTTCGTTATAAACTGCATGTTACAATTTCATTTAAACCATA
Source organism: Sitophilus oryzae (assembly GCF_002938485.1). Taxonomy (NCBI): domain Eukaryota; kingdom Metazoa; phylum Arthropoda; class Insecta; order Coleoptera; family Curculionidae; genus Sitophilus; species Sitophilus oryzae. Next base: position 748,985 of record NW_022146490.1, read on the forward strand.
TGCAAAAATGTCAAAAATAAGTAAAAAAAATAAAGTAAAAAAATACCGAGCTGAAACAAGAAGTGACCAAAAACAATTGAATACGTCAATCAATCTTAATTTATATCGTATACTAACATACCAAATCTCGTTTTTTTATTTGAAAAAATAAAAAAGTTACAGGGATGAGCCACTTTTGAGATGCACTCGGTATATATATACAAATTTTCTGTTATCTCTAAAAACTAATAAGATTGCTGGAAACCACAAAATTTAACTTACATAGCATCACCCCGTATATATTTACATAGCTAAATAACGTACAATAAAATATGAGTATCATAATTAATGGTATTATGAACCGCAGTTATTTTAGTCCTACAGAAATTTTAACTTTAATAAAATATCAAGACAAATAATCTTATACAGTAAATTTTTTATTCAAAAATTATTCACCCAAGAATTTTTACAGATATTATTCACATTTTTTTTCAGAAAATTACTACCTTTTAATTCATAAACCTAGCAATGATTCTTAAGCCACATGTGAATTTCTCCATTATTAAAATATACCAAGACCGTCTTGCAGGCTGTCATTGAACGACGATTCAACTGTCACGTCATGGGAATAATATTCTAATGATAGAGAGCGTTAGAAAAAACGAAGAGCAACGGTAAATTGACAGACAGTTGCAGCATTATTTCGATTATAATAATAAAATGGCTGAAAGTAAAGAGAGCCTGTTTTCCGTGTTTCCCATGTACTGATTTATTTACGGACTTGTGAATATTTTATTCGGACGTATATGTGTGTCTGGTAGAATGTGAAAAATCCCGACGTGTCGAATTTTCCCTTGAATCCGATAATCAAGCGGATATGGCGGATTTTTCGGTGTGCCTTTTTCGTATTGACCAATTAGAATAATAAAACAGTCAGCTATATTTTGTAAAATTGACCTCTTTTGGAACGGTTTGCTAATATAATTTAGATAAAAATATAAGGAAATGCATTCAATATCTCGTGAGTAAGAGTTGATTTAAACATTCTATTAGGTCTACAGGGTAGACCAATAAGAAGTAATAGTAACAACTGATAATTTCTATGACTACTTTTTTGTGTTTTTTGAACTTGTATACTGATATAAACCGCTTTTTTATTTTTCTCAACTGTTTTTAGTATTTTATCTAAAATAATTTGATACATAAGTAGTTAGTTTAGTCAATTTTATTCTATTTAGCAAAGTAAACACAAGTTAGTCTCTGTGAAGATTATCCCTAGCAGCAAAAAGAAGACATAAATAATCTTAAACTAAATAAATAAAATATAACTTAATTGAATCAATTGCTTTGGAATGATTTGGTTATCCACGAACATCAATACAGTGTTATTTATACAGGGTGAGTCTTAAATAAGTGCAAATATTTTTAGGCCTGGTAGAACTCGATAAAAGAAACATATTTTCTCTTTAGCGTTTTTCAAATAAGTCAAAAATAACCGAGTTATTCAAATCTGAAAACTGATATGTTTTAAAAAAAATTGAGAACCACCGGATTTTTTCTGTAATCATAGAGGAAAGCCGTAGCCATGGTAATATCAGAGATCAAGAAATTATATTGTAGGAAAATTTGTGTATAGACATTATAAATTATATTATGGGAGCGAAACCTGGGTGCCGTACCGCCGACACATGAACGCATTAAACAAATTGCAACAGAGACACCTTAGACAGCCCTTAAGAATCCGGTGGTTCCATCATGTCTCAAACGTATCGGTCCTTGAAAAAGCTAACTGCGAGCGTATTGAAGTCATGGTTACAAAATCCCGCTTAAGATGGGCTGGTCACGTATGCAGAATTCAAGAAGGCCGCATACCAAAATCTCTGCTATACGGTGAGCTTGTAGACGGTAAGGGGAGGCAGGGTGGACAACTCGAAAGGTACAAGGACATTTTCAACAAAAAGTTAAAGGGGATTAACATGCAAAATGAGTGGGAAGAAGCGGTTCACAATAGAACTCAATGGAGAAGAATTGTAAACTCAGTTAGTTAACAGCGACAACCAAAAAGTAAAGAGGCAACAAAGCAATGATATTTTTGAATGTCCGGAGTGCGGTAGGCAAATAAGATCACGTATCGGGCTTTTCAGTCATAGAAAAGCTCATGAAAGAAAACGCCTTGCGTGACCATCTTCTGATGCGTGTCAAATACTCGTCAGCGAGTACAAATTATAAATTACATATATTGGAGTATAATATATTTTATATAAATAAATTTGATAGATGTCCTTTTTTATTTTAATCAATATTTCAATACGTTTCAGGCTCATAATCCATATCCACACTTTTTCATTTATTATTTATTTTACAATAATTTTATGAAAATCGTTGAAAAATTAATTTAAACCGCAACGCAGCGGAAAACCGTGCGAATATAAAATTCACGTTAAATATTTTTGTCAGCAAATTTATAAGCGCAGCGGTTTCATTAAAATTCAGCATATCCTCATGCTTTATTCATAAGTTTATCAATGAGGTGTTTAATAATACATACGGAAATGTTCAGTTTCCTATCTTAGAACCGTACATGTATAACTTGATACAAATATTTTGATCAGTAGTTTCGTGTTTAGATTGGATAGGAACACGGCATATCAAATATTATTAAGATTGTTTACAGGGCGTTTCTAAAAAGAGAATGCTTTAAAATAATTAATAGATTTCTGAAATCATAGTTATTGTTTATACAAGACGATAAAATTCTATTTTATCGTCTTGTATAAAAAATAATTAATTTCGGTAGACGATAATGCAATTTTATCGTCGTGTATAAAACAATATTTTTTCCATAGCGAGTTACGTTTTAAAAAATATTCAGAAATTATTATTTCAAGGAATTTATTACTAGTAGACTTTGAATAAGAAGACTAAGGAAGGAGCATAATGCTATCCATGTATTCATGCATGGTGGGCGAAAAAGCCACCATAAAAGCTCTCTAGGGTAGGGATCCTTGACAGTTCTATTTGACGATTCATTTGACACATTTGAATTTGATTTGAAATTTTGTGGATTTGTTAGTCTTTACGGAGCTTATTTTATGTTATTTATTATTTATTCTACTACTGATAGTTGTATAAAGGTAGTAAATCTAGATGGAAATTGTAACAGAACTTAAATTAACAGTGACACTATCGCGATTTATCGAAAAAGACTCTAAAATAGTTGGTTGTGTAGCGTGCGATAGATCTCGGCAAAAATTGAGTGAAATAATGGAACAACTTTTCGCTAGTATGTGACTATATAATATACATACGTGTAGTAAACCGATCATTTATGAAATTCACTTAAATTAACTAAATTATATATTTTCTTGCATTTTAGCTTTTATTTATTACTTGTCAAAGATTAGATGTCAAAGAATTTAGATACGTTAATTTGACTTACCTGCTTCAGTAGCGTATCGGATGTTTGTGTTAATAAATACTTATTATAACTTATCTATTTTTATTAGAATTATATGTTTTTATAACAATTTTAATAACTACCAACATTTATTCACAACGTAAAATAAAACAACAAATTATTGAGTCTACCCCACGTCTACCCTACATCATAGTTTTACATTTTTTAAATAAAATTAGAACGACACTGATAAACCGGAATTTAAGTCGGCCATATTTGAGGCCCATCGCGGTGTACCTAAGATTTTGGATATGCTCCTTCCTTAGTCTTCTTATTCAAAGCTAGTAGAAAAAATATTGTGCTGGGTTGGCGTTGGTTTCTATGTAATTTGTATTGTAAATAAATAAAGCTGTCTCTTTAGTTGTCAGTTTTGAGTCAATATTTTTTAATTCTCTTTCGTGTCGATTGCTGATTGAATTGGAGCCAGAAATGGCTCACAACGAAATAAGTAAATTACCAACAGATGTCCAGGCTGAGGCGACAAACGCTATATCCAAACTACTTCCATTTAAATCCCGAATAACTTACGAAAAGGAATACAAAAATTTTCAAAAATAGAAGCAATAATTAAAAAATGTGCGAGAAGAAATAAAGTTTTTAACATATCCTCGCTGTTAAAATATCATTTAATCTACCCTTGCTGTTAAAGTACTATTTTATCTACTATTTTTAATAAATATAAGGCAATTTTAACAGTTGCTATGAAAAAAATACATTACTCCTTTTAATAACATTTTTAAAAAATATTACATAATTTTTCTGTCTACGATTTACTCGTTTTAAATAACTCAAGTTTTAAATTACGATTCAACTATAAAATAATTTATCTAAGAATAAAATAATTTGGGTCTAAAAACTATAAAAAAATTGCACTTAAAAGTAAAAAATTTAAAAAACGTCTGTAAAAATTTCACACTTATTAGATTTTCTTCCTTCAAAAGCAATTAAACATAATCCTCTAGATAATAAGCTTGACCGAAAAAGAATGGCCAAGAAAAACACACCCTTTCTTCGAGAAGGGGATGGTTGCCAGTCTGGCAACACCTGGAAACTAATGGATTGTGTTTGAGGTCGGGGCCCATTTATCAAAGGACTTTTTCTGATTATCTTTATGTTCGAATAACAGCAGTAGCACTTTCGTGGGGTTGTTTTGCTGAGGGCAGAGAGATAAGTATACCCGTATCGTTGGCGATGATGCGCAAGGAATTAGAGATGTTGAGTTGTTAATGATTTATTATGAGAACAATGAAGAAAATATTAATGTAAAAATATTTTTAATAAATAATTTTGTTAACTATTTTTTTTCAAATTTTATATCAGAGAAACATTAAAGACTTTCGGAAAATTGTTTTAAAAAAGAAAATATTTATAAACAATAAAATACAGGGTGAGTTTTCTAGGATGTTTTCTATGGGTATCTCGAAAACTACTGGAGATAGAGAGTCGGTTAAATGGGGAAAGAATTGCAGTTTTGTGGGGACATAAATATGCGTCTTTCAGATTTTTGAAAAAGTTCATGGCTTACAAACCAAACCAAAAACCAAATTTAGGCTATTTAAAAAAAATAGTCTCTAATTCTATTACAGTCTATTTTAGACAAAAAGTTGTAGATAACCACATCTTTGATGAATGTCAAACATGTCACATTTTTGACATATGACACAAACTTATGTGTTTTTAAAGGGAAACCATAGTTGGCTAAGACTTCATAAAAAGCGCCATTTTTTAAGCTTTTCGGTGATATAAGCTATAATATGTTTTTTTTTTCGAAAAATTACTGAGTTATAGCCAATTCTTATCATTTTTAAACAATTTTGCTTCGTAAGTTATGGAAACAAGTTCAATCGTCGTTGCTCTCATAAATGCCAAACTATCACAATCCAAACTTTGTAAATTAAAATAGCCAAAAATTGTAAATATGAATTTTTCAAATGAAAAGCGTGTAGGATTATTGGTCCAACTTTTCGAGGATAAGTTACATACGCTTTTTAGAGAACGGTTTTCAAGACATGTTTGAAAAGTTAAATTTAGAGACTCGCGCATCAAAAGAGTAATTCCAACATGACTTTCATTATGACACTCCCCCCCCCCATAATGAAATAAATGTTAAAAATTATTTATATCATAAATATTTAAATTCAAGGATAGGAAGAGGTGGACCAATTACATGGGCCTCCTCGATCACCTGACCTATCCATTTTAGATCTTTTATGCGGTATATTTCTTGAACCTTTGCTGAAATAACTTAAAGTGTATGAAGTGATATTATTTTTTTAAGTTTTAGTTTGTGCATTGTAAATTGTAAAGAACCGTTTAATAAAATATTCTGCCCTTTTATAAGTTATAAATTATAATAATTAAATACATAACAAAATAAGAATACCATACCAACTAAGTAAAATTAGTCAAGAAAAATAAGAATTGGCTAGAACTCTTTAGAACTTTTTTTAGAAGTAACTTTTCGAAAAAAAACATATTATAGCTTATATCGCCGAAGAGCTTAAAAAAAACATAAGTTTGTCTCATATGTCAAAAACGACAGGCTTTAGAAAAAAAAGGAGAACACAGTCTCATTAAGGATGTGATTATCTACAACTTTTATCTAAAAACTTTTTGTGTAAAATACATTTTAATGGAATTAGAGACTATTTTTAAAATAGCCGAAATTTGTTTTTTTTTAAATATCTAGTAAGCCATGAACTTTTTCAAAAATCTGAAAGGCGCATATTTATAACCCCACAAAACTGCAATTCTTTTCAGATTTAAGCGACTCTCTATCTCCAGTATTTTCCGAGATACCCATCGAGAACATCGAAGAAAACTCACCCTGTATAAATCAAATATTTACAACTAAATGTTTATGATCAAGAGAGAAAGAAAGAGTTATATATGGCCGAAACATGGAGGGTAATGGAAAATAACAAAGGAAAATGCTTGCAGATTATTTAAAAAAATTCTCAACCATGATTTTGCACATACATACATACTGCCATTACTCGCTGACGAGTATTCGACACGCATCAAAAGATGGTCACGCAACGCGTTTTCTTTCATGAGCTTTTGTATGACTGAAAAGCCCGATACGTGATGTTATTTGCCTACCGCACTCCGGACATTCAAAAATCTCATTGCATTGTTGCCTCTTTACTTTTTGGTTGTCCCTGTTAACTGAGTTTACAATTCTTCTCCATTGAGTTCTATTGTGAATTGCTTCTTCCCAATGATTATGCATGTTAATCCCCTTTAAGTTTTCGTGGGAAATGTCCTTGTACCTTTTGAGTTGTCCACCTGGCCTCCCCTTACCGTCTACAAGCTCACTGTAAAGCAGAGATTTTGGTATGCGGTTTTCTTGCATTCTGACCAGCCCATCTCTCGCAGTTAGCTTTTTCAAGGACCGATACGTTGGAGACATGATGGAACCACCGGATTCTTAAGAGCTGTCTAAGGTGTCTCTGTTGCAACTTGTTTAATGCCTTCATGTGTCGGCGGTACGGTACCCAGGTTTCGCTCCCATATAACATGGTGGGGATTATAATTGCTCGGTATACTGCAATTTTCGTGTTTGTGCTCAAGTCATGATTGTAGAAAACCCTGTCTTTTAATTTCCAGAATGCTCTTGAGGCGCTGCTAATCCTGAGCTGAATTTCAGAGTCGATATTGGCCTTTTCCGAAATCAAACTGCCGAGGTAATTAAATTCCGCTACATATTCCAAAAGTTCTTCTCCGATTTTTATAGCATTGTTATGATCTTCCGGGGGAGTGCACATGATTTTGGTTTTGTCAATGATTAGCTTAAGGCCCAAAGCCTCGTATGCCCAGGTATATGTGTTCAACATTTCTTGTAATTGTTGTAACGTGTTTGCAACTAGAGCGCAGTCATCAGCGTATTGAAGTTCTGTGATGAATTTTGTACGTGTTTTTGCCCTCAGTCTTTTTATGTTGAACAGACCGCCGTCATATAAAGTATCTAATGCCCAATCCTCTCTCCTGCAGTATGCTGTCCACTATAATGGAGAGCGCTGCCATGAATATGTTGAATAGGAGAGGCGCTAAGACGCATCCCTGCCTAACTCCTGTATTTGTCAGGAAGGGATCGCTCAGTGATCCATGATGTGACACTCTTGTCTGGTTGTTGTTATGGAGGCTTTTACACACTGTAAGAAATTTGTTGGGTACTCCGAACTTTTTGCACAATTTATTTTCAAAATATACAAATTAATGTAGAATAAAATTGACTTTAAAAGTGGCACCAGTGTATATCATTGCATACACTTAACATAAAAGAATAATAGTGTATCAAAAATTCTATTCATGACTTGTCAATATTAATGTAGCAATAAAAAGTGACTGTTAAAGACGAAAACCTAACAATCTAGTCACTCTATACTGCAGCTGCAAGTGCTAAAACACAACGCTAGGCGGGTTCATTATTCTTTGAAGTTTCCGCAATAAAGAAAAACCGCCATTTTGACTGGTGCACTTCGACGTCTCGGTCCGCCTAACCGTAAATGAATAATTGCCAAACTTGAAGACGGGCGTCATCCAAATGCGAGACGGCTGCACACGGCGATTAACTCGAATGGTTTTTCGGACAAATTAGCCGAATTTACAGATGGCCGCGGTCATTAAATCGGGGGGAATTGAGGGGGAGCCCTCCCGCGCGCGTTCGGTATAATAACCTCTCCATTAGTGCGCTACTACCCATATTATACCAAAGGGACTGTCAATTTGTGGTTAAACAGCATGCGACATAGAGTTCTCTCCCTACAGTGTGCAGTATGTGACGTTATGTTTTCGATGTTGATTGGGGTATTGTGTTATTTGACACACACTATTATTAGTTACATCGTTTTTACTAACCTTAAATTCTTAGTTACTTATTTAGACTGTATTTCGTTTTGTTTTCTTTAATTTCTGTGTTTTATCTGATACTTTTATTTATACGAGTATCACAGTAGATATGACGATGGTTTAACAATTATCAAAAATTGCTATCTATACTAATATATAAAATCCTTAAGTGACTGACTCACTGATTAATCACGATCCTGCTCAAACCACTCAATAAGCTCAATTTTGATATACGGGTTGATTCTAGGGTGTAGAGGTTCGATAAGAAGGGATTTTTTGAAATTCCAGTTCCAATAAGGGGGTGAAACCACCCCTCAATTATTACAATATTTTTTATTTAAAAAAACGGGCAAGTTTCCGGAAAAACGCTTAAACACGCATATTTTATTTTGTTTTTTTACATATTTTAAGATTTTTTAAAAAATTATACAGGTTGTTTCATAAAATATGACCATTGAGTAATCACGATTCGGCTTAAACTGCTTGACGTTTGAAGCTGATTTTTGGCAAACGGATTGACTGTGGGCTGTAGAGTTTCGATAAGGAGGGGTTTCTCGAATCTTGCACCGACTTTTAATCTCAAAAATGAAAATCCAGTTAAAACCCAAACATCCACACTGTCAAAAGCAAAGCTACATGACCAGATTGAACATACGGGGTCTAGAGAACAACGATACCGCCGACGCCCTCCGGGAAGCCATCAAAGAATCACTTCCACCGATAACTTCAGTCTCAATCATGGATGCTGAACATGGCTGGACACAACTAAGAGATGCGATTCACAAAACCAGCGAAGCAGTACTGGGAAAATCCAACAAAAAGAAATAACCAGACGGTTTAACGAAAATCAACCGCATGTACAGGCTTTGTTGGAACAAAAGCATAGAGCACATCAAGCCGTCACTGCAAATCCACACAATCCAAGACTAGCAGACAACTTTAAGGCAGCCAACAACACGCTCCGAAGAAACCTGCGCCAACTAAAGGATAAGTGGTGGTCGCAAAAAGCTAGTCAGATTCAGGAGTATGCCACGCATCACGACTATCGTAAATTCTTCGAGGCTGTAAAACAAGTATACGGTCCAACTAAGAAGGCAAGATGCCCACTCATGGCACAAAATGGCGAACTTCTAAAAGAGGAAGAGCAAATCAGAAACCGCTGGAAAGAGCATTACAGCCATATCCTTAACCAAGAAAATAACCCCAATATGGAAGCACTCAACATAATACCTCAGTATAACAGCCTCGATGTATTAGACATTCCAATAACAGACCAGGAAATAAAGGACTCCATAAAAAAGCTTAAAAACAACGAATCAGCTGGTTGTGACGCGATTCCGGCGGAAATCTATAAGTGTGAAAGTAAAGAACTTATTGGTCATTTTAAGGCTCTCTTTGATGTCATATTGGAAAGCGGAGAGGTACCTCAGGACTTTTGCAATGCGAATGTAGTGAATATATTTAACAACAAAGGAAGTGCATCAGACTGCGGAAACTACCGAGGAATTTCACTACTGGCTATCGGAGGAAATTGTTGCAAAAATTATGTCAAACCGCCTGCACCCACATATAGAAAAAATCCTCCCAGAATCGCAAACGGGTTTTCGTACCAACCGCGGTACCGTCGATTCCATATTCTCCATCCGGCAACTACAGGAAAAAGTAAAAGAGCAGCAGTCTAAACTTTACGTTGCATTTATCGATCTAACAAAAGCCTTCGACTCTGTGAACAGAGATGCACTTTGGGCGATTATAAAAAAGTTCGGAGTACCCATCAAATTTCTTATAGTGTGTAAAAGCCTCCATAACAACAACAAATCAAGAGTGTCATATCATGGATCACTGGATCACCTCCTAACAAACACAGGCGTTAGGCAGGGATGTGTCTTAGCACCTCTCCTATTCAATATATTCATGGCAGCGCTCTCCATTATAGTGGACAGCAAACTACAGGAGAGAGGTTTGGGCATTAGATACAGATACGACGGCGGTCTGTTCAACATAAAAAGACTCAGGGCAAAAACACGTACAAAATTCATCACAAAGTACAAATATTTTTAGGAGTGATATATTTCGACCACAGGTACACGTCTATTAGTTTTTTTTCGCAAAAAGAAGATAATGAAAATCGTGTATCTTTTTTAAAATTTTCTGTAAATTTTAGAAAACTTTTTAGAACTGTCTGTTCACCGCAAATTTTCTTAATTTCTGTTTGCTTTATGGCAACGACACTAAAAGGGATGCAAATACAGAAAAAATCCAGTGGCTCTTAAAATTTTTCAAAAATAAATATTTTTTTTTTGTTATTTAGGACTTATTTGAAAAATGCTGAAGAGAAAATATGTTTCTTTTCTTGAGATTTACCAGCCCTGAAAATATTTCCACTTATTTAAGACTCACCCTGTATACAGTTTTATTTATGCTACTCGACATAGATTATTAAATTTTTACGAGATATTAGTATGATCGTTGGTTGTTAATGATAACTAGAGCTAGAATTTAAATGACTTTTATAAGGTAATAAATAAATAAAAAATATTAAAGTTATATTTCTGAAATGGAACATTCTGTATACTATTACATTATTTTTGTTTCTACGAATTAAAATAAAGGAAAATTTGATTAAAATTTACCTCACTTAAATCATAGCGCTTTTGAAAAATTTGCATTTTTATGAAAAAATGTTAATGCGTCATTTGTTTAGGCTTATTTAAGTGTCTAAAACTAAGTAAAGTATTGAGATTTTTACTTATTTCCCTTCGAGAAAAAAATAATATAGTGTTTGTTTAATTTTTGATGAAACAGGAAAATACGTCACTTTAACTGACAAAATGTAATAAAATTTTCAAACCTAACAGAAGATTTATACATTTCCATTTTGTTTTCTGCACAGAGAAGCAAAAAATCAAGCACCTGACATTTTCTTACATGTTTTTAAATAGATCTTTTAAAGCTCCAGGGAAATGAAAACGGCATTCGTGGGCATTTTTCCCCTACGATATTATAAATATTTATTCGAAACTTTGTTTTCACTGAAACCAATTGTGAATGGGTTCGGATCAAAGACTTTACAAAATAGGGAAGTTTTGTTGTGTTAAAGAAGTATTGGTGCATTTAAAAATATAAAAAAAATGCTTTTGAATCTAATCTATGCATTTCTTCTCGAACCAGACATCCTACTATCTGGTATCACAGCGAGATTAATTCAATCAAACCAAACCAAACAGCATACTGAATGAGAATATGTAAACATGGATGGTGATTGCACCGGATGATTTAACTCAAGACTACTTTCACTTTGGGAATACACACATAAAAAGATGTAGTGTTGATTTGTTATATGCCATATTACAAGCTTACAACATATACTCAATGATTACAGTTGAGGGTTGGAACCATAGACTTAAAATAAAATATAGACTACACTATTTACATCTCAACGCGGACAAACAACCTTTTTTGTACACATGTTTACTTCTGGGTACAGTCGACCGAGCCTTCCTCATCCAGCCTATGTTGTCACGTCTTTAATATTATCAATATTTTTTTTCTTGTTATACACATATATTGAGATATTAATACTACAGTTAATAAAGTAGGTTTTAATATTCCAGAGATGTATTAAATAGTCCTTATACTACTAAATTATAAGTCGGATACTGTTTAAAAAGGATAAGTTCTTTACAATATGACAACACCGATTAGAGGCGAGGGAGCCTATTCATTCATTTATTACCTTGTAGTACGTGTCGCACGTGTGCGGTAAAGCTTTGTTGCCGCTATCTCCCCGGCTGTATTAACGCATTTTCTTAGCTTGTAGTGCTTAAGTGTTTATTTTATTGACTTTTTCTGTTCAAGAACTATAAAATATGGTTCGCCAGTGCCAAATTTGCAAGAAATTTGACTTAAATAATCCATTTAAGTCTTGAAACGACTTTTGACCGGTAGGCAACTCTCAATTTACCCATTGGGAGTCAGTGGCGTTGTTGTAGAAAGGCGCTTATTTAGATAATATTTTAGTAAAATGTAAAATCTGAATTTTTTCTCTTACATTACATTATTTACTTACTTACATTGTAACAAAATCATAATTATAACCCTGTTAATAATTAATAATGTTTTTATTAAAAATATATTCCGGTTTATTCTAAAATTATCTTTAGAATCTAAAATAACATACAAGAATTTTAAAATGATATTACATTATGAAACAAAATTTTTTAAGATACCGGGTCGTCTCAAAAGTGGCTCACCCCCTATAACTTTTTTATTTTTTCAGATACAAAAAAAAAATTGTATGTTAGTAGGTATATGACATAAATTCGGATTTATTGACGTATTCAATTGTTTTTGGTCTCTTCCTGTTTCACCGAAAAAAATGATTACATCTTTTGATTTTTAAAGGCACCCTCGATATGGCCTTATTCGATAAAAAATGACACTCTGAATAGAATGACTATCATATGTCAACTTTTGACATTGTCGCTTAAAAACAAATCGTATTTTAAATTTCAATCGGGTGCCATGGTGTTGTTAAAAACACTAAGTTTTAATCAAGGAGCCTTGGAAAAATAGTTTTGATCGTCTAATGGGTTTCGTGTCTTGTTTAGGCCGGTTAAAAGATGTACAAATCGTAGTTTTAATCATACATATGTCAATTTTTCAAATGGAACAAGGGAGACTCATTAGCATATTTGGAAAAAGCATTTTTTTATGAATATATTGATACCACACACTTGGTATTTCGAGTCAAATTGTCGTTATGAACCGCGTGTTACAATTACAATTAAACCATATGCGAAAATGTCAAAAGTTGACATATGCAAGAAATTTTGTGCTATGTCATTCTATTCAGAAGTCAATATTATTATTAAAAATTAAATTGTTATCATTTTCTATCGAATAAAGTAGAAATATACCGAGTGTGCCATTTAAAAATTAAAAGTTATATTCATTTCCGGTGAAACAGGAAGTGACCAAAAACAATTGAATGCGTCAATCAATCCTAATTTATGTAATTTTTTATATGAAAATATAAAAAAATTATGAGGATGAGCCACTTTTGGAACGCACCCGGTATAATAAAGACAGTACCGAGTTAAATAAATGTAGTTTTCATATTATCCACTTCCTATCACCTTCCTTGCTTTAATGGAACAGATTTATGTTTTCTCTAATTTACATAATAAGACGTCACTTAACCAGAAAAAAAATTACAAAAATCATATTTTTTTTCTCTCCCTGTCGCCGATTCTATTATATCTGTGAAATAGATCCTGTTTTGATTAATATTAGGGGTTGTAAATGTTTGACTAAAATTAATAATTTATTATTAATTTCAAAAATTACGTAATTTCGATTATAAAATTTCTTCTATAACGTGTATTTTATTATTTTTATCCTTTTTGGACTCTAAGACGTTTTTTTCTAAACTTTTATTCAAAAAACCTGTCCTAAATCTTAATAAAATATTTAAATACGATATATTTTTAATTTAATTATAGCTTCATTAAAATAAAAAAGTTACCCGGCTATGATACGGAGAGTTCAGGTGTACTTGAGAAACGAAAGACAGTGTTGTGTTTCTCGGCAGAGTCGTCAGGGAACGACCGTTATGACAGAGACAACCTATCTATCGCTCGTGTCGCACTCGTTATAACCTAAAACAATAACACAACAATAACAAGACGTTGTCTGACCGCATGTTCCAGCTATTTATGAATGAGATGCTCAGTCTATATTTTATTTTAAGTCTATGGTTGGAACCTTTGGTGTTACACAGCAAAATAAAAACACTAAATCACCACAATACTGGACGCGCCTTCCGCTAACCATGTTAGCATCATCAGCAGATGATTATAAACTACTAAACTTTAGTTTAGTAGTTTGATAGTTGATATACTCAATGAGTTTACTTGACATTTCAGCATTATGTCCATTTCAAACATTCACAACAGTTTTTCTACAGTAACATTCAAATTAAAATATTTTTTAAGGACAGCGAAGATGATACTTATAAATGTCATCAGATTTGTTATCTACAATAAGTATTTTGACTATTACATTCGGCTTTCAAACTTCTAGCGTCTAGAAGGAAACTTATGCTTGAAATTACAAAAGACTAAAGAATGATAGAGTAGTAACACAGGGAAGGTCACTTAGCAAGAAGGATTGGGAAAAGATAGATAAAAAATACACTGGGGGGTTTGGGAGCTGTAAAAACATCAAGAAAACATTCAATTTAAAATGAGAATATAAGACTAGAAAGCATTGATGAACAAAATAGTACCCAACAGTCCAAAAACAAAACATAAAGAATAAGTGAAGACATGTATAATCAAGGAAGACCCCATTCCAATGCTACAGTGAGGCAAGGGTTTTCAGAGTCCTATTTTGTTCCAGAGTCAGTAGTAGAAATATCCAAATGTATGGCCCTTAGTAAAACTGCAAAATGGTCAGGGAAAAACAGAGAGGAGCACAGACATAGCAAGGCCTTCATCTAAGGAAATAATCCTAAAAGCACAAAAAACCTGCTAATGCTAAGCGGAAATAAAGTGTGGATATAAAAGGTCTCTTGAAAGGACATATGGCCTAAACAAGCTCAATTTGTGTTAAAGAAGCCTTTACTACAGATTCTGTAATAAAGATAGCTGAAGTGTGCAGTATGTGACGTTATGTTTTCGATGTTGATTGGAATTGTGTTATTTGACACACACTATTATTAGTTACATCGTTTTTACTAACCTTAAATTCTTAGTTACTTATTTAGACTGTATTTCGTTTTGTTTTCTTTAATTTCTGTGTTTTATCTGATACTTTTATTTATACGAGTGTCACAGTAGATATGACGATGGTTTAACAACTATCAAAAATTGCTATCTATACTAATATATAAAATCCTTAAGTGCTGACTCACTGATTAATCATGATCCTGCTCAAACCACTCAAGAAGCTCAATTTTGATATACGGGTTGATTCTAGGGTGTAGAGGTTCGATAAGAAGGGATTTTTTGAAATTCCAGTTCCAATAAGGGGGTGAAACCACCCCTCAATTATTACAATATTTTTTATTTAAAAAAACGGGCAAGTTTCCGAAAAAACGCTTAAGCACGCATATTTTATTTTGTTTTTTTACATATTTTAAGATTTTTTAAAAATATATACAAGGTGTTTCGAAAAATCTGGTCATTGATTAATCACGATCCTGCTTAAAGCGCTTGACGTAAAAAGCTGATTTTTGGAAAACGGATTGACTTTAGGGTGTAGAGGTTCGATAAGAAGAGATTTTTCGAAACTCGAATTCTAAGGGACTGATTAATAAAGGATAAGTGGTGGTCGCAAAAAGCTAGTCAGATTCAGGAGTATTCCACGCATCACGACTATCTTAAATTCTTCGAGGCTGTAAAAGAAGTATACGGTCCAACTAAGAAGGCAAGATGCCCACTCATGGCACAAAATGGCGAACTTCTAAAAGAGGAAGAGCAAATCAGAAACCGCTGGAAAAAGCATTACAGCCATATCCTTAACCAAGAAAATAACCCCAATATGGAAGCACTCAACATAATACCTCAGTATAGCAGCCTCGATGTATTAGACATTCCAATAAAAGAACAGGAAATAAAGGACTCCATAAAAAAGCTTAAAAACAACGAATCAGCTGGTTGTGACGCGATTCCGGCGGAAATCTATAAGTGTGAAAGTAAAGAACTTATTGGTCATTTTAAGGCTCTCTTTGATGTCATATTGGAAAGCGGAGAGGTACCTCAGGACTTTTGCAACGCGAATATAGTGCTCAAACCGCCTGCACCCACATATAGAAAAAATCCTCCCAGAATCGCAAACGGGTTTTCGTACCAACCGCGGTACCGTCGATTCCATATTCTCCATCCGGCAACTACAGGAAAAAGTAAAAGAGCAGCAGTCTAAACTTTAAGTTGCATTCATCGAACAAAAGCCTTCGACTCTGTGAACAGAGATACACTTTGGGCAATTATGAAAAAGTTCGGAGTACCCATCAAATTTCTTACAGTCTGTAAAAGCCTCCATAACAACAACAAATCAAGAGTGTCATATCATGGATCACTGGATCACTTCCTAACAAACACAGGCGTTAGGCAGGGATGTGTCTTAGCACCTCTCCTATTCAATATATTCATGGCAGCGCTCTCCATTATAGTGGACAGCAAACTACAGGAGAGAGGTTTGGGCATTAGATACAGATACGACGGCGGTCTGTTCAACATAAAAAGACTCAGGGCAAAAACACGTACAAAATTCATCACAAAGTGCAAATATTTTTAGGAGTGATATATTTCGACCACAGGTACACGTCTATTAGTTTTTTTTTCGCAAAAAGAAGATAATGAAAATCGTGTATCTTTTTTAAAATTTTCTGTAAATTTTGGAAAACTTTTTAGAACTGTCTGTTCACCGCAAATTTTCTTAATTTCTGATATTAGATACCATAGTTACGGGTTTGCTTTATGGCAACGACACTAAAAGGGATGCAAATACAGAAAAAAATCCAGTGGCTCTTAAAATTTTTCAAAAATAAATATTTTTTTTTGTTATTTAGGACTTATTTGAAAAATGCTGAAGAGAAAATATGTTTGTTTTCTTGAGATTTACCAGCCTTGAAAATATTTGCACTTATTTAAGACCCTGTATACAGTTTTACTTATGCTACTCGACATAGATTATTAAATTTTTACGAGATAAGGCTGATTCATGGTACACCGTGACGGGCCGGGGCCGTGCGACGGTGAAGGCACGGCCAAACATTGTCAAATGTTATTTATACCTATGCATTCATGCTAAGCCGAGCACGGGCCGAGCTTCGCCGGAACCCGTCCGTGCCCCGTCCGAGAAATGTCGGTGTACATTTTTCCTCGGATCCGCTACGGTCCGGCCCCGTTGCGGCAAACATAAATGAGTCGCCCGGGCTAAATACTTCGTTCATCTACGGGCCTATAGCGGCTGTTTTCTAGCAGTGTTGCCGCACCCAACTTTTAGCGCGTACCACATTATAAACTAAAAATGTACCACTTTGGTACAATTTTTTAAAGCACAACAAAATACATCTGCATATGACTTTAACCGGTTTGGTCGCTGTGAATTTCTTCATAAATTTCTACATAAAAAAACTTCCTGGAGAAAGACACAAATCGAGACGAAAAACATGAAATAGAAATTCAGAAAACCCAATTATAAGTATGTATAGGTTGAAGAATTCTAAGTAATTCTAATACTACACACAATACTTGGAAAACTTAAATTTTATTTAAAAAAAACGCAAATATAGAAGCATGTTAGAAACAGTAAATTTTCAAGTTTTTTCTTCGGGTTATTTAATATAGGCAACGCTATAGACATTACAACGTTTATAATACGTCGTTAATTAATGCGGATTGTCTCCGAATGGTATCGGTAAGCG
This sequence comes from Sitophilus oryzae, assembly GCF_002938485.1. Taxonomy (NCBI): domain Eukaryota; kingdom Metazoa; phylum Arthropoda; class Insecta; order Coleoptera; family Curculionidae; genus Sitophilus; species Sitophilus oryzae. The sequence goes on from NW_022146490.1 coordinate 766,705, forward strand.
CGTTTAATGCAATATCAACGACAATAATTATTAAATATCTATTCATTTTCGGTGCGCGTGGGAAATAATTATTGTACCAAATCATCCTGGATTTGAAAATGTAGTACCACTGTACCAAATAGAATTAAAAGTATCAAATTTGGTACAAATATACCACTGCGACAACACTGTTTTCTAGAATATAATCGGCACGGACATGATCCCCGTTGTCCACTCGGTGTAGCATATATTGAAGGCCCGGACGTGGCCCGGTGTCTACTGCACGGAACGTGCCCGGCTCGGGTACGGCCCGGTGTACCATGAATCAGCCTATATTAGTATGATCGTTGGTTGTTAATGATAACTAGAGCTAGAATTTAAATGACTTTTATAAGGTAATAAATAAATAAAAAATATTAAAGTTATATTTCTGAAATGGAACATTCTGTATACTATTACATTATTTTTGTTTCTACGAATTGAAATAAAGGAAAATTTGATTAAGGTTTACCTCACATAAATCGTTTTTGAAAAATTTGCATTTTTATGAGAAAATGTTAATGCGTCATTTGTTTAGGCTTATTTTAAGTTTCTAAAACTAAGTAAAGTATTGAGATTTTTACTTATTTCCCTTCGAAAAAAAAAATAATATAGTGTTTGTTTAATTTTTGATGAAACAGGAAAATACGTCACTTTAACTGACAAAATGTAATAAAATTTTCAACCCTAACAGAAGATTTATACATTTCCATTTTGTTTTCTGCACAGAGAAGCAAAAAATCAAGCACCTGACATTTTCTTACATGTTTTTAAATAGATCTTTTAAAGCTCCAGGGAAATGAAAACGGCATTCGTGGGCCTTTTTCCCCTACGATATTATAAATATTTATTCGAAACTTTGTTTTCACTGAAACCAATTGTGAATGGGTTCGGATCAAAGACTTTACAAAATAGGGAAGTTTTGTTGTGTTAAAGAAGCATTGGTGCATTTAAATATAAAAAAAATTGCTTTTGAAGGCTTATTTACATTTGTCACTTTTAATGATCATCTTAGACGAATTATTCAAACTGATAAGTGTATAACTATTTCTAATTTTATTTATCTATCTAATCTATGCATTTCTTCTCGAACCAGACATCCTACTATCTGGTATCACAGCGAGATTAATTCAGTCAAACCAAACCAAACAGCAAACTGAATGAGAATATGTAAACATGGATGGTGATTGCACCGGATGATTTAACTCAAGACTACTTTCACTTTGGGAATACGCACATAAAAAGATGTATTGTTGATTTGTTATATGCCATATTACAAGCTTACAACATTCAAATTCAAAATTCAAAAATCTTTATTTCTAGAGTGGTACATAGTTTTACAAATTATAATAAAATATAAATAGTAGTAACCTAGTTACCTAATCAGTAATATAATTTATACAAGTACGTGAATTCATAATAGATATCAATATAAATATTTACAAAAATAGCCTTACGTAAATTGCTTAGAAAATTTACACCATCGGAATTTGACGATCACTGCAATATTTTTAATTGTATGTCAGTGTAAATAATGTGTTTATATAATGTAATATTTATTTAAAAAAGATGTGGTGTATTGATTTTACCGGTTTTTTTTAATTTTTGTTTTAAATAACTTATTACTATTTAATATTTTTGATATTTTAACTCACTATTACTACCATTATACAGATATTAAATTTTAAATAAATATTGAGACACCTAGGTTTCTATGTGAAACCTGTGGGCGTCTCATTGTTTAGCTTTTTCTTAGACTATAAAATTAATATATTTAATTGTCTTACATCTAAGTAAAGATTTGCTTAATTAAACTTAATAACCAATAAAAATGAATCTAGCTATAATTTACTTAATAACTAGAATAAAAAATAGCGTAAATAAAGGAAAGGTAAATAACATAAGGTTTATAAATCGAAAAATATAACTAAAAATATGACAGGCATACATTGTGTTTCTACTCAAAAATGTGTTGAAAGACTGTTTTGTAATTTTTATAAACATATTCTCTACATTGTAGATTAATTTATGTATGTTACTTATTCTGCGTATCTCCAGAGGAATACAATTATACAATTTTGGACCCATATTATTTACTGAGTTTAGACTCATCGCAGTTCTGTTTTCCGGGAGCATAAGGTGTTTTTTTTGTATTAGCTCTAGTGCTATAATTATGATGTATTGTTTTCTTTTTGGTGCCTAATTGCATGAATCTAACGACATTTAAGATGTATATATGTCGAAGATTGGGGACAGTCTCCGAATATAGCCACTCAGTGTGAAATAACTTCGGTTTTCTAAATATTACTTTTAATATATAATTTTGTAGGATGTTCAAAGGCTTTAAAACTGTTTTGGATGCATTTCCCCACACGAGAATGCCATATCTCAGAATAGACTCAACAAATGATCTATATATTAGGATCATCAGAGATTTGTTCATAAATTCTCTCAATAGATAAAACTTATAAATCAAAATTCTAACTGATTTTGCAACTTTATACACGTGTCTATCCCATCTCAGATGCTTGTCAATAATAACTCCTAGGTATTTTACTTCGCTGACTCCTTGTATTCGTTTTGAGTTTTGATTTGTATTAATAGTGTCAAATTCGGGTCTGTTTTTTCGGTCAATGAAAATGCTACAAACTTTGTTTTTTCGACATTAATAGAAAGTTGAAGATTGTTCAGCCAATTGCAAACCTTACTGAAGTTATTTTCTGCTATTTCTTTAGCCTCTTCCCAGGAATTACCATTGACAATCAAAACCGTGTCATCGGCATAAGATAAGAGAGTCCCATCGACACTTACCTCCTTAAGAAGGGAATTCATATATATTATAAATAAGATAGGACCCAACACTGTTCCCTGAGGAATACCTATTCTTACTGTATTGGGGTTACTGAACTGATTATTTATTTTGACCATTTGTTTTCTGTCTTGTAGGTATGATTTAAATAGTTGCAAAGTTAGGCCCCTTATACCATACTTAAATGGGACTCCCAGGAGAATGTGGTGGGAGACCGTATCAAATGCTTTTGCCAAATCCAGAAAAATTGCGATAGCCTTCTCATTATTGTTAAGACTGTGTGACACTTCGGAGATCAGTTTCCATATTGCATCTGCAGTACTAACTCCTTTTATAAAACCGTATTGATTATTTGATATAATGTCATTTTTTTCAAGAAAAGCCAACAATCGGGTTTTTAGTGCCTTTTCTAAAATTTTGCTAAAATTATTTATTAAACTGATGGGTCGATAGTTAGTAACATTACATTTATCTCCCGACTTGTATATAGGAATTACTACAGAAACTTTAAATATATCGGAACATTGCCGCTTTGGAAAATAGTATTAATAATATGTGTTAATGGCTTTAAAATATAGTGGTTTATTCTCTTTACTAGTTTAACTGAAATACCGTCGGATCCAGAAGAACTATTATTTTTTAATTGGGCAATATACTGAATAATTTCATTTTCAGTTACAGGTGTCAGATATATTGAATTTGTATTATGAAACTTTAGAACAGGAAAAGTTGTGGTTTTCCCAAACATATACTCAATGATTACAGTTGAGGGTTGGAACCTTTGGTGTTACACAGCAAAATAAAAACACTAAATCACCACAATACTGGACGCGCCTTCCGCTAACCATGTTAGCATCATCAGCAGATGATTATAAACTACTAAACTTTAGTTTAGTAGTTTGATAGTTGATATACTCAATGAGTTTACTTGACATTTCAGCATTATGTTCATTTCAAACATTCACAACAGTTTTTCTACAGTAACATTCAAATTAAAATATTTTTTAAGGACAACGAACATGATACTTATAAATGTCATCAGATTTGTTATCTACAATAAGTATTTTGACTATTACATTCGGCTTTCAAACTTCTAGCGTCTAGAAGGAAACTTATGCTTGAAATTACAAAAGACTAAAGAATGATAGAGTAGTAACACAGGGAAGGTCACTTAGCAAGAAGGATTGGGAAAAGATATACTGGGGGGTTTGGGAGCTGTAAAAACATCAAGAAAACATTCAATTTAAAATGAAAATATAAGACTAGAAAGCATTGATGAACAAAATAGTACCCAACAGTCCAAAAACGAAACATAAAAAATAAGTGAAGACATGTATAATCAAGCAAGACCCCATTCCAATGCTACAGTGAGGCAAGGGTTTTCAGAGTCCTATTTTGTTCCAGAGTCAGTAGTAGAAATATACAAAGGTATGGCCCTTAGTAAAACTGCAAAATGGTCAGGGAAAAACAGAGAGGAGAACAGACATAGCCAGGCCTTCATCTAAGGAAATAATCCTAAAAGCACAAAAAACCTGCTAATGCTAAGCGGAAATAAAGTGTGGATATAAAAGGTCTCTTGAAAGGACATATGGCCTAAACAAGCTCAATTTGTGTTAAAGAAGCCTTTACTACAGATTCTGTAATAAAGATAGCTGAAGAGCAGGGCACATAACATGCCACTGCGAGGTTTTGGATACCAAGCGAATCTTTCTATTTGGGAAAACAAAGCTAGAAGCGGGGGAATTATGCTCTCGTCCTATCGAGGACCTGCACAAGCTGGTGGACACATTGATAGAAGACAGGATGCAGTTGAAAGAGGAAAAAGAAAATAAGCCTCGCATGGTGCATTGTTTTGGGCATTATCATCATCGTCATCATCATTCTCAGTTTATTCAACCATTTCCAATTATAGTGTAGCCGCCCTCACATATTTAGATACTCTCTTTGTAGTTGGGCCCATTGTTGTCTATGCTTGGCTATGCGGGTCTAAGTTATCCCTGCTAATTTTCTAATATCATGGTTCCATCTCAGGTTTGGTTTCCCTCTAGGTCAGAGACCTAGAGGAAAACCAAAAGAACGTAAAAGAATAGAGTGGATACGAAAGAATAGAGTGAATACGACAAAAGACCCAGGTAATAGATGTCATCCACAGAATCATTATGTGGATGACATCTATCACCTGGGTCTTTTGTCGTATCCACTCTATTCTTTTACGTTCTTTCTTAGTTATTCCCAGCATAGTTTTGGGTATATCAAGGGTAGTAATGAGGAAAAAATACTTTAAAGAATATTTCCATATATGAGTATTAATGATAACATTAAATAATAAAAACAACTTATACGTTATTAGCAATTCAACTGAAAGCGACACTAATTTAATTTTCCAAAATTTCCAGAAAGTGGTTTAGTCAACGACATCTGTCTGTCGTTTATGTTTAAACAAAATCTAAATATATTAGAATGCGAAATCTTCCGTTCCCTCGACGGTACGAATCATCTCTACTTTATATCGAGGCCCTGGATGGATGGAAAGTATTAATTATGCCTCTGAAACTCCGTCCGCCTTGCTCAAAACTCGAAACAACTAAACAAATCTCACGCAATCTGTCAACTTTACGTTGCCCGCTCTGCGCCTCTTCCTTCGTCAGCTGCAAACACACAAAATAACTTCGGTTAGAAACTTTAAAAGTTTCAGATTTCCAGATTTTCCTCGATATTCTCCTGACAAATTATGACGTTTTTTTATTTTTTGTTTTTCTCTTTCTGGTGTCTGGGTTTCTGTCTCAGTTCGATAGGTACGTAAAGATGGGTTAAAGAACTTTTCTTAAAATTCAGTCCAAATTAAAAAAATATGAAGAATCGATAGATAAAGAAGATTGATATTATGGCAATGTTTGATGACCTCTATAAAAATGTAAGGAATCTCCCGACGATAGATGGCACATGTTTTTTAAAACACCTTGTATACAGATATCTCAATGGTCTATGGGGAAACTTATGCTTGGATTTACAAAAGGAGACTTCATATAGATCGGGGAATACCAGAAAGAATAAGGTCACTTAGCAAAAAAGATGGAGAAAAGATCAGGAAAATATACAACTTAAGATATGAGACTATACGATTAAAAAACGTTGATGAACAAAATAGAATCGAACAGTAAAAGACAGTTTTACTCATCTGCTGATGATACTAAAATGGCTAGTAAAGTGTTTTGATGTATTGTGGCGAATTAATGTTTAATTTTACAATGGTATTTTACAAAAAAATATTTTTTTATTTTTTAGATGTTTGTTTTCAGCAGGAAAACACCCACACTTTATTCAATACCCTCTATATAATGATGTAAACTTTCCATACTTTTAATCTTATGCCACCCTTATAAGCTATACATTCTAAAGAGCTTTATTACACTTTATGTCATACAAAAAAAAACATCACTCAATTTTTTCCACAGTATTTTTTCTAGTTCTTTCACAAACTCTTAAAGTATAATAGCTTGTTTTTCCACCCCAGGCGATCGATTAGGCATCACTCAATTTGATTAATTCGTAATGCCTGTACAAAGAATGTGCAAAAAGATCACTACTTAAACTTGCCTGTATCGGGGAAAGTAATTTTTCTTGTCTATCTCCCGAACTTGCGTTCAGCAAAAACGATCGACAACAACAGTCTTTCGCTATTTGGAGAGTGGAGATATTCTGTTCTTAAAATACGTTTCCCACAATGTTATTTAATAATGAATTTATACCCCTTCTATACATGGTACAAAGAATACAAGGTATGATATTGCGCAGGTTGGTCGCTACGTCACAGGTGATAACAGGCGCTATTGGTCAGCACGCTCCGCGCGCCAGTTCAAATCGTCAAGATATTGTTATAAACCTGTTTTTTTTTGTTTATATACCGTCATTGAATTATCGCTAAGCAAGTTACTGTGGAGCAGTGCATAAGGAGTCGGGCTAGGAAGCGAGAGACCGGAGTTCGAATCTCGGTCGGAACATCACTTTTTATTTATTTTTTTAAATACTGTTGTATTCTATAGTTTATTTTTGTAGTATAAAGAAAAGAACTATTTATTCTGTTATTTTTTAATCTCCGTTATTAATATAAATTGATTGTTAGTACAATACCTCATTTAATATAAAATAATATTCTACTTTTTGAAATGTATCGGGCCCTAATTATACCTAAAAGTAATATATTTTTAGTGATATACCATATTGTAAACTATTTAATATTTCAGTCACTTAAAAAGTTAATTTGCATTGAATAATTGCCTACCATTAAAGGAAATTTGAGCTATATAACCCTTGATGGGCATATTCTGGGTATGCAAATACTTCCTTTAAATTTTGGGCGTCGTTCAACCGATTTATTCTCAAAACCAGAAACATCTACATATAAAAAGAAGCACAGGTCACTAATTATAATAAACTGCACCCTTGGTATTACTTCCACTAATTATAATAAACTTCACCCTTGGAATTACTTCTATCACAATTACAATACGTTCATCTGCATTGGCATTTTCTACTTTTCGATGGGAAACAATAAACTTCCCAACATTTTTTAAATGATGTAACGATTCCTCTTGTGGTTACTTTTCCATAGATATCCTCATCTCTGTCCTCATGTGAATTCAGAGGCAATATAAATGAAAATTATTTACCATAAACATCGCAAACTAAAAACCTAATAAACAATTTTATACCGAATATAGAAATAAATTTAGTATTTTTACCTATTATCGTCCAAATCCATGTTAATAGATAATTATTATTTTTAAATATATTTTTGGAACTGCTGGTTTTAGTAATTATTAAATTAAACGAACTAAAAAGTCTTAAAAATAAACAATTCTTAACCATAACCCCAAAAATGCAGATCTCCTGTCAACTTTCTTTATTTTTTATTTATTCATTATTTTCCTAGTGACGTCACAGGTGGTATGCGCTAACCGAACGAAATTGGAGCCGCTATCGATCATACCTTGTATTCTTTGTACCATGCCTTCTATATATATAATATAATATATATAACATATTCTTTTGATGATAATAATGATATTTAATAATGAATTTATACCCCCCAACCGAAGAATCATACTTCTTCAGCTAATGGTAAACTGCGGATGGACACATTCCATCCAGTTCGAAAGGACCCACTCCAGGAAAGTTTTCTCGTTATAATTCGCTTTTAATATATTCTTTTAATGATAAATTTAATGTTAACACACAATAGGTTTTATTGCTAGTCCATGAGGATGTACGATGACAAAAAATCCGTCACAAAAAACTTCAACAAACAAAAAACATACCAAAACATACTAACAACAATAATAACAAGAAAAAATTCTAGCAACTTAATACTAATATTTTTTATTATTTTTCAAGTCGTCATGAGGTCTGTTTTTATTTTTTTTTAATTTCATATTTATACCATTTTCAATGTTGTTCTTTGAGTTTTCTTTGATAACGTTGAAATTGAATCAACGTTTTGTTTAGTTAAAACTGCAATTTTTATAGCAATAAAATTACAAAACCACTATGTAGTCGGAATCAGCAATTTGTCTCATGTCTACTCAATTATTTTGAACAGGAAAAGGATCACGGCGCGGCGCGGCGGGCTTCTTTTTGCCGTTGATCTGTGTTTGAGATGTAAAAATTAATATTGTTGCGTAAGTTTTTCGGCTTTTATTTAAAATACATAGATCTTTCAGTGTATTCTAGCTGCGCTCAATATCATTTTATGGACTGGGAGTAGAATCTCACAAAAAGTGACTAATAACCAATTAGAACTGCATATTTTTCAGCTTTTATTCAGAAAACTTGCTAATAACATTATTTAATTTGAATTTGTTTGTCTAATATTCATAAACAAAGTAATAATGTTGATATAAAAAAAAGTATTTGTAGATTTCTGTCAGATGCAAAAAAAACGCAGCAGAGTTTTTTGGTCAATTTTATTTTAAAGTGTTATATTTGTGTTATTTTTAGCCCTATTTTCATGATTTTTTTAGCAAGCTGCACATAATTATATCGACTTTAATTCCTAAATTAAGTTTTTGATAAACTTTAGTATTTGGCATATTATACAGGGTTAATCGAGGGGTTGTTTTTTTTACTCTAACTTTAAAATACCCTGTGCAATAATTTTGTGTTTGAATTTTCCTAAAATATAATTTTACGGTCAGAACCATGACTCCAGAACATTTTATTTTTTGCTTCATGTCAATATATGCTTTGGTAAATTTTTAAGAACGAAATGAACTGATTACGATCAATTTGCAATTTTTTTTCAATTATTATTACATTTTGATGTAATTTTTTAATATGACGAGATGGTTTTGGTGGCTATTTTCATAACGTCATATTACGCTGCATTGTATACCTTATACTAAATTAAAACATTAAATACTCTAAATAAGTCCTGGTTTTAATAAACATTAATAACAATAACAGAACTAACGATATTAAAGAAAACATCTGTAATAATCAAGTATGCAAACATAAAAAAAATGTAAAATATAACCTAATTCATCGTATTGCCTCCCTTGGCTGTTATAACCGCCTGTATACTTTCGTTTATACTGTCATTGAGGCTGTATATATGTCATATTCCGATATGTTTTCTCGTTCTTCTTTAAGGACCCAGCGAAGTTCATTTAATGAAGCTGGTAGCGCTTCTCGACCTCTAACCTTCCTACCAAGCATTTCCCAAACTTCGAACATGTTGAACAGTTCATAGTGGTTTATAGTTCACAATAATTTCCAAAGCCGTTTTGTCATATTGAAAAACAACTTCAAAAAGAAATGGTAATTGAAAAAATTGCAAATTGTTGGTGACAAGTTCATTTCGCTCTTAAAAATTAACCAAGGCATGTATTGACATGATCTGAAAAACAAAATACTCAAGAGAGATGGTTCTGACCGTAAAATTATATTTTAGGGAAATTTACATACGAAATTATTGCACAGGGCACACACAAAATTAGGGTAAAAAAACAACCTCTCGATTAATCCTTCATAATATGCCAAACACTAAAGTTTATAAAAAAGTGAGTTTACGAATTAGAGTTGATATAATTATATACAGCTTGCTAAAAAAGTCATGAAAATAGAGTGAAAAAAAACTATAATTTAACGCCTTCTTCATAATCATAATGAATGCGTGTTTATGTAGTAAGACCTCAACTTTTATTGTTTTTCTTACAGTTGAATTAAAGCAGAAAAGACTATCTGTCTTTTTAATGTTTAATGTGACCTCAGCAGCCAGGTATAGTCCCATAATATAATCTAACAAATAATCCTAAATTTCTTATTGATCCAGCGCAAACGAAAACCTGCCATGGATACTACTAAATTTTCACTAATAGTCCCGGCAACTTTTTGGGTTAGTTTCCTAAACCACTAACACGTTCCGTTTATCCAAACAAACTATACCGTCATGGGAAGGAAACTAATCCTAAATCGATCTAATTTGCGTTTTCGGTCCAATTTAAAATCCGACTCGTTTTGTATCGGCCTGGAAATTTCGAAATTTCCTCCACTAACCCTAAAATTGGAAAAGATAAATTGACCGGGAGCGATTTTAACTGTTCGCCCCTTGTCGGTAACCGCCACCTAATAAATTTACCCGTTCCTAACCTGTTTTATCAACCTCTCCCTTTCGCTTTATTAACTTAAATCAGTTTAAAATGGGCTTTGTGGCCTAATAAAACTCAATACCTACCTAAACAAATTTATTTAGTAATATAAGTTGTGTTTCTAAATTCACAGCGGTATGTGTGGTTTCAGTACTATACAGAGTGGTCCGAACTGTATTCCGGAAAGTACGGCAGCATATTCTGCAGATAAAAATATGTAAAAAAGTTCGTATAAATGTATGTCCTAAAATGCTTAGTTATTTTTATTTCGATTTTTTCCAAATAATTTCTGCAGTAACGTCAATATTTGGATGAAAATTGGTGTCTGGGAGTTTATGATATAAGAAATTTGATTTTGATGTCAATATGTCTCTTTTTGTAGGGGGCGCCACCTACCTGTATTTTAACTGTTTTTGAGAGTAATAACTTTTCGTCGGTACCTGTCTTAAATTACTCAGTGAAAAAATCTACATTTCCGTGATTTTTTAATTAAAAAATATATCTTGGTAAAAATCGCTACGAGCAACCGTTCTACAGATAGTTAGAATGGGAACAATCAATACACGTCATTATTGACAAAAAAATTAACATGTTGAATAGATAGTTATTTGACTAAAATGATAAATTTGGAAAATTTTTATTTTTTTTAAATCAATCAAAAACTTTTCTTCAAAAAATGATGATAAAACAGTTTCTATTGAACTTTTGGCACAAAAAACATTTCAAATTTATGATTTCAATCTAAACTATTTAGTCAACATGTTTAATTTATGACAATGATGACAGGTATTGATAATTTCGATTCTAAATATGCCACGCCCTTTCTAATTCGAAGTTCAATAAAACACAAAGTTTACTTAATCTGAATGAGTGACATAGAGGCCACTAGCTTTTTAATTTTAACAGCCGGGTGGTCGGGGTTCAAAGATATTAATAAAAGGGCGCCACAAGATTATACTCTATGAACTCGGCATAACAGATGTTACTATTAAGTAGACTTCAACACTAACCTCGAACTGTTGAGTGTAACTATCATGAACTTCAAATCTTACTATAACTATTTGTACTTAAGTGACTCTAACTTAACTATGAGACTAGACTGCAAATAATACTACTAAAAATGATCAAGTAATTTATTAAAATATTAAAAGTTTATAAAGAAATGAATGAAATGTGTTAAGAAATTTAAAATCGATAAGAATTACTAAAAATACGAAAATGATCTAAGCTATATTAAATCTAAGACGTCATCCCCCTTAGCTAACTTATACTAGATACAGTCAGGATGGTTGATAAATAGCAAATCTAAATCTAAACAGTCTTACTCTAATCGATGTACAATCTTGAAACAACTCGGAAGTTCCTCCGGCTGAGCTATGGTGTATAGCTACAGGGTGGCTACGGCGGTGCACAGCAGCTCGGTGTACTGTCACTGGAGCCCACGGATGTCAGCAGACGTACGGATGCCGGCCAGGTGTAGGACTTCAAGAAGTGAACATAAAAAACCCTCAACGAGGGTTTATGATGTCCAATGGGTAACTCTACACACGGGCAACAGGAACGGATGGAATTCTGGACTGTTCTGTGCTACGGTCTGGATCGGTCTTCTTGCTCTTGGAACTATCGGGGACTTCTTGGGCACGTGGAATCGGAATATCGGTCGGAAAAATTTGGCTATTTAATTCCTTACGGAAATTGGTCGGCGGTCCATAAAAATCATCAAAATCCAACCACGCCTCTGACCAAAGGTGTTTCGGAAGCCTTAATCCTTCTCTAGGAAGACCTGCTATTCACTCACAGGGAATTCTTCACGAAACGGCAGCCAGTTCTTCACGACGACACTCTTCAGCCTGGGAGTACACAAGAAGTGATGCAAGGATTCGATTTCCTTCACAAAATCAGATTTCAACCGGAAATCTCCCTCCAGGATATAGATAGAGAACTATATATCTCGACTAGTCCAACTCACAAAAAGGCATAAATAAAAAACGACGTTCTAGAATATTTTTCATTGTCATATTTCATATCCGGTCAATGAACGAATTTATTCACAAATTCCCACAATTAAATGAACGAATTGCACACTGCGATCCACATCAAAAATAACCAATTTAATTACGAAATTTTATCTGATAATTATAAAATTTCAATAACCAAAACAAAGGATAAATAAATCCAAAAACATCTGATTTGATCTGACAGTGACAAGGGACAAGTGATGACCAAAGATTTAGAGAGATGGACAAAAATTCTAATGCTGGGCGGCATCCAGTGATAATATTCCGTGGCTCTATAGCGCGGTGTATATCGGGTTGCATAATTGTAAAATTTAAATAAAATAATATTTAACAATAAAATTATAGTAAACATGATGCAAAAATAATAGCTATTTGCGATATTTTATGAGCTAGCACACAGAGGTCGTTGCGAGGAAATTTGACTGTTACAAATATCTCGAGAACCATTACTCGTAGCGATTTTTACCCAGAGACTTTTTTTACGCAAAAAATGTCGTAAATGTATATTTTTTACTCAATAGTTTTATACAGGTACGGACGAAAAATTATTACTCTTTAAACCACATAAAACAATAAGCAGGTGGGGCCCTCTACAAGTAGGAGTCAGAGAAAAAATTACCAGACATCAATTTTCATCCAAATATTGACGTTACCTACCTCAGAAATTATTTGGAAAAAATCGATATAAAAATGAAACTTCAACACCCTGTATCTCCCAAACTAAGCATTTCAGGACATACATTTATAAGAACATTTTTACTTATTTTTATCTGCAGAATATGATGCCAAAGTTTCCGGAATACAGTTCGGGCCACCCTGTATATTTATTAGTGATCGGCATTACGATTTTTTTTAAACTAAAAAAATTTCGGTCTTCCATTGTCGTTATATGTTGTTCTTGCACGTATTTACACACTGGACAATATCCCTTTAAAAAATTGTTAAGCATCTTCGAGGCTAGATTGAGGGATGACGTTACGTTTTCCGAAAGGACTTGGCTGCCTCTTAGGGAAATGATGGAACTCTTGAGGTGCTGTCATATTTCTTATTTTCAAGTTAAAGATAAGTTTTATGCTCAAAACGATGGTTTACCTATGCGTTTCTCGTCAAACCCCAAATCTGGCTTCGATATGTTCACGATACTTTTATATATCTGAAAGGGAACTGATAGACAGTTGGAAATTTTTCTGTCTACCGTTTCTGGGTGTTCCTGTCAGTAGAAGCGATGAATCCATTAGCACTGCTGTAAATAGAAAACCCACACATACGGGACAGTATTTAAAATTCTCAGTAGAACCATTCTAAAGCAACTAAAAGAAGTATAGTTAAAATATTATGCCATCGAATAATCACTATATTATGTAGTGACCAAGAATCTATGAAATCTGAACTAAGTAATATTAATTAATTACTGATTTACTTCAGAATGGTTACACAGCAAAGTCCCTCGACAAGATAATGTCCAATTGCCAGTCGGATTAATTGGTGCTCCAGTCAGAGGAGAATGCGCTCTCTCTCTTACGATTCCATATGTGAAAGGATCATCGAAGAAGATCAGATGAACAGCTAAGCAGAATAAAATTAAAACTGTTTTTAATTTTCTTTGACTATTCTAAAAAGTGTCCTAATAGAAACAAAACCGGAATTATCAAAGCAAGAGAAAGAGTGTATCTACCAGGTACCTTACGAGTGTGGTGAGTCGTATATTGGAGAGACAAAACATCTTCTAAATGACGACTTGACAAACATGAAAAACATACGCAAAGGGGTTAAACAATGAAATCGTGTATTACAGATCATGTGTGGCTTAAGCACCAGAACATAAAATGGTCGGAAGCCCGGGTTGTCTACAAGAAACCCCATTGAAAAAAGCGCAAATTTAAACAGGCTGTATTCATTTCTAACAATCTCATGGTTGACTGCACCCAACATTTTCAAGGGTAAATGCTCCGCTCTAGTATATAAGCTCAGCCCTACATTGAAACTTCTGACCGAAAGGTTGTGTAACTACAATACATAAAGACAATGGATGTCCAAAATTCTTTATTTAATCTTTTTAATAACTACCTTTCAATACTGAATCATTGTCTACTACATAAATAACGTTTATTTATTTTAGTGAATCGACTCACACTATTCAATTTCTCATAATGAATTGACCATTACGATTCGCTCATCTTTACATCACAGTATAAATAGATATTTTTTTAATAACTTTCACATTGCTTGAATTTTATATTCATTATGTTTGTTTAGGGTTTTAGCCAAGTCTACTGATACTCTACTACGGTTCATATCAAATAAACTTTTAGATACGTCATCGAAGGCGCGATTTTTAAATTCATTGTTGCCAACCATGGACATATTCGGCGCCGTGCTGACTAAGTGGAATTTAAATTTCCCGCTGGGGATTCAGGTGGCAGCTTTGCTGTAAAAATTGTCAAGTTGCCGCATTTATTTATTTATTTCCTGACATTGACATTCGTTTTCATTCTTTAGTTTTTTATTATGAGTTTTTAATTTAAATAAATAGTGTTGTGAAACTTTAAGCTTAAAAATGTTTACTAGTAGACCTTGCAGTCGAACATTGTTCTTTTTAGAACCTCTTTTAGTGCGAAGTGGTACGAGATATCTTAATAGCCGTAAAAAACTCATCGCAACTTTATTAGAATATGTTGAACGGGAAAGCGGTAGTAATGGCCCTTTATGTCCCTTAAGAGCTGTTACGAAGATGAGTTTTGTTGATATGAATAATAACTGTTTATATATTTATAATTAATTTATTGTTTCTTAAAATATTTTGATTAAAAGAAAATATATAAAAGTGGGCAACACTGTGCCTGTCAAGCTTAATCACGTGACTAAAAGTTTATTTGGTATGAACTGTACATAAATACGCATTTTTAACCTTCGAAAAACAAAGACACCAAAAAGAACAACTGATTTTTTTTTCTAGGGACACCTGGCGGTCACAAAAAGTAAAAGATTAAACTCCGGCCACCGGAACTTAACCGGAGAGGTGTTCGAGGTAATAAATCCGGGCCGGTTGTGCGAATAAAAGACAAAGTGACGTCATTAAACGGAACAGAATTCGGCATTATTATCCGACCGCGGTCACATACCATGGCAGGGGTAGGGTGGGGGAACAGGAGGTTAGGAGGAGGAGGAGGCAAGCCTGGTGGAATTCGACTAGGGACAAATAATGTCCTGTGTGTCCCTGGTCCCTAGGGACGACGCACGAAAGGTCGACTGTACAAGAGAAACAATTAAAAATGAATTTGTCAAGTGTGTGCTATCGGATGGCCGTTTGAAATATTATACTTGACTGAGAATAACAGAAAAAAATATAAAATATAAAAAAACTTGAAACCACGGCTTCATTCGTCGGCCGGGACTTTTCAAGCAGATTGTGTACCTTTTGAGGAGTAGTTTTGGGGCAAAGAATTGTAATACCGTGCTCGGCCAGCTTTGGCCGAAAAAATGATCGCAAATGGCCAAAAAACATTTTTTTTTCGCAAATATCTGCCAAAATATACAATTTACAAAATTTTTCTTCGAATACATTTTGGAACTTGTTTGAATTTTGTCATATTTTATGATAATAAAAAAAAACGCGGGCAAACATTCCTTAGCCCAAAAATTTTCAGATTTTTACAAACTTATTCATATTTTCAGTAATAATAGCTTATTTGACAAGATTTAGAACATATAAATATACATATTAAGAAAAAAGTAGTGTCTTCAGATTCCGCATAAAATTATAAATCCCAATCTAAATGGTGAGTATAAAAAGTCTGTTTAATTTGTAACTTTAATGCAGAAGAAGTGCAACGTTGTAAGTGCCAGAGTCCAATCAGATTGGATAGTCCTAGCCAAGGATTCGATTCCATATCGTTTTGCGAACGATTTTCCTAATTTGCATTTATATTAAACGGATCAGTTTTAATAACGATTGTTAAGGGAGAGCTTAGACGCCTTAACAATTACGCTGAGTGACAATTACAATTTCTCGATATTGGTGGCAGATTAATCGAGAGGTCAACAAACCCGATTGCTGGAAAAAGAACATTTGCTAATTTTTCTTTACTTTTTTGATATGATAGTGCATGATTTTTATATTTTTAGGTTGATACACAATGGTTTTTTGATGATGTTTCAAACCGTTCTATGTAAATGCGATATTATTGTAAATATTGCTTTATGTTCTGTACTAGTCTTTTGAATATTTTGTTTTTTGACTTATATCAACGCTTTGGTTAATTTTTAAGGGCAAAATGAATTTCGTTAGGTTATGACGTTATTTGTCGTTAACTACGTCAGGCATGTGTTGACATGCCTGACATAGTTAACGATATAACAATAGTCGAATTTGGGCAATGCCCAAAAAAATACGCAAATCTAGTTTTGAGCAAGGAATATTTCCCAAACCCGAAAACCAACTAACCAATAAATTAACACCCTCCAAATAACCTCGCTAACCAACTCGCCAAATAATTAAACCAATCCAACCAAAAAGAGTGAAACCAATGCAATCAAATCACACTATAAGCAAAAAAAAAATCGAATAAAATAAATTTTTCGGGTTTGGGAAATATTCCTTGCTCAAAACTAGATTTGAGTATTTTTCTCGGGCGTTCCCCGAATTCGAAATCCCATGTAAATTTTAATGGGGTCAATTACTGGCTTCCCTAATTATTTTAAAGAAAAATTCTTATTAGGTTTATTGTAGAGCACTAAAACCCACATTCAAAAGAATAACTTTAGATATTTTTGATTAGCTCGTTTACGAGTTATCGCCAATTTCTTTTTAAATATTTCTCCTTTTTTATTGCCCTGTATTTACTTATGAGCACCAGTCAAGGTAAAAGATAACTGTCAAATGAAGTTGTCATTTCAGAAATTTACCTATTTAGTGCTTTATTAGTATTGAAAACTCATTCCTATATCGGAAATCTTAAAGATGTATTTATAAATACAAATTAATATGAATTAAAAGTAATGAATTACAAGGTTAATTATAGTATTATTACAATATTCAATAACTTATTAATTTAGGTACTATTAAAATGTTTGGTTTGGTTTGGTTGTTATCATTGTATAACCTGTTTTTCAAAATGGTCCCAGAGAAAAAAATCATTTGGCGAAATATCAGGAGACCTTGCTGGCCAATTTACTGTATGATTTAGGCCAATAACGTTTCCGTTAAAACTATTGTCTAAATATTCCCGAACAGCCAGGGTACTATGTGCCGGGCGGCCATCCATTTGGTACCAAACTTCCTGATTTTCCCTAGCGGCATCATGTAAAGCAGGTAAAATATGATTTTCGAGTAGTTCCAAATAATATTCTGCATTTAAATTTCGCGTAAGAAATAATGGCACGATAATATTGTGTCCGAATATCCCTGCCCAAACATATACTGTCTGTGGATATTGCGTCCTTGTTTCGACAAACCTGTGTTGGTTTTCTTTGTTCCAATATCGATAATTTTGAACATTGGGTTCATTATTTAAGGTAAACGTACATTCGTCAGTGAAACATATGTTTTTTAAAAATTCCCTATCCTTGTTTGCTCTTTCCATCATATCAAAACAAAACGCCAGCCGTCGTATTTCGTCCCCATCTCGTAGCTCTTGGTGCTTTTTATATTTGAAGGAATAGTATTTATGTCGTTTCAAAATTCGAAACACTGTAATGTGATCTATTTCTATTTCATCCTCAAGTTTCCTTGTGCTGATCTTTCCACCGTTCTCTTCCACGCACAATAAAACTTCCAAGTCGGTATCATTTCTTGCATCTTCTCTCTGTTCCTGCCTTGCTTCACATCTGTAGTTATTTATTAGAGTACCTTTGGTCTCAAATCTCTGGCTATTCCTTGCGATTGTAGATTTTCCAGGTATCGGTCTATTCGGATACAGAGCAGCAAACATGTCCGACACCTTTAGATAACTATTTCCTTGATAATACCATTTAATCATCAATACTTTTTCTTCGGTAGTGTAATTCATGGCTAATATTTTCGATGTAGGTATGAGTTTTTAATAATAATAATAAAGCACTAAATAGATCCCTTTCTGAAATGACAACTTCATTTGACAGTTATCTTTTACCTTGACTGGTGCTCATAAGTAAATAAATAAATAAATAAATAAATACCTTTATTGTCAAAAAATTTTTCAATTTGTAGACAAAGGTAAACTAACAAACAAAGTAAAAAAACAAGGTACACAAACAAACAAACAAAAGATAATACAAAACATTATACAAATAATATTGTCACTCTTATTGTTTAAAATAAACATTTATAAATGTTTACAATGTCAAAGAACAAAAAAATAAAAAAATAAAATAAAATAAAATTGTCCCGCTCGACGATGCAACACCCGGTATACTAGTTAGTATTAAAAGTATCGATTACTAAAACTATCATTTTGATTGAGCTTCATTTTGCATTATAGATATATTTTTGGAACGAGAATTTTCCATAAACCCATAATAAATCTAATATTTTAAAAATAACAAGATTAACATTACTTTAGCCCTTTTCTTCTAATACAGAAATGCGTCTAAGCTACGCGGCACTTCAAATTCAAAGCACAGGTTTATTGGATTTTTATGGAGATTCGTAACAATGTTTTCCTTGATTCATTGATATTACCTGAACGTAAAAATAATTCACGAACATTCGAAGGCTTATTGCTTCTCTAAGAACGAGTTTGTAATACGAATCGGGTGCAAATGCGCTTTGTCTCAGAAGAAAAAGAAACTTTTAAATATAGTCATCATATATTACCTTTTATACAGGGTCAGTCTTAAATAAGTGCAAATATTTTCAGGGGTGGTATATTTCGACCCCAAGAACACGTCTATTCGGTTTTTTTAGCAAAAAAAGATGTAGAAAATCCTGCATTCTCTTTTAAATTTCCCTGTATATTTTTCGAAAACTTTTTAGAACTGCCTGTTCACCGCAAATTTTCCCACAGTATAATTTCTTAATCTCTGATATTACCATAGTTACGGCACAAAATAGAAATCAACCAGAACGCCGACTCTGCAGAATTTGATGACGTTTCACGAATCGCGACGCCATATTGGCAGCGGGTAACTCTCAGGGCCGGATTAAAACGCTTTCGCAGGCTGTTGTCAGGGTTATATTGAATAAGTATTTTTATTATCTGATAGGTATGTGATTACAGACTGAGCGTAATACGTTATTTCGAAAGGTAAAGTTTGTATTGTATAGATACCACCACATGTAATTTTTATGCAGCGGTTTTTTTTTGCAATTAGTAGGTAGGCAGATAATATATGCGTAGTCAAAAATTTGGAAATGGGTAGAGATCGTGAATTTTAAAACTAAACTAAACCAATTAATTAAAGGTCAACTTTCTACCGAACCCTTGAGCTGCGTTTTACTGGTTGGCAAAAATCCGTGGTCATCCCTACACCTTTCTTAGAAGTTTTTATGGTCTGGGAAATTACGCGAATTGCGTTGCTATAGATACGTTCTAAAGTGTAACAGTTTACAATCTTAAATTTATTTGTTAGAGGCACGTTCTGCGTTTTGAGTACACATTATCAAAATAAAAATGTTTTTTTTAATGCTGGGAAAGTTTCTCTTGAACACAATGTTACCCAGATAAATCGGGCTCATTATAATAATAAAATTATGATTAGGTAGGTAGGTAATAAGTATTGTGTTAAGATGGGTTAATACAGTATTTAAAATAAAACTCTCTATGCATTTGTTTAATATCTATTTATTTCTCCTTATTAACAATTTATTTTTATTTTTCCGCTTTTAAAATTCGTATTTATGTGATATATTCATATTATGCGATGGTCAGAATTCAACTAAACCCTGACCTGCCCTGATTAAACCGGTAACGCCGCTACATTGACAGGTGTTACCCGCTCATAAAGGAATTTTTAGGTTAGCCATCGTTTCGCGCGCATTTTGGGAGTCAACCTTCTGGTTGATTTCTATTTTGTGGTTACGGCTTTACTCCATGGTTACGGCACTAAAAAGGATGCAAATACAGAAACAATCCGGTGGCTCTCAAAATTAAAAAAAAAATATATATATTTTTTTTAATTTTCAAACTGAAATAACTCGGTTATATCTCGGCCTTATCTGAAAAATGGTGAAGAGAAAATATGTTTCTTTTATCGAGATCTACCAGCCCTGAAAATATTTCCACTTATTTAAGACTCACCCTGTATATTTATTATTAATTGATTTTTGTTTCTTAAAATATTTTGATTAAAAGAAAACATGTAAAATTGGGCATCGCTGAACCGGTCAAGCTTAATCATGCGACTAAAAGTTTATTTATGATATGAACTATACAGACCGGACCACCGCACCATAGTAGTAACATAGGCAGAACCGGACGAATTAGCGTATACCCGTCCGCCGGATAAAAAGCAGGCGAAAAAATGCGATAAAATAAAAATAGGTAGATATGTGATAAGAATGTTTCAGAATTTGTATTTATTCTTGTTTTAATAGCCTAAACGAATACATAGATTCTCGCGACAGTTCTCGTGTAAAATTTATTTTTTAAGTAAAAAAATGGATGTTTACGAAGTTCGTGAGAAAATTCAAATTGTAAAATGGTATTTCCAAAATAGGTCTTATTGGAATATACAAACAATTTTTTCACAAACTTTTGTAAACAGGCCAATTCCATCTTTACCTACTGTATCAAGAGTTATTAATAATTTTGAAACACATGAGTGGCGTGTTCCCACAAAAATACAAAAAGCCTGATGTGTTGATTAATGAAGAACAGGAGTTAAATCATTTGTGCTACCGCGGATCAAAATCCCACGTTTTCAAGTAATCAAATTGCTGAGGTGGTTGTCCTGCCCACAATGCCCGTATTGTTCAAGAATATTTGAACAATACTTTTCCCAACCATTTAATTAGTGGATATGGAACTATTTTGTGGCCCGCAAGATCACCAGATCTTTCCTCCAATGACTTATTTTTGTGGGGTTATGTAAAATCCAAAGTGTATGGTCATAATAGGGCTAATATCCTGGATGAGCTTCAAGTAAAGATACGAGAGGCTTTCCAAACTATTAACTCTAATATGTTAGCCAATGTCAGACGGGGATTTTACGACCGCCTAGGCTTCTGTCTAGCACAAGAAGATGGTCTTTTTCAACACTTGTTATAACTTTTTCTTATTTAGAGTAATATTTTAGTTTTTTTTTTGGGTTTAGAGAATTTATTTATTTTTAGTTTTAGCTTGTAAACACACTCAAATAATAAATATTTAAGTATTTTCATTTTAAATGTTACCTTAAGTGAAGGTAAACACTTAAAATGAAAATAATAAATACTCGGCACTCCTCGCGTCGTATTCCTAGTCTGTCACGAACGACCCATCCAAGCTCCACTGCAACTGCGTACTGCCTGACCAGCCGACTAGGGCGACTAGTCGGCAATCTCGAGTACGAACGCAAAACGGGTAAACGTAAATTCGTCCGCCAACTTGCTATGTTACTAGTAGCCTGGTCTTCTCTGTATAAAGTGGTATTAGATAACAAATATAATTATTTTTATATTTGCCTTATAGAGCTAAAAAATTATTAATTTTAGAAGGAAAAATACATATGTATTTTTTCTGGCTGTACATATCGTCGGTGTATAAGAGAAAGTGACCAAATTTTTGTTAATTTTATTTTTTAACAATATAATATTTAAAATTTCATATATTTTTACAAAAAAAATTGACAAACTCCATTTTTTTGTACATAAAATCCACAATGTGATATTACATAATTATTCAAGTCCGTATGTAAAAAAAACAAAAAAATACACGTAAATAAAACACTAGTACAACAATTGTTGTAACTAATGGGCTTGGTCACTTTCTGTTGTATACCAATGATATTTGTATTATATAGGTGTATTTTAATATATTTTTTTTCATTTTAGAATGTCTTTTAAAATCATGTATCTAAACTTCCACTATGTTAAAATTACAGACATATATTTAAAAGTTCCATGAATTTTATTTGTGTACATAAATATTTTGGAAAGTTTCGAAAATTTTCCTCCTAGGAAAACGTTTTCCGATCCACCGTAGCCGGCTAGCTAGCTAATTTTTCGCTTGATTTATGTAAAAACTTTCCATTTTAGATCAACTTTCCTCCGAGAATTCGAGGAAGCTCGAAAAAAGTATTTAATGAAAATAAATTGTTCTTCTAATTTACCTTAAAATGGAGAATGGAAAGTGTGCCAAATTAAGAGGAAAATGTGT
The DNA here is from genome assembly GCF_002938485.1 of Sitophilus oryzae. NCBI lineage: Eukaryota > Metazoa > Arthropoda > Insecta > Coleoptera > Curculionidae > Sitophilus > Sitophilus oryzae. The sequence goes on from NW_022146490.1 coordinate 789,470, forward strand.
TTTCCTTTTTCCTGGTTTCCTTGCTCTTTTCGATTTTTTTTGGTAAATTTTTTTTTTATTATTTAAGATCATATAATTAAACAATAATTGTATAAATTAAACTCTTAAGATTAAGAAAATTAAAAATAGAGAACGTTTATATTTAATTATTTTTTATACAAGACGATAAAATGGTATTTTATCGTCGACCGAGAAGATGAATTAATTTCGGGAGACGATAATGCAATTTTATCGTCGTGTATAAAACAATATTTTTTTTCCACCGCGAGTTACGTTTTAAAAAATATTCAGAAATTATTATTTCAAGGAATTTATTACGAGTAGAAAAAATATTGTGCTGGGTTGGCGTTGGTTTCTATGTAATTTGACAAATAAATAAAGCTGTCTCTTTAGTTGTCAGTTTTGAGTCAATAATTTTTAATTCTCTTTCGTGTCGATTGCTGATTGAATTGAAGCCAGAAATGGCTCAAAACGAAATAAGTAAATTACCAACAGATATTCAGGCTGAGGCGACAAACGCCATATCCAAACTACTTCCATTTAAATCCCCAATAACTTATGAAAAGGAATACAAAAATTCTCAAAAATGGAAGCAATTAAAAAACGCGCGAGAAGAAATAAAGCTCTTTACCTATCCTCGCTGTTAAATTATAATTTAATCTACATTTGCGGTTAAAGTACTATCACAGATTATTAGTATCCTATAAGTATACAGATAAAAATCTTGTCCCTAATTCGTTGTACGAAAATTGTTTTTTATGACGATATGCAAACGAGTAAAATTTCCTGTGCGCAGAAATAAACTCGCGTAAAATAACAATAAACAGCGTAATAGAGAGATATCGCTAAACCGAATAGCAAGCATGGACGTTAATAAGGCCAGGTGTTATTTCCTTTACGTGAGGTGGTATTAACTCTCTTCATTTATAGTTATCGGATCGGAAAGAATTCTGTTCGCGTCGCGTCCGCTATTTGAACTTAACCTAACTTTGAATTTAAAACTTTGAAATTGTTTTTTTACTAGGTTTTTTAAAACTAAAGGGCTAAAGTGCTTATTTCCAGTGCTTTATTGTTCAACGTCTGCCAGTGGGTTTAGGGCAACAAGCAACAAATTTTCTTAGAAGGGCTAAGTCGTCATCTGCTGTAACCCTAAGCCTATAGGTTCTTTAATATTGGAAGAGGTGGAATCCATATTTTTGGGCCATATTTATTAAATTAAAACTTATCCCAGCTACTTAAATATCAAATTACCTAATAAAACTAAAGTAATAATTCAAAACAATACAAACATAACCTAAAATAAAAGATCTCGCCGGCCGGCCCCGGTTGTCAAATACCCGCACATGCCCATTTAAGCAATTTTTAAACGTTATTTAGAAATAGCGCTTGGTGTAATTGATCCGCAAATTACGTCAGACGGTAACGTTATTAGCGGGTGTTACGTTAAAAATTGACTCGCGCATATCGTAACCATTGATAAGGTACGCGTAAATACTGCATGACGCTATTCGGTTTTCCGATATCTCTCTAATAACTGTGCCGGTCAGGCGCTGTGCACAATTTTAGAGGCCATAAGTGGGCGTGCTATGTGCGTAAACTAGTAACCTAACTAGTGCTCGATTCCGAAAATTGGAACCACGAAAAACAATAAAGAAAAAACAAAGTTTATAATCTGTATAATCTGTGGTGCTATTTTATATACTATTTTTGATAGATAATGCATTTTAACAGTTGCTATGGAAAAAAATAATATATTTTCCTATTTTTATGTTTAGGCGTAAAGGTGCCTTACTTTTATGCCTAGGCTTTAAAATGACTTTTTTATATTGTCAATCACGTCGCAAAAATTAACACTTGTGTGACGTTTGAAAAAAAAAATTGTATAAAAAATGGCATTGAATTATTTTTTAATCTTATTTCCTTCTTTAAACTTCCTTTTCACAGCTGACACACGATGACATACGCAATATACCACTGGAAAAAATATTTTAATTATAGCAAAATATATTATATACGTTCACGCTAACAAAAATAAAAATGTCGTATATAATTCATTTCGTATCACACGGTTATCATCAATCTGAAATAGCTTAACTTACGTAAGTGGCAATGAAATTCTTGTAAAACTCCTGCCGGGGCCTGTTCGTCTGTCACTAGAACGATGACAAATGGGTTCAGGAAATTAAGAAAGTAAAATTAACGGACGCAGCCCCTGTATAAACACGCGGAAAAAAATCGGAGCACTGCCTGCAGGAATATTCATGCTAGGAGGAAAATAAAAAACAGTATTTTTTGCATGTGACAGCTTTACATATAGAAAATTATGTTTTTGCGGTCAATGGGGTAATTTTCATTATACAGGGTGGTCCGAATTTTATTCGTAAGAGGAGTTTCATTTTTATTTCGAATTTTTTCAAAACAATATCTACAGATAGAAACCCCTAAATAAAATTAAAGGTTCTGAAGAAGAAAACACTGTAAAAGAACAGAATTTGTATCAAAATGTATTAAAATATAAGTACCTAGTATAACAACATACTAAAATGGTAAACACTGGTATATCGCCACACGATTTGGTGGACCTCGTTTAGTCATTTTTTTCTCCTCTTTTCCCCCCAAGCAGTTTATTTGTTAGCATACTCATTCAACGAGCACTCTGTTGGACTTTGTTGTATTTTATTTCCAGATCAACAATCTCACCCTTAAATTTTATATGAAACTGATTATTGAATATTAAACATATCTGTATATTGATCCATCAATAACTTACCGAATATCAGTGTAAGAAGTTCTTTGAAGTGTTTAAATCTTTCTTTCTATGGTCCATTTAGATTTGTATTATTTCCAAATTAAAAAAAATTATATTGCAGAGCTAACCTCTTTATCATTATACGAGAATATTTGGAGTTTTGATTTATTGTAGTCAAAATTTGGTAAATTAGGTATCGAGTAAGGGAAGAGTCGCTGCTATAATATTAATAATACTCTTAGGAAGGTGTAACAAGGTAATTAAAAACTTGTGCTTACCTTAAAATCTCTTTTAAACTACACACAAACAGAACATTTATATAGAGCTTCCGAATGATAAAACAATAATGGCTGTTAACACATACCACTCCTAGGAAGGAGAAAGGAGAGTGGACACATAAGATACACTTGGTCGGTGTATCTACGCTGAGGCTATCCGTGCGTGCGCACACCTTCATTTCATGCTAGAATGTAGACACAACAGTACACTATTACAAAGTGTCTATATAGATATTTATATTATGTGTATACGTCACATTTTTACAAGGTGTGTACTATAGGCACAACTATGATACGAAGTATCACACATACATATGACTTATACATTGTATGTCTCATATACCGTCATATTTCATCATTTTAATAATTATTTGTTACGTTACAAAAAACTCTTTAGAATCTTGAGTGCATACGATATACAACTAGTAAACACTGTATCACACAATTCTATCAATATAAACCTGCGTGTATCTCATATGTATATGTTAGAACTAGATGAACACTTATGTTCACTTTAACATATTTTGTTTCTCATGTGTCTCCCTTGTAGAAACGTAATTTCATTTGGACGTGCTGCATGGGATATTTTGTCGAAATAAACCATTCAAATCCAACTTACTTCGTTACATAGCCTATTTTTATGAAAATATTGCAAATTGAGACGTACGAATAAAAAACCTATAAAATATAATAAAAATTCGCAGTCCCATTCCTAATAACGACCGGAAAATTTAAAAGAAAACGAGCCACAAAACTTTATTCTCCTTGTTCCTCGGGAAATCCCAGGACGTATTCTTCAAAATTTTCACCGTCGTCGTATTTTTCACGGCAACGGACGAGTTTTCATGCTGTCTCGTACCTTTTCGTTAGTTTAAAGGAGAAGCAGCTTGAGCCTCATAATCCCCCAAATGGGCTAAATTTAAAATTGGAGTTACGTGCACCGTTGTCTCATCTGCCTGAGACACGGTCTACTAGCTCAATATACTCTCCTTTAGCTTTAAAATTTGAAAATAACTTAAGATGAACCACAAAATATTTAACCAACAAGCGAAAATATAAAGTTTCTTAATAAAAGTGTCTCTAGCTTTTTAATAATGGTGTCAAATTTATTTTGTTTTGTGAAAGCGTTTTGAAATTGGCTTTACTCAAAATTGATTTATTATTTAGACACTAGTATCTAAAAGTGACACTTGTTTAGGCACTAGTGCCTAAAATTAAAAAATTAAACGTTAGAAACAATGAAAATATTTATTTATTACAAATCTTAAACAGAGTTGACGGCTTTAAGGTAGTGGATAACTTCAGGAAATAGGCTAGCAATACCTTTTCTCTGAAATGCTCAACATGTTTTTCTTTAACCCAGGTTTCAAAGTAGTTGTAGGTGGTCTCGTATACGTTTTTCGACTTCTCAGGCACTAACGTGGATAGCGCAGTTTTATATATATATATATATATATATTTTATTTATATATATATAGCACTCATTTTTTCACAAAACTTTGTAGGAAATACGGCGACGTTTGAACCTGACAGAACTTTGTCATTAAACAATGCATAAACAATGCCTTAGAAACCTATTACCAGAATATTTTAAAAAATGTTTTAAAATAAATAACAATAATAGCATAAAAATCTCAAATTATCCGCTTTCACAAAAAATCTTGTATGAAATTCTTTGCGAAAAAAGTGTTTTAAGCACTCGACGCATGTCATTGACAATTTTGCGTTCCGTGCTTAAAACACATTCATTTCGCATCTTGTTACATAAATACCTATTTTAAATCCAGAAATTTTAAGTATTGAAAATACTACTGGGGATCATTTTTATGGAAAATGGACATTGGCTGTCGCGACCTCGACATGGCAAATTGACACCGAAACAGCGATATCGCTGGAAGTAACGTAAAACCTTATGATAAGACGTATCTTAGTAGAGAGTTGCTCGCATAAAAAAACAAGATAATAAGATAAAGACATAATTTAAAATTCCGTTACAATACGGAAATAGATTAAAGTTTTGTGATTACAGTGATATATAATTTATATGGTTTTGTAACAAATTGCTCGCTATTTTATGCCAAATGCTGAAACTCTGCAAACTTTAATCAAAGCACGTGTGTTTGGAATTTTGGGTGTGGTTTTACACGACAGGATCGGGCAAATCCTAAACGGCCTACACACGTAACGATTTATCGTACTGCATGCAGTACGATATCCATCGAAACTGCCGCATTAACGATAAATCGTAGCGTGTGTAGGGAAATTGTATGATTTGCAGTATGCAGTCGTCAAATCGTTTGCAGAACGGAGTTTCCGTAAAATATCGTATCAACGGGTTGTGTCTGGGGTGGGGTTTGAACGCAAGTCTGAACGTGTGGGTCTACAAGTCTGAACGTGTGGTTTTCGCAGAAAAAAATTATGTTGTAATTAAAATATTATGTAATTTAAAAATAAAATTTCTCAAATTTATTTTTTCAGTCAAACAACTAACTACTACTCAACGTGTTTATTTTTTTATTATATATTATTGACTATTTCCATTCTAAATATCTTGAGAATGGTTTGTCGTAGCAAATTTTATCAAGAGACATTTTTTACGTAAAATATCACGGAAATGTTTATTTTTTCACTCAGTAGTTTTATACAGGTACTGACGAAAAGATAATAAATATAAATCAATAAAGTCTTCCCAGAACGTCTTATTTTTTAAATCCATAATATTGATTAAACCAAAAATAAATAAAATTTATATCGTAACTGCGCGCTGGCGGCAGGGAATACACTCCACACGTTCAGTCTTGCGTTCAAACCCCACCCCTGACACGACCCGTTGATACGATATTTTACGGAAGCTCCGTACTGCAAACGATTTGACGACTGCATACTGCAAATCATCCAATTTCCCTACACACGCTACGATTTATCGTTAATGCGGCAGTTTCGATGGATATCGTATGTATATAGAGAAAATAGATGCCTATGGGATGTGAATTACACCATTTTTGCTCTTTGATTTCTTTTTGTTCATCATCTTCATCTATCAGCAATACGGCAGCTACAAGCACGGCAGCTTTTCTTCTTTGAAATTCTTGACATAATGGTAGCCCTTCTCGACGAAAAGTGAATAATCTGAACTGCGGCAGTACAATGTGTTGCATCGTGTGTACAAAAAGTGGCTGTACTGCAAGCCGTACGATTTTCTTTACGATCTGCAGTTCAACGCGCAGTACGATAAATCGTTACGTTTGTAGGCAGATTTCTGAATATAATATACAGGGTGGTCCGAACTGTATTCCGGAAACTTTGGCCGCATATTCTGCTGATAAAAACAATTAAAAAAGTCAGTATAAATATATGTCCTAAAATGCTTAGTTTCGGAGGTACAGGGTGTAGAAGTTTAATTTTTATTTCGATTTTCTCCAAATAATTTGTGAAGTAATGTCAATATTTGGATGAAAATTGTTGTGTGAAAGTTTTTTGACATGAGAAATTTGATTTTGATGTCAATATGACTCCTATTTGTAGGGGGCGCCACCTACATGTGTTTTAACTGTTCTGAAGAGTAATAACTTTTCGTCAGTACCTGTATAAAACTACTGAGTGAAAAAATATACATTTCGGTGATATTTTACGTAAAAAATGTCTCTTGATAAAATTTGCTACGACAAACCGTTCTCAAGATATTTAGAATGGAAATAGTCAATACATGTCATTATTGACAAAAAATAAACACGTTGAGTAGTAGTTAGTTGTTCGACTGAAAAAATAAATTTCAGAATTTTTTTTTTTTTAATTAATCATAAATTTTTCTGCGAAAAAATTATGATAAAACAGTTTCTGTTGGACTTTTGGCACAAAAACATTAAAAATTTATGATTTCAGTGTAATAACTATTTAGTCAATATGTTTAATTTATGTCAATGATGACAGGTATTGAAAATTTCGATTCCAAATATCTCGAACCATTACTCGTAACGATTTTTACCAAGAGGCCTATTCTATGTAAAAAACATCGTTAATGTATATTCTTTTACTCAGTAGGTTGATACAGGTACGGACAGAAAGTTATTACTCTTTAAAGCAGTTAAAAAATATGTAAGTGGCGCCCTCTACAAGTAGGAGTCATATTTACATCAAAATCAAAATCCTCGCGTCAAAAAACTTTTAGACACCAATTTTCATCCAAATATTGACGTTACTTCAGAAATTATTTGGAAAAAATTGAAATAAAAATGAAACTTCTACACCCTGTATCTCCGAAACTAAGCATTTTAGGACATACATTTATACAAACTTTTTTACTTATTTTAATGTCTAGAATATGCTGCCGAAGTTTCCGGAATAGAGTTCGGACCACCCTGTATATTTCCTACGGCCACACGCCCGCCTTACCCGACCCTAGAGAGAGAGATGAAAAGTAAAGTGTAATAGACACTTAAATCTTTTAAAATGTTTAAGCTTTTTTTAATTATTTAATTCTTTTTCTATTTTGAAATACACATTTCAAATCATTTTGAGAATTACTTAAATATTAAGACTTTAATGACTTTTCCAAAAAATTACTTAAAATCTTCTTATGCCCCTCAAGTTTATGTAGTTACAGATATTATATATATATTATTATATAATCAAAGTCTCTGTTTTAACAAAACGTTTATAAATTCTTTGAAAGTCTATTGAATCAAATGCGTACGCATGCACACACTCACGAACGCCGGGTATATTAAAATTGACGTTTCTCATTCGGTGGGCCTAATAAACTTACGTGTCCGCTTTTTAAGGCCCTTTGTGGTCAAAATGTGATGGAATTATATTTGAATGAAGGCTTTTTGCTACGGGAAAGAAGGGGGCTCGGGTCCGGCTAACTAGAGGCTTATTTTTGGGGCCTCGGTAATTTAGTTACGGTGTTTGATACGGGATTTTTGATAAATATATAACAAAAGATGGCGTGTCGGTGAGTCATCACTATAGAAAATCGTTATTGTCCGTTGAATATGAATATATTATTCAAATTTTGCATTTTAATCTACATCTTGATATGGCTCTTGATTTTTTGCAAATAGAATTATGTATGTTTGAACAGATAGGTGGGTAATTTTAAAATTATACACAAGGGTTTTGTCCATCAGAATTATACACAAAAGAGGCTCAGCTATGTTGAAACACCTATTGTCCATAGAGCATCGAAGTTAATCGACGTTAAACGATGTGAGTGGATGGAGGAATATCTAGAAACTCTGTCGTGCTGTTGTTCCGGAAGAGTGTAAAATATACTAGCACACACTGCTTATTTACGCCGCACAGTCGAAAGAGCCTTTGTTAATCTTTGGACATTTGACAAAATGTAAAATTAAAATCATGGTTGTCAATTATTATTATTTACATATTTTTGAAGTATTTATCTGCATAATTTATTTAATTACTTTTAAAAAATAGGTGATAGTAATATGTTTTTAGGGCTTGAAAATCAGGTGTTTTAGAGTTGTTTAAAATTGTGAATTTTTTACAATAAGTTTGATGACGTATATGTTCTTATTTTTGAAAGTTAAATTTAAATCCATGTTTAAAGTAGCATTAAGGAGAACTATTTCCCTCATCGTGAAATGGACCAATCAGCTAATCTAATTTTTCGAATAAATTTTGTTTAGATAAGTGATTAAATCCCAAGACCAGTTTAACCGCGATTATTTTTTCGGCTTCCTTTTGGGTTTTCTGTTTGTCGTTTATCACTAATTCTGAGAGATTTTGGCAACAGTTCATTTAAAAACATTGATTTACAACTCATATGTAAACCTAACCCCTTATTCGATATTATTTCAACAAATAAGTGGAGAAAAATAGGTCAGAATTTGATATGTTGACATGCGAAACGGTCCTCGATGCATTGTTGGGATGCGTAACCAAGGTAGCAGAAGCACAAACATTACTTACGAGGCGTCATTTGGAAACGTCTTTAAATTTTAGGTTTGTTCGTTTTCCTGTTATTATCGATTCTGAATCGTCCTAGAACTCTCCAGCGCATGCGCAAATGAAATAATGTCTTCATATTTCCTTCTGCGCATACGCATCACAATTCTAGAACGGTTCAGAATTGGTAATAACAGGAAAACGAAAAAAGCTTTTATTTACTGCTGTAGTGAAATGAATTGTTTGTAAAAAAAACGTTGTCCGAAAATGTTAAATTTTATAGTTAATAAAATTCTTATAGTTATTTGCTCCATCCTAAGTCATTCGCTTCATTCTAAGTCATTCAGGAAATAATCTAGCCGTATATCACTCAACCTATAAATTTAATTGATTAAACTACCCAAATAATTTTTTGCATGATTTTGCTTTTTAGAAAATAGTTTCATGCACAATAATTTTAGAATAAAAACCCTCGACCGCTTCGTTGTCTCGGGTTTTTATTAAATTATTGTGCCAATCAACTATTTTCCAACCAAAATCACGCGCAAAATATATTTGAATAGTTTAATCGATTAAATTTATAGGTCTCGTGATATAATATATGATTAATTTGGATTTTTAATATATTTTAAAATGCATATGTATACTCTTTGGCGTTTACTCTATTATATAAATGCCTAAATTTATATTGCAAGCAAATATCAATTCCTAAATATATTAATTTATCCAAAAAATTCCAAACACAAACTATATCTGTCTTTAATAATAAATCAACATGTGCACATATTGAATGTGGCATAAAGTTAAAAGCTTGTCAACTTTCTCTATGAATTGAAAATTCTTAATTTTAACTACTAAGATACTACTTTTAACTACTTCTTAACATAACTACTAAGTAGGATCTAGAATCTTTTATGGAAAACAAACGCTTCTGAGTATTATATGCCAGCTCTACTAGCTAAAAACTAAAGGCACACGTTCGGGTCTAGAGAAAATCTACATTTTGCTTGCGTCGCGCTCTCTAGCGGCCGCAAGTCCCACCAATTTATATTCAGCCGTACGGTCCAAATTGCTCAAGTCATTAAAGCCGGCGGCAAAACTTCAAATTGGCTGGCTCTTGCCCGCTAGACTTTTAAACGCACGCGGCTCTATTAAAATCGAATCGCTTCTTAATAGTTGGCTCCGGATGCGGGAAAAAAGGAGTCGGGTGCTTGGCGGTGAAACTTTTTTCCGGAGTTTTCCCAATATGCCCTCTCCACAAATAGAATATTAATGGAATTCGGTGATTTTTACGGGTATTTTCGATGGAATTTATTCGGTGGGAGCGTGCGCGACACATTTATGTTGGGAAAGTTCGATTAAAATATGTTTATATAAAAAGGGAGATTTGGGAAGATATCAAAGTTATTAAGAGAGTTTTCCTATTTCACAACTTGGAGTTAGTTGATGCAATGTGTAGGATACGCTAACTGGTACGAAAAACGGAGAAAATATATTGAATTTTAAAATAAAAAAAGAACAGTTTGGTTTGGTTAAGCTATTAAATTGAAGAATTTGAAGGACACGTTTGAAAAAGTGTCCTATAATTCGGTTTTTATTATTATTTTCAATTTATTTCTGTATATTTTCTGTTTCCTCAATAACCTGCAAATTTTGTGGAATACCACCCAAAATAAAAAATAATAATAAAAAAATAAATTAAATTAAAAAAAAATAAAAAAAATTAAATTAATAAAAAAAATTCTACTAGCAGACCTTGCAGTCAAACATTGTTCTATTTAGAATCTCTTTTAGTGCGAAGTGTAAGTAGTTAGTAGTAGTAACAGACAGTTGTCAAAAAAAATATTTTTTAGAATCGTCAGTGTTGAAATCTATACTAATATATAAAATCCTTAAGTGACTCACTTATTAATCACGATCCTGCTCAAACCACTCAGCGTAAGAAGCTAAATTTTAATATACAGGTTGATTCTAGGTGTAGAGGTTCGATAAGAAGGGATTTTTTTGAAATTTCAGTTCCAAGGGGGTGAAACCACCCCTCAAATATTACAATATTTTTATTTAAAAAACGGTCAAGTTTCCGAAAAAACGCTTAAACACGTATATTTTATTTTGCTGTTATCATATTTTAAGATTTTTTAAAAATTTATACAGGGTGTTTCATAAAATATGACCATTGAGTAATCACGATTCTGCTTAAACCGCTTGTCGTTTAAAGCTGATTTTTGGTAAACGGATTGACTGTGGGGTGTAGAGGTTCGATAAGGAGGGGTTTCTCGAAACTCAAATTCCAAGAGGGTGAAAACGCCCCGCAAATATTACAATATTTGTTACTTAAAAAACTGTTAGTCTTTCGGGAAAACGCTTGGACACGCATAATTTATTTTGTTTTTTTACATATTTTGATTTTTTTTAAATCATACAGGGTGTTCCGAAAAGTTGGGTAATTGATTAACCACGATTCTGCTTAAACTGCTTGACGTAAAAAGCTTATTTTTGGCAAACGGATTTTTCGAAAGTCAAATTCCAACGAGATGAAACTACCCCTCAAATATTACCAAGGTATATAATAATATCGCCATATTGTTTTTTCTCATGCTGACATAAATGTGAGAAAATTTTATCCAGTTTGTATGTTAATAGAAATGCTTGCTTTGCTTTATCATCACCATTACAAATGATTAATTCGACGTGAACGAAGTCACGGGTACACGTTAGTAATTTATATTTTTTAAAGAATATATACTGAATATTTGATTATTATTTTTATTTTTGACCTTTTCCGAAAAACAATAAAAAAATACGTAATAAATTCACTGACTTAAAACAGTCTATCAAAAGAGAAAAAAAATGAATTTTAACACAAGAAATTACCTTTCTACCCTTGAGCTGGGAAAAACCTTTACAAGAAAAATTCCCTCTCTAAGTTAGGAAAAACTCATCCCTTGCGGATACTTCTTTTTTTTTGAAATATATAAATTTCGGTTCAACAAAAAATCTGTCAAAAATAATTTTCACTTTCCCTTGTTCGCACTCCTAACACCCTATTGATTTACCGGCATTATATGTAAACTTTTTTAGGGAAAAAATGAATAAAATGGACTCAAGCAAAACAAAAATTGAAAAATGTTTTAACAAGTATTTTACTTAAGAGTCCATTTCACTGGTCCAGAAAAGTAGCAAAATAAGCGTTCGTCATTTAACGTTTTATGTAAAACTGGCTAGGTATTTTTACACAAATGAAGAAGGAAATTAGAGATAAAGAATTATACTATATCCATATTGTAGCACATTTTTAGACAACTTCTTTATTTTTAAGATTTTGATAGTCAAACATCAACAAAATATTCCTTATGTTTGGACTAAATTTTCTCGAAAATAAAGACATAATTTAAAATTCCGTTACAATACGGAAATAGATTGAAGTTTTGTGATTACAGTGATATATAATTTATATGGTTTTGTAAACGTGTGCTCGGTATTTTATGGCAAATGCTGAAGCTCTGCAAACCTTAATCAAGCCTTGATCAAAGCACGTGTGTTTGGAATTTTGGGTGTGGCTTAACACGACAGGATCGGGCTAAGCCTTAGGCAGATTTCGGAAATATAATATATATTTGCTTCGCCCACACACACGCTTTACCCGACCCCCTGAAAGCGACCCGAAAGTACAGCGTAATATACTCTTACACCTATTAAAAAAACATTCTCAAATTTTTAAAAATATCTTACTTAAAAAATCTACTGACATTTTTTTTAACGTGCATAATGACTTATTGTTAAATTATTAGTTATTTTAGCAGCAATATTCCTAAAATTCTGCAGAAATTCTAGCGTAGATTATCGTAATTTTTTACGATAACTAACTGATACGAAACTCGTATAAACTCGTCCAACTTTACATTGCAGTAGAATTCTTCGTATTGCCGCAGTTTCAGTTTCACGCGGCTTTATTTAGAATAATGTCTCAAAAAAGATTCAATTTGCACTGCCGCGCTATTAGTTTGAGCTCGAGCCAGAACAGATAGATAGTTAAACAGAGATACAATGCCTTTGGACTCTAGGATAACGTTTATGCGAGGCAGTTTTCCATTAATACATTTTAATGTTAATAAATTAAATTATACGAAACTTATAAACTTATAGGCTCGGCGCATTTCAGTTGATTTCAACAAATTCGAAACAGATAGGTACGTCCATAGACAAACAAATAAAACGAGACTGACAAATCTCATAGTAAAAAGTGGGACCCGTAGCGCAACTCAGACTTACAATTTTGAAACCATTTAGCAGGACAATGGCAGGACGTACGTCTTTATTGTTATCTTTCTTTATTATGTGTGCTTTATATGAAAAAGAAAGAGATAGGTATAAAACGTATCGTAAGACATTACCGCACATTCTGGCTGGCGAGAAACTTAAATTAGCCATTATTAGTAGTATTCTCTCATTCTGAAACTGAAAATTTTCACTTAAACTGATTTATTCCCTATACCACGTAAAGGGAACGTGGTGTAGGGAATAAATCAGTTTAAGTGAAAATTTGCAGTTTCTTTCAGAACGAAAGAATACTACTATTATAAGGGAAATTATAAAAAAAAGCAAAAATTGTACTGTTTTATAAACATATTTATTTATACATAAAAATAAATAAAGTTTTTATAATATAATAACAAAAAATAACAGTGTTTATTCCACCCACCTACCAATTTTAAATGCAGAAGAACTGACTGTTGCAGGAAACGATCGGCCAATTTTTTTAAAGTGCATTAAAAATCTAATTTGCGAAAAAAACTGCCTAATTGCAATAACAAAGTGAATATCCAAGCAAAGAAGACTTTACGAGAATCATGATCCTGAACCATTTTCAAGTCCAGTTTTAATCCTAAAACAAAAGTAAAATAGGTATATTAATAAAGTTGTTGGTTACTATAAACCAGCTATAAACTGCCTACCCAAAAAATGAAAAAAAATAATCGTATTAATTTGTTATGTTAAGAGAGGTTCGAAATATTTTTGACACTACTACTTCTACTTTTTTCTTAATAAGATGATAAATATAACTACTTACTTTTATTTTACCGGGTGTCTTTAACATATCTATCAGAGAAAGGGGGTACCAATACATATAAAAAATAGATGATACTGGCTCCTGCAGCAAATAAAATAACAAATAGTAAAACCTAAAATTATAAGTAACAAAATATAAATACCTATCTGGAACAAAGGAATTTGTTCCCTATCCATATTCATAAGTCAATAAAATGGAGAGTGATGGAGAGTTTAGAAGAAAAGTTAAATATGAGGTAAATCACCAAAAAAAATTAACAAACATGACGAATTGTCATGATGTTGTCATCTTGGTTGTCATGATGACGAAAACGAAAGGCGATTGTTCTAATTTCTATTTAGAATATTTATATTTATATTTTTTCTCTCTTGTAATATTAGAATGAGACAGTGGGCCCAATAGACGCAATCCGCAGATCAACATAAATAGAACGAAATTTTGCGTTCTGAATTGGCGCTACGCTACGGGGACGTTGTCCCACTCTTTGCCATTTAATTTGCCAGTCTTTAAAAAAAATATATTTAATACTTTACTATCAGAATATAAACGAAAATAAAATAAAAAAGTCTTTGCCCTGACCCGGATTCGAACTCTGAATCATCGGTTCGTGGTTGGAAACTCTACGCAGTGCGCTATGGAGACATGTTCGATTAATATGCAATACTAGAATTTAAAGGACTAATAAAAATATAGGATCTTCTTTCAATACGCAGTAGAGAACGCAACGTTTACCGCCATGCTGTTCTAGAGAGCATAGTAAAAGATATATCAAAGAGCCAGACGTCTTAAAATATTTGTTTTTCCGACGTTGCTAGCTCTCGTACTATAAGGTAAAACCAAAAAGCTTCAAACTTTCTATATGATTATTCTTTAATTTGTTTTTAATTTTTACGTATGTTATGTTCTTTAAAATCAAAGAAGCGATTGCCATACATTACTAACAAATATTGTTGGACTTCAGCTTTTTGAAAACTAGACGGTTGTCAGGTAGCTTAAAGAGTCTTTTGGTTTTTAAAGAAAATTATTGTGGACAATATTATTCGAAAAATACTTTACGTATGAAGACTCTTACACGTACGTTTCAGTTTCATTGAACTTGTAAAGACATTCTAGACAAACCGCGTGAAATACTATCTGAGAAAAAAACTAAGTGAAAGAAATTGTCCTTTCTTTTTGCGCGACAACGGAGCAATTTTGTATAGTATGTTTGACCATCAATTCCCGCTCTGTTCGGCGTGCTCTAAGTGGAGTTATATTGTTTTAACGGATATAACAAGCGTAAACAGTTTGGCCCGACCCCGGTCTGTCGGTCGGTCGACTTTGCTATGTCAATATTTGTCGTTCGGTCTTGGAATCCACTCTCCAAGTGCATTACGCGACCGATTGGTCTCTGTTGACGTTGGGGGGTTATTATTTTAGATAAAAACCGATCAAATTTTACAACTAAAAGTTTGTGTTGGAAAATTATTGACTTTATTATTAAAATCAGTAAAAAAAAATATTTTGAATTGAGGAATGCTATCACGGTATTGAATGGGATACTGTGGGACAGAAGCATAAACAACAAGAACAAAACTCTATTATACAATACCATCATAAAGAGTATAACCACGTACAGCTGTGAAGTGTGGCCAATTAAGGAAACAACAAAACGAATGCTAGAAGCTACAGAGATGGATTTTTGGAGAAGATCAGCAGGCAAATCAAGACTCGAGCGAATAACTAATGAAAAGAGCTTTCTATTCTTTATATTTCCCCGCCTCGTTTTTGAAAATCCGTCTAGTCATTGAGAAAATATGAAGGATTGAAATTTGAAAAGTTTATTGAAACATTTATCAGAGTAAAGGATAAGGGTAAATTCCTTCGACCAATTTGAGATTTTTTCTTATTATTTCTAGATGTTTACGCATTTTTTCACTTGCCACAAGGTTGAACGATCAGGTTTGATAGTTGCTAGATAGCTGTTCTCTTACTTGTGCGTTGAAGTTCTTCTCAATATCGTTAAACTGACCTACAATATAATTTCCAAAAATACCAGCCCAACCGTTCAATTTCTGAGGGTTTTTAAAGTTACTGGTGACAAAAATTTAAACGCGTATAAATATGTCGCAAAAAACGATGGACTACGTAATTGTTAAAGCTTTAAAAATAAAGACTTTACCAGTAAAAAAATAATCTAACGAGTTAAGTTGAGTTTTAATTTGGTGCGAAAATTAATTCTCTCGGAACACAACTCTAACAGCACAAAAAGTGCTGTCGGTGTATGCAAACCATAAATTAAATACGTTCGTGGGATTTTAGCCATGTAATCAGCAAGTAAATTCTCTGGAGAATTGAGGTAATAGCAAAAGTGAAGTTAAAACAATTTGTAGCTGAGAGTCAGCTAGAAAGTTTACTATACGAGGACTAATCTAAAAATAACTTTCAGTTTGTCCCAAGTATTTATAGGAAAAATATCTTTGTTAAGAATTTAAAACATTTTGTAGATATACTTGAGTAGGGTTATGCAGAGTATAGGGTTGCCGGCCGTAGCGCAAGCAGTAGTGTGTCGGTCTGCGGTGCGAGAGATGGGATGGTACTGGGTTCGATCCTCAGCCAGTACGGTAGCTTTATTTATTTAATTAAAAATATTGGTTTATCTAAATAGAGCGACCAGCGAGCCGCCACCTCAAGGAAGGCAATGGCAAACCACGTTGAGTATTATTGACTAACGTGACTACTGTATATGTCCCTTTAGGCGAAGCAGTGGATATCATCGAGGCTACATTAAGAGGAAACATAGTAATCTCTGAAAGAATTTCGCTGCCTCTTCAGGGAGTGAAAAAGCTCTCTAGTGTTGTTTCAAGTTAATGATAAATTTTATTACCCAAGATAAAGGTTTAATGATGCATTCCTTGCTTTCCTCCGTTAAAAACAGCAAAAATATCATCCACATACCTAAACCATACTCTTGGAAAATACTCAAACTAATTCCTAGCCTCCACTTCAAACCTGCTCATGAATAAATTAGCCAAAAATGGAGACAATGGATTACCCATTGCTGTACCTTCCCGCTGTTCAAAAAAGTTGTTATTAAATTGAAAACAATTTTGTTTCATACATAACCATGTAAGCTCAATATATTCAGTCACAGTTTTGTTGTCGAGACCACTTGCGTTCAGTAATTCCTTCAAGTAGCCTAAAGTATGTGGAATTGGAACACTTGGGAACAACGAAGATACAACAAAGGAGACCAAAATTTCACCTTCATGCAATGTTATAACTTTAATTTTGTTAATGAATTCAATATTATTTTTAACTGCGAAAGAAGGTTCATGATCAGGTAAATTTTCGAACTCCCCTGATAACCATTTTGTCAAATTATAAGTCGGAGAACCTACAGCCGAAACAATTGGGCGCATAGACTTGTCCGGTTTATGAATTTTTGGCAAAGCATACAATTTTGGTAATGAGGGATTGGATACTTGCAATTTCCTCTTTAAAGAAAGATCAATAAGGGTGTTACATTCTTTTAGAGTTTTTTTAACGTCTGCTACCATCTTGACAAAGGATTCTTTTTCAAATTTATGTAGGGGCCATTATCGATTAAGTTGTTAACCTTATCGTAATAGTCTTTTTTATCTAATATAACAACCTTATTTCCCTTATCAGCTTTTAGGTAGAAACAATCTTTGTTACGCAAACTCTTGACAATATTGTGCTCCTTGTTAGATTTTAATGATTTACTTGAAACGATATTTTTTGATAACTGATTTCTACAAGCCTCTCTTGCAAATACTTTAGAAGCCTCGGGCAAGTGCTGAATAGCAGTTTCAACACCAACGACGATTTCCTCCAAAGCGCTACCAGAGTTGGGCAATGCTAACTTTAAACCTTTGTTTAATAAACTGAGCTCTTGTTTATCAAAAGTCTGCGAAGAAAGATTCTCTACTATGTTTATGTCTCTTTGGAAAACATGTTTGTTTTTAGAGCTTTTTAATTTTTTAAACTTTCTATTCAAAATGGACATTTTCTTAACAAATTTTGAATTGATAACCACAAACATATTTCTCTGAAAGAGACATCAACATTCATACTCTACATTAGTTAGCTTATAAGTAAGTTTTTTGTAAAGTCCATAGGCTTCAATTTCAAGCATACTTCGTTTACTATACAGAAATTTGATTTCTAATTCAAGCCATTTTTGTTTTGCAATTTTCTCTACCTTATCACTAACGTTACTTTTCGGAATATCAACTTTAATAAAACTAGGATAAACTTTTTTCGATACCGTTTGATAGAGAGTTATCCCGTGGTCTAAAAGAAATTTTTAAGAATGTCAATTATAAACTTGTGTATAGTGCTAATAATAAATTACAACAATTATTAGGTAATCCAAAGGATAAAACACCTCCACTGGAAAGGTCGGGTATTTATGAAATTTCTTGTAAAGATTGTAATCAGAAATATGTTGGGCAAACTAGAAGATCAATATTAACTAGATTTAAAGAACATTTAGCTCAGATAAGATATGGTAGACCGGATAAATCTTGCGTTGCCGAACATATTGTTGATAATGAACATTGTATAGATCTTAATAATTTAAAATTAATTAAACAAGTCTCAAATTACAGGCAATTAGATGCATATGAAAGCATCATAATTAATAAATGTAAAGATAGTATGAACAGAGTCAACGGTCCAATTCCTTCAAGTTCTTTGTTCCTACTACTCTAGTGGCGGAAATCTAACTGTTACGCTCAGTAGGCTCTGACTTGGTTGGCTAGATTTTGCCACGCCCACTCGGTGCCCACTGGGCGAGTATATAAACGCTCAACTTGTAGATTGTACTTTAGTTTATAATCATCTGCTGATGATGCTAACATGGTTAGCGAAACGCGCGTCCAGTGTAAAAGTAAAAGTGTTTTGGTGTATTGTGGTGATTTAGTGTTTTTATTTTGCTGTGTAACACCAAAGGTTCCAACCCTCAACTATAATCTCAATGATAGTTCTAATAAGCTTCTTCTCAAACTCTCCTTTTCAGGAGAGAGTTGCGTTGCCTAGGCTGCCCGGGCCATTCTGGCAAAATAGTTTTCTGCTTTTCTTTTTTCTGGGTGGTCACGCTTTATGGACCTTCACTGATTTATCTTTCTTAACGACTAACAATTATTGAGGCTATTAAACAGGTTGCTTTAAGCTCTGCGACTATTCAGTTATGCATGCATTCTACAAGCACTAAGCAGCTCTAAGTCCCAATAATTACTGTGCATTTCAAGAAAATGTGATTATGACATTTCAAATTTGCTTTTCTTTCTTGATTATAAGGTTAATGTTAGCTTTGTTATTAGTAAATATTTAGAGTTTTAAATTACTAACATTCAAAAACAAAGCGATTGGTTTTATGTGTTCTGTCTTGTTGAATTTTAAAATGATGTCATGCAGGAAAATTGGCTCTATCTCGTTGTCCAAATAGGAGTATAAGATTTTTTGGTGATTATAATTGTGTGGACAAACAATTATCAAATGAAAGACATCAGCAACATCTCTACACTGACACAAGCTGTCTCTGTTGATTCTGATTTTATATAGATGTGACGGGAATAAGCAATGGTTTGATCTGAGTCGACACATGGTGGTTATTTGTTGCTTTGTCAAGGATTTATATTGTTTGAACCATGGAGTCCTGTATGGCTGCTGAACCTCTCAAAGTCACATTGCTCTTTACACGTATCTAATTTCCAAGCAATGACAAGCTCTATACTATATTTTTTTTCTAATTATTTGAGTAGTCCTGGTAGTGGATCTGATAAAAGGCGTCTAGAGCAAAACGGAGATATACATGTAGTTGTCGGAACGACACTCTGTGGTGCTCTTAATTAAATTTGCTTTGCTTTATTCTTCGTTTCCACGGTCATTTATTAGTTTAAGTTAATTTGTTTCCGTACTACAGTACAGTTGTAATCTGTACTTGGAAAGTTGTTAGCGCCATTAAAATTGCTGAAAATCCAATTTTAATAGTACCAGACATTGAAGTAAAAGATTAAGCAAGGAGCACATCAAATTATTAATGATAGACATATCAAAAAGAATAACCCATGAAGAAAATGAAAACGTGTCTGTCGCGATGTCCCACGAGATCATTCGCACATGGGGGTTGCATAATGCATATCGACCGATCCGATTCTCACTATACTTTGGGTGAAATTGGGCTCGCACTGACGCAATTAGCACCGGGGTATGATATGGTAATTTCGCAGAGATACGTACGTAATGTGACGTCTGCTATACGTAACGTAAAACCGGCCGACGCAAATTCGTATTGATTGCACGTGCAAAGATAATAATATGACAATTGTTTGGTTACACGGATATGAATACCGTTGGATTTTGATGTCGATAGAGATAGAGTGTTCTTTGATGGCTGGTTGTAAGTTTTAGAATAGTTAAAATTTAATTAATTTGAAAAAATAACATCAATGTATTTTAAATTTACAAATAATTAATTAAGAAGTGTTTACACTCATGGGTGTGTAATTTTATTATTTTTGTAGCGATGGGGTGTCATGTTTATCAATATTAGAAATACGTTTCCTTATATAGTTCTAAATGACAATAGTTCTGAAGAACTACAAGCACAAATTAATGAACTAAAACAGTCAGCAATAAAGTGGGTCTCAAAATGAGTTTAGCAAAAACTAAAGTAATGTACAACGAACTAATGGAAAGAAAATATATTCTAATAAATAACGCAACATTGGAAATAGTAGGAGAATATACAGGGTGGTTCAAACTGTATTCCGGAAACTTCGCCAGCATATTCTGCAGGTAAAAATAAGAAAAAAAGTTCGTATAAATGTATGTTCTAAAATGCTTAGTTTCGGAGATACAGGGTGTAGAAGTTTCATTTTTATTTTTGTTTTTTCCAGATAATTTATGAAGTAACGTCAATATTTGGATGAAAATTGGCGTCTGGGAGTTTTTTGACATGACAAATTTGGATTTTGATGTCAATATGACTCCTACTTGTAGAGGGCGCCACCTACATATTTTTGAACTGGTTTGAACACTATTAACTTAGTACTAGTCCGTACATGTATGAAACTACTGAGTAAAAAAATATACATTTACGATGTTTTTTACGTAAAAAAGGTCTCTTGCTAAAAATTGCTAGGGGTAACCGTTCTCGAGATATTTGGAATCTAAATTATTAATACCTGTCATCATTGACATAAATTAAACATATACCGTATGATCGAAAAAAAAAAATATGTAGGTGGCGCCCTCTACAATTAGCAGTCATATTGACATCAAAATCAAATTTCTCAGACACCAATTTTAATGCAAATATTGACATTACTTCAGAAATTATTTGGAAAAAGTCGAAATAAAAATGAAACTTCTACACCCTGTATCTCCGAAACTAAGCATTTTTGGATATACATTTATACTAACTTTTTTTAAATTATACACAGAGTATTTACTAGGTACTATATTATTTAAAATAATCAGAACTTGCTTTTTTCAATGAAATAAAAATATGTTTACGTTTTGCCGAGCTAAACTGTGTAGTAGAAACACACTTTAGCTACAAAATAGAAATGAATCGAAACACCAAAAATATCGGCTAATTAAACTTATGTTAAAAAGCATGTGCTATCTTTCAAATATTGTTAAAATTATTAAGTCATATAATACAATAGTAATAAAAACAAGAGAAAAGTTTTCGAGAAAACGATGTTAGGTAAAACTAATAAAGTAAACATCTCCGTTCTGTTTCCGTGTGTATCGTCCCCGGAGTCGGAGATGTTTTAATATTCCGGTCAACAGATTCCCGGCTCGTTAAGTTAACCGTCTGGAAATGTATAAGGAGTCGTCGGTAGAGCCCCGACGGCCTAATTAAGGGCCATCGCCGGAGTTAACGATGTCTTTAGAGTGTCGGTAAAGACGGACTTTTGAGCAATACAGAAAGAGAGAGAGAGAGAGAAGAACGTATTGGTAAATGAAGAAAATTAACTGTTTCGCATATATTAAAGTGATTCAGAAACACCTTATAGAAAGAATAAAATCAAACAGCTAATAGAGAAACTTCAATAATAATTTGTAATTGTCTAATTGTATTAATTTAATTCTAATTTTTTTATTCCTTTACTTTATTTTTTTTATTTTTTTTTATTTTTTTATTTCTATATTTTTTTATTATGACATGTATTTGTAGTTCCTACGTTTATTTATTTTATGTTTAATTAGCGTGTACCCGCGACTTCGTTCGCGTCGAATTAATCATCTGTAATGGTGATGATAAAGCAAAGCAAGAATTTCCATTAACATACAAACTGGATAAAATTTTCTCACATTTATGTCAGCATGAGAAAAAACAATATGGCGATATTATTATATAATTTGGTAATATTTGAGGGGTAGTTTCATCTCGTTGGAATTTGACTCGAAAAATTCGTTTGCCAAAAATAAGCTTTTTACGTCAAACAGTTTAAGCAGAATCGTGGTTAATCAATTACCCAACTTTTTAGAACACCCAGTATGATTTTTTAAAAAATTTCAAAATATGTAAAAAAACAAAATAAATTATGTGTGTTCAAACGTTTTCCCGAAAGACTAACCGTTTTTTAAATAACAAATATTGTAATATTGGCGTTTTCACCCTCTTGGAATTTGAGATTCGAGAAACCCCTCCTTATCGAACCTCTACACCCCACAGTCAATCCATTTGCCAAAAATCAGCTTTAAACGTCAAGCAGTAAGCAGAATCGTGATTACTCAATGGTCATATTTTATGACACACTCTGTATAAATTTTTTTAAAATCTTAAAATATGTAAAACAACAAAATAAAATATACGTGTTTTAAGAGTTTTTCCGAAAAACTCACCGGTTTTTAAATAAAAAATATTCTAATATTTGAGGGGTGGTTTCACCCCCTTATCGAACCTCTACACCTTAAAGTCAATCCGTTTTCTAAAAATCAGCTTTTTCCGTCAAGCGCTTTAAGCAGGATCGTGATTAATCAAAGACCAGAGTTTTCGAAACACCCTGTATACATTTTTAAAAAATCTAAAAATATGAAAACAAAATAAAATTAAGCGTTTTTTCGGAAACTGGACCGTTTTTTAAATAAAAAATATTGTAATATTTGAGGGGTGGTTTCACTCCCTTGGAACTGGAATTTCGAAAAATCCCTTCTTATCGAAACTGTACACCCTAGAATCAACCTGTATGCCAAAATTGAGCTTCTTACGTTGAGTGGTTTGAGCAGGATCGTGATTAATCAGTGAGTCACTTAAGGATTTTAAATATTAGTATAGAATAGATATATATTTTCGATTTAGACGGTGTTTTCAGGAAACATAACCTCCGTGTAAATCGAAATACTCCTACGGATATTTTTTGTGATCAGCTTTATTTAAAAACAAGCCCTTACAAAGTATTTTAGAGCCAGCACAGTTGTGCCCGCTTTACAGCTAATTTACAAAAACGAAAAACTGGTGAGTTAAAACTTTTTCCAAATAAAATAAAACAAAAATAAAATTCTGAGAGAGGAAGCGGATCCTTCCGCTTGGCAGGACCTTTTTTCGACTGGCGCTTTCGCTATGAAACTCACTCTACCGCACACCAAAATGGTTGTGTTTGGAGGCCCGCTACCGATGCAGGTCCGGCACTAGTGTATTCCGGCCGTTGGACTGTTGGGCTGTTGCTCTTTTTCCGTTTTTTTAATAAACGCAACTTTCAAGTTCGAAAGTTATTCTGTGGACCGATGGATTTTCATTACGACTGCCTTTTTCCGTCTTGCTCTCGCTGCGTTCTTTGTCTTTGTTGGGTGAATCGAGCCCATCCAGAGCAAAAAGGAGTGGAAAAGTTTTTATTATTCTCTTATTCTCGCTTTAGTTTTTCGCATTTGGTTGATTAAAAAAGTTTTTTTTTTGCAAAAAGGGGTTGATGGAAAAGTTTTTTCGATAATATATATTATGCAATTTAATATACAGGGTGTTTCAAAAAGCATGTGCCATCTCTCGTGGGGAGATTCCTCACGTAAAAATACGATTTATTTTTCATATCAACATGGGTTCAATTCAGTTTTTTTTTCGTGGCTACAGAGTGTTAAAACTTAATAATTTTTTTTTTCGATTTATTATAATTTTCTTCCAAGTACTTTTAGTGATTGGAATGAAATTTTGAGGGTAAAAGTTACTGTAAGTGCTACATATTTTAATGTTAAAAAAGTGTCCATAAATTAATCAAGGACGTGCATACCTATGGCCTATCACTGGAAACTATTTTTCAAATAAACATGTGCGCCACTGACTTTTTTCTTTTGATATCAAAATTTTGTAGACCGTTTAATGCTAATTAAAAGATCTTGATATTTTGTCGAATTCGGCTTCCTTGATGAGATAAACGCAACTTTATTAAATACAATTAATAAAATAGAAATAAAATTAATAAATTATATATTTTACCTAATTTATTATTAAATATTATTACTACTAGTTATTATTCAATATAAAGCAATTTCAAATAAAAAATAATGGTATTTAAGATAATTACGAATTATAACGAGAAAACATTCCTGAAGTGGGTCCTTTCGAACTGGATGGCATGTGTCCATCAGCGGTTTACCATTAGCTGAAGAAGTATGATTCTTGAGTTGGGGGGTATATATTCATTATTAAATAACATTATTATCATCAAAAGAATATATTAAAACCGAATTATAACGAGAAAATTCTCCTGGAGTGGGTCCTTTCGAACTGGATGGAATGTGTCCATCAGCAGTTTACCAATAGCTGAAGAAGTATGATTCTTCGGTTGGGCGTTATAAATTCATTATTAAATAACATTATTATCATCAAAAGAATATATTAAAACCAAATTATAACGAGAAAACTTTCCTGGAGTGGGTCCTCTTTTGAACTGGATGGCATGTGTCTATCAGCAGTTTACCATTAGCTGAAGAAGTATGATTCTTCGGTTGGCGGGTATAAATTCATTATTAAATAACATTATTATCATCAAAAGAATATATTAAAAGCGAATTATAATAAGAAATTTTTCCTGGAGTGGGTCCTTTCGAACTGGATGGAATGTGTCCATCAGCAGTTTACCAATAGCTAAAGAAGTATGATTCTTCGGTTGGAGGTTATATATTCATTATTAAATAACATTATTATTATGAAAAGAATATATTAAATCCGAATTATAACGAGAAAATTTTCCTGGAGTGGGTCCTCTTGAACTGGATGGAATGTGTCCCTCAGCAGTTTACCAATAGCTGAAGAAGTATGATTCTTCGGTTGGGGGTATAAATTCATTATTAAATAACATTATTATAATCAAAAGAATATATTAAAACCGAATTATAACGAGAAATTTTTCCTGGAGTGGGTCTTTTCGAACTGGATGGAATGTGTCCATCAGCAGTTTACCAATAGCTGAAGAAGTACGATTCTTCGGTTGGGGGTTATATATTAATTATTAAATAATATTATTATTATGAAAAGAATATATTAAAACCGAATTATAACGAGAAAATTTTCCTGGAGTGGGTCCTTCGAACTCGATGGAATGTGTTCATCAGCAGTTTACCAATAGCTGGAGAAGTATGATTCTTCGGTTGGGGGCTATAAATTCATTATTAAATAACATTATTATCATCAAAAGAATATATTAAAAGCGAATTATAACGAGAAAATTTTCCTGGAGTGGGACCTCTCGAACTGGATGGAATGTGTCCATCAGCAATTTACCAATAGCTGAAGAACTATGATTCTTCTGTTGGAGGGTATAAATTCATTATTAAGTAACATTATTACCATCAAAAGAATATATTAAAACCGAATTATAACGAGAAAATTTTCCTGGAGTGGGTCCTTTCGAACTGGATGGAATGTGTCCATCAGCAGTTTACCAATAGCTGAAGAAGTATGATTCTTCGGTGGGGGGTATAAATTCATTTTTAAATAACATTATTATCATCAAAAGAATATATTACAACCGAATTATAACGAGAAATTTTTCCTGGAGTGGGTCCTTTCGAACTGGATGGAATGTGTCCATCAGCAGTTTACCAATAGCTGAAGAAGTATGATTCTTCGGTTGGCGGTTATATATTAATTATTAAATAATATTATTATTATAAAAAGAATATATTAAAACCGAATTATAACGAGAAAATTTTCCTGGAGTGGGTCCTTTCGAACTGGATGGAATATGTTCATCAGCAGTTTACCAATAGCTGGAGAAGTATGATTCTTCGGTTGGGGGCTATAAATTCATTATTAAATAACATTATTATCATCAAAAGAATATTTTAAAAGCGAATTATAACGAGAAAATTTTCCTGGAGTGGGACCTCTCGAACTGGATGGAATGTGTCCATCAGCAATTTACCAATAGCTGAAGAAGTATGATTCTTCGGTGGGGGGTATAAATTAATTTTTAAATAACATTATTATCATCAAAAGAATATATTAAAACCGAATTAAAACGAGAAAATTTTCCTATGGTGGGTCCTTTCAACTGGATGGAATGTGTCCATCTGCAGTTTACCAATAGCCGAAGAAGTATGATTCTTCGGTTGGGGCTATAAATTTATTATTAAATAACATTCTTATCATCAAAAGAATATATTAAATGCGAATTATAATGAGAACATTTTCTTGTAGTGGGTCCTTTCGAACTGGATGGAATGTGTCCTTCAGCAGTTTACCAATAGCTGAAGAAGTATGATTCTTCGGTTGGGGGTATAAATTCATTATTAAATAACAATATTATCATAAAAAGAATATATTAAAACCAAATTATAACGAGAAAAATTTCCTGGGGAGGGTCCTTTCGAACTGGATGGAATGTGTTCATCTGCAGTTTACCAATAGCTGAAGAAGTATGATTCTTCGGTTGGGGGCTATAAATTCATTATTAAATAACATTCTTATCATCAAAAGAATATATTAAATGCGAATTATAATGAGAAAATTTTCATGTAGTGGGTCCTTTCGAACTGGATGGAATGTGTCCTTCAGCAGTTTACCAATAGCTGAAGAAGTATGATTCTTCGGTTGGGGGTATAAATTCATTATTAGATAACATTATTATCATAAAAAGAATATATTAAAACCAAATTATAACGAGAAAAATTTCCTGGGGAGGGTCCTTTCGAACTGGTGGAATGTGTCCTTTAGCAGTTTACCAATAGCTGAAGAAGTATGATTCTTCGGTTGGGGGTTATATATTGATTATTAAATAACAGTATTATCATCAAAAGGATAGATTAAAACCAAATTATAACGAGAAAATTTTCCTGGAGTGGGTCCTGTTGAACTGGATGGAATGTGTCCATCAGCAGTTTACCAATAGCTGAAGAAGTATGATTCTTCGGTTGGGGATATAAATTCATTATTAAATAACATTATTATAATCAAAAGAATATATTAAAACCGAATTATAACGAGAAATTTTTCCTGGAGTGGGTCCTTTCGAACTGGATGGAATGTGTCCATCAGCAGTTTACCAATAGCTGAAGAAGTACGATTCTTCGGTTGGGGGTTATATATTAATTATTAAATAATATTATTATTATGAAAAGAATATATTAAAACCGAATTATAACGAGAAAATTTTCCTGGAGTGGGTCCTTTCGAACTCGATGGAATGTGTTCATCAGCAGTTTACCAATAGCTGGAGAAGTATGATTCTTCGGTTGGGGGCTATAAATTCATTATTAAATAACATTATTATCATCAAAAAATATATTAAAAGCGAATTATAACGAGAACATTTTCCTGGAGTGGGACCTCTCGAACTGGATGGAATGTGTCCATCAGCAATTTACCAATAGCTGAAGAACTATGATTCTTCTGTTGGAGGGTATAAATTCATTATTAAGTAACATTATTACCATCAAAAGAATATATTAAAACCGAATTATAACGAGAAAATTTTCCTGAGTGGGTCCTTTCGAACTGGATGGAATGTGTCCATCAGCAGTTTACCAATAGCTGAAGAAGTATGATTCTTCGGTGGGGGTATAAATTCATTTTTAAATAACATTATTATCATCAAAAGAATATATTACAACCGAATTATAACGAGAAATTTTTCCTGGAGTGGGTCCTTTCGAACTGGATGGAATGTGTCCATCAGCAGTTTACCAATAGCTGAAGAAGTATGATTCTTCGGTTGGCGGTTATATATTAATTATTAAATGATATTATTATTATGAAAAGAATATATTAAAACCGAATTATAACGAGAAAATTTTCCTGGAGTGGGTCCTTTCGAACTGGATGGAATGTGTTCATCAGCAGTTTACCAATAGCTGGAGAAGTATGATTCTTCGGTTGGGGGCTATAAATTCATTATTAAATAACATTATTATCATCAAAAGAATATTTTAAAAGCGAATTATAACGAGAAAATTTTCCTGGAGTGGGACCTCTCGAACTGGATGGAATGTGTCCATCAGCAATTTACCAATAGCTGAAGAACTATGATTCTTCGGTTGGGGGTTATATATTAATTATTAAATAATATTATTATTATGAAAAGAATATATTAAAGGAGAATTATAACGAGAAAACTTTCCTGTAGTGGGTCCTTTCGAACTGGATGGAATGTGTCCATCAGCAGTTTACCAATAGCTGAAGAAGTATGATTCTTCGGTGGGGGGTATAAATTAATTTTTAAATAACATTATTATCATCAAAAGAATATATTAAAACCGAATTAAAACGAGAAAATTTTCCTGTGGTGGGTCCTTTCGAACTGGATGGAATGTGTTCATCTGCAGTTTACCAATAGCCGAAGAAGTATGATTCTTCGGTTGGGGCTATAAATTTATTATTAAATAACATTCTTATCATCAAAAGAATATATTAAATGCGAATTATAATGAGAAAATTTTCTTGTAGTGGGTCCTTTCGAACTGGATGGAATGTGTCCTTCAGCAGTTTACCATTAGCTGAAGAAGTATGATTCTTCGGTTGGGGGTATAAATTCATTATTAAATAACATTATTATCTTAAAAAGAATATATTAAAACCAAATTATAACGAGAAATATTTCCTGGGGAGGGTCCTTTCGAACTGGATGGAATGTGTCCATCTGCAGTTTACCAATAGCTGAAGAAGTATGATTCTTCGGTTGGGGGCTATAAATTCATTATTAAATAACATTCTTATCATCAAAAGAATATATTAAATGCGAATTATAACGAGAAAATTTTCCTGGGGTGGGACCTCTCGAACTGGATGGAATGTGTCCATCAGCAATTTACCAATAGCTGAAGAACTATGATTCCTCGGTTGGAGGGTATAAATTCATTATTAAATAACATTATTATCATCAAAAGAATAGATTAAAACCGAATTATAACGAGAACATTTTCCTGGAGTGGGTCCTTTCGAACTGGATGGAATGTGTCCATCAGCAATTTACCAATAGCTGAAGAACTATGATTCTTCGGTTGGAGGGTATAAATTCATTATTAAATAACATTATTATCATCAAAAGAATATATTAAAACCGAATTATAACGAGAAAATTTTCCTGGAGTGGGTTCTTTCGAACTGGATGGAATGTGTCCATCAGCAATTTACCAATAGCTGAAGAACTATGATTTTTCGGTTGGAGGGTATAAATTCATTATTAAGTAACATTATTATCATCAAAAGAATGTATTAAAACCGAATTATAACGAGAAAATTTTCCTGGAGTGGGTTCTTTCGAACTGGATGGAATGTGTCCATCAGCAGTTTACCAATAGCTGTAGAAGTATGATTCTTCGGTGGGGGTATAAATTCATTTTTAAACAACATTATTATCATCAAAAGAATATATTAAAACCGAATTATAACGTGAAATTTTTCCTGTAGTGGGTCCTTTCGAACTGGATGGAATGTGTCCATCAGCAGTTTACCAATAGCTGAAGAAGTATGATTCTTCGGTTGGGGGTTATATATTAATTATTAAATAATATTATTATTATGAAAAGAATATATTAAAACCGAATTATAAGGAGAAAATTTTCCTGGAGTGGGTCCTTTCGAACTGGATGGAATGTGTTCATCAGCAGTTTACCAATAGCTGGAGAAGTATGATTCTTCGGTTGGGGGCTATAAATTCATTATTAAATAACATTATTATCATCAAAAGAATATTTTAAAAGCGAATTATAACGAGAAAATTTTCCTGGAGTGGGACCTCTCGAACTGGATGGAATGTGTCCATCAGCAATTTACCAATAGCTGAAGAACTATGATTCTTCGGTTGGAGGGCATAAATTCATTATTAAATAACATTATTATCATCAAAAGAATATATTAAAACCGAATTATAAAGAGAAAATTTTCCTGGAGTGGGTTCTTTCGAACTGGATGGAATGTGTCCATCAGCAGTTTACCAATAGCTGAAGAAGTATGATTCTTCGGTGGGGGGTATAAATTCATTTCTAAATAACATTATTATCATCAAAAGAATATATTAAAACCGAATTATAACGAGAAAATTTTCCTGGGGTGGGTCCTTTCGAACTGTATGGAATGTGTCCATCTGCAGTTTACCAATAGCCGAAGAAGTATGATTCTTCGGTTGGGGCTATAAATTTATTATTAAATAACATTCTTATCATCAAAAGAATATATTAAATGCGAATTATAATGAGAAAATGTTCTTGTAGTGGGTCCTTTCGAACTGGATGGAATGTGTCCTTCAGCAGTTTACCAATAGCTGAAGAAGTATGATTCTTCGGTTGGGGGTATAAATTCATTATTAGATAACATTATTATCATAAAAAGAATATATTAAAACCAAATTATAACGAGAAAAATTTCCTGGGGAGGGTCCTTTCGAACTGGATGGAATGTGTCCATCCGCAGTTTACCAATAGCTGAAGAAGTATGATTCTTCGGTTGGGGCTATAAATTTATTATTAAATAACATTCTTATCATCAAAAGAATATATTAAATGCGAATTATAATGAGAAAATTTTCATGTAGTGGG
This sequence comes from Sitophilus oryzae, assembly GCF_002938485.1. Classification (NCBI taxonomy): domain Eukaryota; kingdom Metazoa; phylum Arthropoda; class Insecta; order Coleoptera; family Curculionidae; genus Sitophilus; species Sitophilus oryzae. The sequence continues at coordinate 820,464 of NW_022146490.1, forward strand.
TCCTTTCGAACTGGATGGAATGTGTCCTTCAGCAGTTTACCAATAGCTGAAGAAGTATGATTCTTCGGTTGGGGGTATAAATTCATTATTAGATAACATTATTATCATAAAAAGAATATATTAAAAACCAAATTATAACGAGAAAAATTTCCTGGGGAGGGTCCTTTCGAACTGGTGGAATGTGTCCTTTAGCAGTTTACCAATAGCTGAAGAAGTATGATTCTTCGGTTGGGGGTTATATATTGATTATTAAATAACAGTATTATCATCAAAAGGATAGATTAAAACCAAATTATAACGAGAAAATTTTCCTGGAGTGGGTCCTGTCGAACTGGATGGAATGTGTCCATCAGCAGTTTACCAATAGCTGAAGAAGTATGATTCTTCGGTTGGGGGGTATAAATTCATTAATAAATAACATTATTATCATCAAAATAATATATTAAAAGCGAATTATAATGAGAAAATTTTCCTGGAGTGGGTCCTTTCGAACTGGATGGAATGTGTCCATCAGCAGTTTACCAATAGCTGAAGAAGTATGATTCTTTGGTTGGGGGTATAAATTCATTATTAAATAAGATTATTATCATCCAAAGAATAGATTAAAACCGAATTATAACGAGAACATTTTCCTGGAGTGGGTCCTTTCGAACTGGATGGAATGTGTCCAACAGCAGTTTACCAATAGCTGAAGAAGTATGATTCTTCGGCTGGGGGGTATAAATTTATTATTAAATAACATTATTATCATCAAAAGAATAATATAGAAACCGAATTATAACGAGAAAATTTTCCTGGAGTGGGTCCTTTCGAACTGGATGGAATGTGTTCATCAGCAGTTTACCAATAGCTGAATAAGTATCATTCTTCGGTTGGGGGGTATAAATTCATTATTAAATAATATTATTATCATCAAAAGAAGATATTAAAACCGATTATAACGAGAAAATTTTCCTGGAGTGGGTCCTTTCGAACTGGATGGAATGTGTCCATCAGCAGTTTACCAATAGCTGAAGAAGTATGATTCTTCGGTTGGGGGATATAAATTCATTATTAAATAACATTATTATCATCAAAAGAATATATTAAAACCGAATTATAACGGGTAAATTTTCCTGGAGTGGGTCCTTTCGAACTGGATGGCATGTGTCCATCAGCAGGTTACCATTAGCTGAAGAAGTATGATTCTTGAGTTAGGGGGTATAATATATACTGTAATACTTGTAAACAATAATTATTCTTCTTTTCAAAACAGTCCTGTGAGCATTTCGCGACTTGCCAAATAAAATAGTTATTTTTTGCTGCGTTAATCGGTTATTTTAACGAGACTTCAACGGTTTTTACATTCGAAACGTAAAGCATTTTTTTGTTCCTTAGGCAAATGTGGTTATTAGTAAATCACTGCTGACAAGTTAGACTCCAGCAGTGTTTGCCATTAACGAAGCAGTGTTTACAAAAATTAACTATTTAACCCATAGGATTTTCTTTGACGGGATGAATCCACCACAGAGGTATAGACATATTTTTTACAAATAAATAGACATCTTAGTTTTAGAGTTACTGTAGCAATAAAAATGTAGCACTGTTTTATAGCAGATACTAGATACAAATCGTTTTACTTGGCACACAAATAAACTTAAAATCAATGGCTACACTAAAGCTGATAGAAAACTAAATAATACACCCTCTATTTCTCTGGCAAATTCTCTCAGCACATAAGCTCAGTTTGTTTAATTAGTCCGGCAGTCTAAACAGGAAAAGGTTTATTTAAACAATCTCGCCGATATAAAGATGAACGGCGTGCGGTACTAACGCTGTACGCTCCTCTGCGGCTCATAAATTCGTCGCGTCCCAACTGCTAAAACATCGGTTTAACGTTTCGGCTTTTGGAAATGGACTTTGGCCCGGTGCCTGGGCTATTTGCCTTGTGAAACAGGAGATTAGAGTTTAAGCCTAGTTTGATTGCCTTCTTCAAATCGCAAAACAAGAGTTTATAATGGAATTTTGTGCATACTTTTAATATTCTTATACATTAGCGAGTTAACTTGGAAATGATGATCGTTTGAGTTTTTATATAATTTTATACATTGTATATATCAGGGAGTCTTAAATAAGTGCAAATATTTTTAAAGGTGGTATATTTCGGCCCTAGGAACACGTTTATGAGTTTATTTTGGAAAAAATTATGTTGAAAATCGTGCGTTTTGTTTTAAATTTTCCTGTATATTTTAGAAAAGTTTTTAGAACTGCCTTTTAACCACAAATTTTCCCACGGTATAGTTTCTTAATATCTAATATTACCATGGTTACGGCAATAAAATGGATGCAAATACAGAAAAAATGCAGTGGCTCCCAATTTTTTTTAAATATACAGGGTGTCCCAGAAATAAGTGCAAGGATTTTAAGGAGTGGTAGATCTGGCCAAAAGAAACATTTTTTTCTCTTTACCGTTTTTCAAATAAGTCATATTAGTTATTTTACTTTGAAAATTTCCAAAAAAATGATTTTTTGCTAAAATTATGAGAACCACTGGATCTTTTCTGGATTTTCTTTGTAAATTTAAGCTACTACCTATGTTACCATATTATCAAGAAATCATGTTTTTTAACTTAAAACTAAAAAAATTTCCAAATTTTTTTTCAAAAAATTCCATATTTTCATATTTTTTTCGCAAAAAATGCATCATAGGCGCGTTTCTGAGCTCGAAATATACTACTAGTTAAAATATTTCCACTTATTTCTGGGAGACCCTGTATATATCATGCTTTTTTAATTTTCACACTTGAATAACTCGGTTATTTGGGACTTACTTGAAAAATTGTAAAGAGAAAATATGTTTCTTTTATCAAGATCTACCAGCCCTGAAAATATTTGCACTTATTTAAGACTCACCCTGTATAAATGGAGATATTGCATGATTGCTAACAATTTGCACTATTAAAGAATTTTGTGTGTACTGGGATACATAAAAACAATCTCTATCATTACTATTTGTTATGAAAATACATATAACTGAATTATATAAAATGCGTCTCATAATATTACAAATTATGACATTTTACCGAAAATATACTTGCACACACAATATACAAAATGAACACTCCAGGAACCTCGTAAACCATAAAAGATACAGAATTATAATAATGCTTAAATCAGTGAAAACTTGGGCTTTGCTTAATTCTACAACGTTACCTTAGACAACTACCTTAGAAATCTAACAAAATTTTATTACTCCTTAATGTCGGTTTTATGGTTTTTATGGTCTACTTTTTGTTTGAACTACGGTTGATACTCCAGGGAAAGGTCTTAGGCAAAAGAGGACGCAGAATCTTCTGGTTGAAAAACCTCAGAACTTTTTTTTCCCTGTCTACAGAAGGTTTTCCCTCTCTACAAACGGATTATTTAGAGCAGCAGCCAGTAAAGTTCAAATCGCTTTGCTTATCACCAACATCCAGACAAGACATTCTAATAAATAACACAAAACTGGAAATAATAGAAATATATATATATTTGAGACAACTAATACACAGCTAGGAACCTCTACTACCAGAAATCAACCGAAGAATTAAGTTAGCATGGTGTACATAGAAACTTGATCATACTCAAATCTAGAGTGCCACTTTATCTAAAGAAAAAAACATTCGACCAATTCATTCGACCTGGACTCTTAAAACCGACATTATAAGAAAACTGCAGCTCACACAGCGCTCAATGAAACGAAATATGCTGGGAATAACCAAGAAAGACCGTAAAAGAATAGAGTGGATATGACAAAAGATCCAGGTAATAGATGTCATCCACAGAATCAAATCTCACAAGTGTCAATGGGCAGGACACCTGGCAAGAAGGACGGACAACAGATGGACCACAAAAATTACAGCATGGTACCCAAGAGGAATTAAGAGACCTAGAGGACTATCAAACCTGAGATGGGGTTATGATATTAAAAAATAGGCAGGGATAACTTGGGCCCGCATAGCCAACAATAGACAACAATGAACACAATACTACAAAGAACGTATATAAACATGGAGGCATAATTGGAAATGGTTGAATAAGCTGAGGATGATGAAATAAATTACAACCTTTTTAAGGTCAACTGGCAATAAGCCCAATTAAAAAATAAAGAAGAGTATGGTATTATTTTGAAAACAATATTTATCTTAATATTAATTAAAAATCAAAATTAAAAATAATTTATGAACAAAAATTTCATATTTATATAAACTATTTGTACAAATTCCGAGTGACTTTGCCTCCTAATCTCTTATTTAACACGATTAATTTGGGTTTCCTTAAAGCGACGAGATGATTAAATATTACCCTTTCGCCCCGCAAAATTAATGCTCTAGGGATAATCTCCTTCAGACGTAATTCATTAGAAGCCAAGCGCCGAGTCACGGCAGAAGAATAGTAAAATTATATGCCTACTTCTTGTTGTGTTTCGTCCCCCTTTGCAATCCTCCTCCTATCCCAACCGTAGCAATATTACTGACATTCGTTTCTCTAAATCGGAAACAATAGGGACCAAAGCCGAAAACAATTGTCTCACGTTGGGAAGTACAGACAATTCGAAATATTACTTTTGTTTCCCTCTGTCTATTTTCTACCGGCGGAGTTAATGTTTAAAGGGAAATTGTTGGGAAAACAAGAGAAGAATTTTATTTTGTCAATTTTCGTTTTTTTTTATTTTTTATTAAAATTGTTTTTTTGTATAAATTAGTTTATTAAAATTATTGGTCTGTTTTTTTTTTGTTTTATCGCATTTAATAAGAGCTACATTTTGTATAATTCAGATAAATGTGTTTTATAACCAACATAAATAAAGGATTCTTTTTTTATATCCTATTAAATAAAGTGATTGAAAAAACATTAAGTTTTTTTTATCTACACGAAACTCTTTAATACAAATTGATAGCAGACATGCAATATCTCCATTTATACAAATATTGTTAAACAGAAAATATATCTCGTTAAATAGTCATATTAAGCAAGTATAAAAAAGATTTCTAAAAATACAATTAAAATATGTAATCTTAGGTTTGTTTAAGCGTCTTGAAGTAGTATAGTTAAAATTAATTTAAAGGTGAGACTTAAATAAGTACAAATATTTTAAGGGCTGGTAGATCTCGATAAAAGAAAAATGGTTTCTCTTTTACCATTTTTCAAATTTAAGTTATTTATGTTCAAAATACCCAAGTTATTTTATTTTAAAAATTGGATTTTTAACTATTGGATTTTTTTTGGATTTTCTTCTTTGTAACATTTTAATCCATTACCTATGCTGACATATTTTAAAGAAAATATGATTTTTAACTAAAAACTATACTACTCCCAAAAATATTTGCACTTATTTAATACACATCATGTATAACATATAAAATATTCTCAAATTATATTACACTAAGAAAAGTTTACTGGCAAATCATGTTCCATTGAAAGCAATTAAAAATACTTAAATAAAAACATTAGCAAATAAAAAAAAAGACACTAAATGAGAAACTACCGAGAAAATTGCCCACAGCACAATTCAAAAAGTTTGAAAGACTTTTGGAGTAAAAAAAAGTTTCACAAGTTAAACCAGAATCGTTTTAAAGCACATTACAAGATTCCTAATTGGGCGCTATACTCTTAGATGTAATTCACAGAAAATGTGGCTCAAGTGAACACGACAGATATCGCTACAGATGATAAAATCAAGGAAAAAAATATGATTTCTTCAGTAATGCCATTTAAAAGTTAAGTTGTTTATTATAGTTGTTTTGTTTAAAGAAAATTATAACCATGACAAATATTCAAACTTTATAATAAATATGAATTAGAGTTTATTTGCTAAATTTATAAAATTGTGATGGTAACGAAATTTTTGAAATGGCATTATAATAATAAAATTATTATTTTTTAACTAATTCTACTTAAAAAACAGGAAGGCTTAGGTATAGAAACATAATATATCGTTGAAAAGCTATTTTATTAGTCTTTTAATTTTTTAAATAACATTCTTCTTCTTAAGGTGCCGTGCAGATTCCTGCGTAGGCGTTCATCTTTTTCTTCCTCATCAGATGGTTCTGTTAACTGCCGCGACTTGGAGTGCTTGGAAGTCCTGTATGCTTGTCCAATGACGAATATTTGTCAGCCAGGATAGCTTCCTTCGTCCTATCCCCCTTTTGCCCACCTCTATTTTACCCTGGAGAATCAGACGCTAAAAGTGATAGCGTTCTCCACGTAGTATGTGTCCCAAATAGGCTATCTTCCTCTCCTTGATGATTTCGAAGAGTTCACGTTGTTCCAGACTAGCTCTTCTGAGAATGTCTTCATTCCTAACACGGTCGACCCAGGGCACTCTTAGCATTCGTCGTAGGGTCCACATTTCGAAGGCTTCAATTCGGTTTATTGTTGCTACCTTCAGTGTCCATGCTTCCACACCATATAACAAAACGGACCAGACATAGCACTTCACCATTCTGTATCTAAGGCGCCGAAGTTCAAATTCCTATCTGTGAGAAATCTTCGCAGTCTCAGAAAAGTAGATCTTGCTTGTTCGATCCTGCATTTGATCTCCTGATCCGGATCCCACGTTTCGTTAACCATGCATCCCAAATATTTAAATTGTGTGACCTGCTTGATGACCTCTCCATTTAAGTAAATTCTGGTGTTTGGAATATTGTTTCTGCTAACAGCCATAAATTTAGTTTTTGTAGTATTTATGTTTAAACCCAGTCTTTGACTTTCACTGTTAACCTTATTTAGAAGGATTTGGAGATCATTTGCATTGTCTGGCAATATCACAGTGTCATCCGCATATCGGATATTATTAATTGGAATACCATTTATTTTAAAACCAATGGGACTATCGGAGATTGACTCAGTGAATGCTCTTTCCACATATAAATTGAACAACATTGGAGATAGAATACACCCTTGCCTTACCCCCTTTTTTATTCCAAAATCTTCTGTTACTCCCACGCTATGTATACGAATTTCAGCTTTTTGGTTCCAATACAAATTACTGATGAGCCTTATATCTTTTCCATCAAGTCCCAAGTCTCTGAGGTATGATATAAGGAGGTTATATTTAACGTTATCGAACGCCTTTTCATAGTCTATAAAGCACATAAAGACATCTTTTCTCTGATCTTGGCAATTCTGTACTAAAGTTTGAAGACTGAATATGGCTTCTCTAGTACAAAAGCCGTTCTTAAATCCAAATTGACTTTCTCCACTTACTTCCTCACATTTTTTGTAGAGTCTTGTATGCAGTACCCGTAAAAAGAGCTTAAGAAATGGCTCATTAGACTAATAAGACGATACTCTTTACACAAAGTTGCGTTACTTGACTTGGGTAGCGTGATAAACGTAGAACGAAGCCAGTCTTCAGGGATGTGACCGGTGTCATAGATGTTATTGAAAAGCTGTACTATAGTTTTTAAGTTTTTAAATAACATACATATGTTGAATTTAAAATAACCAAGATTTGAGCAATTTTATAACAAACGGAAATAAATAATTTTTTGGCTCTCCCTGTATCTTATACCTAACCAATGAGTTGATTTAGACAGATCGAATATATAGACTTTCGTTAACTTCCCACAACCCAAATTTCACCTTTTAAAATGTTCAATTTATGATTTTACCAATGCTCATTCAAGATCATGTTTTTGTCAATTTTACATATTTATGTTTTATTTATTATCTCAAAAAAATGTTAAGCTTCATTCAGTGTAATTGAAACCACTAATTTATTCCACTAATTGCTAGGTTCTGAATGAAACTTTAGAGTTAGTATAATAGAAAAATTATAAGATATGAAAGTAGTTTCCAAAAATATAATAGTATACCGGGTGTCCTATTTAAAGTAAGAAAGATGTTACCACTTTTGAAATGATGCACCAACATTGTAACTCTGCAAATCTTTTATATAGATGAGGCAGGTGCCTTTAATGTAAAAATCCCAATTTTTTAAATCAATTGGTTCTCCTTAAACGTCTAACTTACCATCACCATGCATCACCCTATATAATGCTATATGTTTTAGTTTATTAGTAATATTTAAAAATATCTATTTGTTAAACAACAATATAAAAGAAACACTAATGAAAACCAGTCCCGAATAAACCAGTCCCAAATAAATAAAAGACACAATAAAAGCGACGTATTAATATAAATATTTTCCACATTTATTATTCAGTACGAAAATCGACAAAAACGAAATAGCTATGTAAAACAGCGATTACATCACTGTTTATGGAAGTTATAGTTCGATGGAAATTAAAATTCTTTTGAAAGGAGCTTTTTCAATTACGCGGTAGCCATTTCAATCTGCGTTTCGGCCGTCTGTTTCAATCTGCCAGCCATGGAAGAATGCCGATGCCTTTTTCATTTGTGGCAAGTCCAGAATTAAGTTTGTCAGTTTTTATGCGTGTATTCTTTGTGTGGATATAAACAACGTATTTGTGGAAACAGGAAGGAGTTTTGGGAAATGTAAAATTGCTGAAATATTGAGTATTTTTTCAAAATGAATTACAACGTAATACACTTCGTCGTCGTATCCTTTTCTAGTTTAGGTTTAAAAATCTGTTCCGCTTCGCCATCTCTGTATTGGTCGTCCAATACTTCTCCTTCTTGGAGATTGATATTGTAGATTTTTTTTAGAATTCTATCATCTGTCATTGTTTCTACGTGTTCCTTCCATTTGTTTTTCTATCCTATTACTTTTTTCTAGCGGTTGTATTTTTAGTTTATTTTTTATTATGCCATTTCTTATTCGGCCTCGTTATAGAACTTATTCTTTTTTTAAAAATGTCATCTTCGTTATAATGGGTCTTTGATCTTTAAGTTTTGTGGTGGTTCAGGCTTCACTGTCATGCTATCGGTACCGCTAAAATATTATGCTAAAGGCTGGCAAAGGTTAGTCTTGGGTCGAGATATCGTATGTAAGACGAATACAATGCGTTTATAATGTATTGAACAAAGAAAGAAGATTAAAAACGTTGCCAAACGTATGAAATAAACCGAGAAACTATGCATATTGCTAAGAGATGTGGAACGGGATATAGCAGTTTGTAAATTTTTAACTTAGAAACACTTGCACTTTTGGTAAAAAGTAAGTGGAATTGAGTTGGTGTTCAACACTGGTCGCGCTATTGGAACTCTGAAATTTAAGAATCGATCCCTCGAAATCCATTAGAAATAATTAGATTGTAGTTTCTTTCAAACACTTTCTTAATATTTCTGCTATATTTTCTTCGCAGACAGTACGTGAAAATATTTACAAATAAAAAAGTTACACGATTGCTGAAAATAGCTATGCGCTAAAAGTAAATAGCTTGTTTTAATTTAAATTTTTGAATGAAAAAAAAACCAAGCCTATCGCTTTTTTCTCATTTAAACATCTTGTAAAAAATCCGCGATTACCGACGTTTTCTAGTTATAAAAAATAAGGTCACCCTAACGATATTATAATTCCATTTTAGATACTCAGAAACATATCTAATGATTTTATCTAGCTATCTTTTCGAAAAAAATGTCTTCTAAAAATAAAACCGGTTTGCAATCGTGATTTTACTTTACTTGAAAAAAACCGTACCGGGCGAAATGTGGCAACGCAGCACATCGTCGCATTTCTCTCACTCCGACTTAATAAGATCCCCTATGCGATTTACTTCCACACATGTAAATGCCGACCCAAAAGTAAGAGTTGCCAGCACGGTAGAATATTACATGCAACACTTATTACTCAAATATCGATCCGGCGCGGCCTTAGAAAGAAACTCAACTCGAATTAAAAGCCCATTCCCCGCATAATAACAGTCATAAGTCGATCAGCTCCCAGTAATCATCTAAATGGATTCGCGTACTTAAGGGACGAACACAATAATTGTTACTCTTCCTTTGCTCTTACGTTATTTCCCACCATTTTCCGTGAAATAAGCCCTCAAAAACAACACACTTAGCGTGACATTTTCAATGATGAAACTCGCAGGGCTTCGCTTTTGTGAGAGGAGTCGCAGGCGGCCGTGGGGACGAGGAGAAAACAAAGCAAAGTTGCTTTTGTGCCGCTCTAATACGTTAGATGAGAGAGAAAATTGTATTTTTCATTGTCTGGGCCAAGGGGTTTTGGGAAAAAAGTAAATAGGTGGATAGGAAAAAGGATAATTAATTATAGGGGAAATAACAACTGGAAAAATTAATTATTTGTCTCGGATAATAAATCTTCAACTGAATTTTGAACTAATATTTTTTAGTTTTTTAGAGTTCTTAAAGGCAAATATTTATTTATTGTTTATTCTATGTGGATATCATTATATTCAATTGTAATATAAAAACCTTTAATTTTTAGTCTCAAAGTTCTTAATTATAAAAAATATGATATATATCTTCTAATGTATTGTTTTTGTAAAAATATAACTGATTTTACTAAATTTCACTCACTTCCTGTTTCACTGTTTCAAATGACAAAAAATAAAATTACAACTTTTGCTTCTTAAATAGCACCCTCGGTATTTTTTTACTTTATTCAATAGAAAATGACACTGTGAATAGAATGACATATCATACGTCAACTTTTGACATTTTCACTTAAAAAATCGTATTTCAAATTTCAGTCTAGAGTGACATTGCTGTGTTAAAAACACTAAGTAGAGAAAGATGGCCGATTCTGCATCAGGAGGAGCAGGAGGAGCAAGGAGCCGAAAGTGACGTAAATTGCCTAAGAACATGTAAAATAGGCTAATAAACAAGAAGAAACTGGTTTGAATCACTTTGAACCGCTTTTGAACTGCTTTGAACCGCTCTGTTGCTTAAAACAACAGACCTGTTTATTTTTTGTTCCAACCCGTTTATTTCTATTTTAAAGCGGTTGTTTCTTGTTCAAACATGTTTATTCTTGTTTATTAACCTATTTTACATGTTCTTAGGCGATTTACGTCACTTCCGGCTCCTTGCTCCTCCTGCTCCTCCTGCTCTTCCTGATGCAGAATCGGCCATCTCCGTCTACTACACTAATTTTTAATCAAAGAGTCTTGGATAAATAGATTGAATCGTCTAATGTTTTTCGTGTCTTGTCCTGGCCGGTTAAAAGATGCCCAAATCGTATTTTTAATTATATTTCAATTTATTCAAATGGAATGAGGGTGGCTCATTGGCATATTTAGAAAAACCATTTTTTTACGAATAATTTGGTACCACACACAATTTGGAGTCAAATTATCGTTATGAACCGCATTAAATTTATTATTCAAATAAATCATATGCGAAATTGTCAAAAGTTGGCATATGATATGTCATTCTATTCAGAGTATCATTTTTTATCGAATAAAGGAAAAAAATACCGAGAGTGTCATTTAAAAATTAAAAATTATGGTCATTTCCGGTAAAACAGGAAGTGACCAAATCAATTATTAAAAAATATCTATATCTATGTGGCGGATTAATCTTTCCAAAAAAATCCTTTATGGGTATTTCGCCACTGCACTGCAAGAAAATCTACAAAATAAAATAATTATTTTTTGTAAACACTTCTGCGATAAACCTAAACGGACGCTGCTTGTCAGAAGTTATATTTACAGTAATACAAATTTGCCTAACAAAGAAAAAAAAAATTGTTTAACGTTTCGGAAAGTTATCTCTTTCCGTCGGAAGCAAAAAAATACAAAGAATAAAGAAATAAAAAACTATTTAAAATAACTTGATATATCTGATCAAGTTAAAAATGTCATTTTAACAGAACGTCAACGGTTTCTTGTAGACGTATCTGTTTTAAAAAAGTAATGTGTTCTCGAATAGTTGAATTTAAATATTTTAAATAGTTTTTTTTTCTTTATTCTTTGTATTTTTTTGCTTCCGACGACGGAAAGAGATAACTTTCCGAAACGTTAAGCATTTTTTTTTCTTTGCTAGGCAAATTTGTATTACTGTAAACATAATTTCTGTTTACAAAAAATAATTATTTTATTTTGTAGATTTTCTTGCAGTGCAGTGGCAAAATACCCATAAAGGATTTTTTTGGAAAGACAAAACAATTATTGAATACGTCATTCAAACATAACATACCACACCTCATTTTTTTTATCTGAAAAAATAAAACAGTTATAGGAGTAAGCCATTCTTGAAAAATCCCCAGTCTATATTATTTTTCGTTCATATTTGTTTAAAAAAAAAGTAGAGAAATTTTGATTATTTAGTTAAATCAAAAAAACCTCTTAAAATTACTTTGAGTTCTTTTTAACTCACTGGAAGAAAGTATTCGACTAAAACTAAATATATTAGAAAAATCTCTAGTTTTTATTGTTTGATTTATATGTCGATAAAATATTGGGCACAACATAAATTATTTTCTTCCTGATGTAAGAAAATAGCACCCAATTTTGTTCAGAAATGTTGCATGACGCTAAAAATACCGGAAGGGTTTATACTCCACTAGCTTTTATTTATGTTCAGAATGATTCCATAAATTTTGAACCCAAACAGGTAGTTAGAGGAAATATGAAAAGAAATTTCTTATACATTTCGCCAATACAATGAAAAAAGTCCTTAAAATATACCGGGTGTACCTCACCCCTATAACTTTTTTATTTTTTTTTTCAGATAAAAAAAACGAGACTTAGATTAAACCATATTTCCTACTTCAAGGTTAAACCATATGCAAAAATGTCAAAAATTGACATATCGCACGTCATTCTATCCAGAGTGTCATTTTCTATCGAATAAAGTAAAAATATACCGAGGATGCCAGTTAAAAATCAAAAGTTTTCAAAGTAGTCATTTCTGGTGAAACAGGAAATGACCAAAAACAATTAAATACGTCAATCCATTCTAATTTATGGCACATACTAACTTACCAAATGTCGTTTTTTTATCTAAAAAAATTAAAAAAACTTATAGGGATAAGCTCCTGGATGTATACAGGATAATCAGAACTGTATTCCGGAAACTTCGACAGCATATTCGGCAGATAAAAAAAAGTAAAGAAGTTCGTATAAATGTATGTTCTAAAATGCTTAATTTCGGAGATACAGGGCATAGAATTCATTTTTATTTCGATTTTTTCCAAATAATTTCTGAGTAAAGTAAATATTTAGATGAAAATTGGTGTCTGGGAGTTTTTTGACATGATAAATTTGATTTTGATATCAATATGACTCCTACTTGTAGAGGACGCCACCTACATATTTTTAACTGGTTTGAAGAGTAATAACTTTTCGTCCATACCTGTATAAAATTACTGAGTAAAAAAATATGGATTTACGACGTTTTCTACGTAAAAAAAGTCTCTTGGTAAAAATCGCTACGAGTAATGGTTCGAGATGTGAATGGTTTGAGATATTTGGAAAAGAAATTATTAATACCTGTCATCATTGACATAAATTAAACATGCTGGCTAAATATTTCTTAGACTGAAATCATAAATTTGAAATATTTTTGTGTCAAAAGGTCAATAGAAACTGTTTTATCATCATTTTTTCGCAGAAATATTTATAATTAATTAAAAAATTAAATTTCCCAAATTTATTATTTCAGTCAAATAACTATCTACTCAACTTTTTATCTACTCGTTCATTTCTTGTCAATAATGACATGTATTGACTATTTCTACTCTAAATATCTTGAGAACGGTTGCTCGTAGTGATTTTTACTAAGAGACATTTTACTAAGGAGATATACATTTTTCACTTAGTATTTTTATACAGGTACGGACGAAAAGTTATTACTCTTCAAAACAGTTAAAACACATGTAGGTGGCGCCCCCTACAAATAAGAGTCATATTGACATCAAAATCAAATTTTTCATGTCAAAAAACTCTTAGATATCAATTTTTATCCAAATATTGACGTTACGTCAGAAATTATTTGGAAAAAATCGAAATAAAAATGAAACTTTTACACCCTGTATTTCCGAAACTAAGCATTTTTTGACATACATTTATACGAACTTTTTTACTTATTTTTACCTGCAGTATATGCTGCCAAAGTTTCCGGAATACAGTTCGGACCACCCTGTATATTGCAAAATGGGTTTCATACATTTAATAATTATTAAGAACGTCCATCCAAACTAAAAATGAAAGTTTTTTACATTGCTATTGAATATCTATCGACATTTGGTAAAATTGAATATTTTAGACTGTAAAATAAACAATTAAATATTTACCCCTAAGAATTCTAACAAACCAAACAATTGAGTTCAAAATTCAGTTGAAGATTTATTATTCAAGATAAATAATTAATTTCTCTAATTGTTTTCTCTCCAATACTCATTTTTCTTTTACCTGCTTACTTTTTTTAATAAAAGTATGATAAGAAATAATAGTCCTATTTTTTGCAAGACATTCTAAAAATATATTGAACGCTTGATAAATTTAGTTGCAGATTGGCTGCTGTTTTGCAGACATTCGACATATCATTATTATAATTTAACACTAAAATGCAAGGCAAAAAAATCATTACCTTGCTTTGACAAAATTTATTACTGAAAGAGTTATTAAAAACAACGTAAATGCCTGTAAACTCTGTAATACATGAATCGAAAATACGGAAATGCTCTCTCTATACCGAAATAGCTTTCTCTTATAGCACTGGCTCCGCATCGTCAAAGTGAAATAATTTAAAATATCGACTGGCAAAATCGAACTATAAATGATTACTTATTGGCCTGTTGAGAGCAATGCCTCAGGCATAAAATTGAAAACGCTGACAAATGGAGAGCTGTTAGCGGGACCGAAAATCTATTTTCTAGCTCTCGAGCGATACGAGTATAGTTCATTTCTTTCCCGTTTCGAAAATAAAATATAAACTTGTCATTTTACAGAGTACAAATAGATGGTTTCATAGAATGCCATAATTTAAGTATAGTTCATACCAAATAGACTTTTAGTCAAGTGATTAAGCTTGACCGCCACAGCGATGCCCACTTTTACATATTTTCTTTTAATTAAAATATTTTAGGAAACAGAAATAAATTAAATATAAATAGTATATAAAGAATTATTATTTACATCAACAAAACTCTTAAATTCTTAACAGTACTTAAGGGAAAACTTAAGTTCTTAACAGTACTTAAGTGACATAAAGAGCCATTACTACCGCTTAAAATAAAGTTGTGCTAGTTTTTTACGGCTATTAAGATATCTTGTACACTTCGCACTAAAAGAGGTTCTAAAAAGAACAATGTTCGACTGCTAGGTCTGCTAGTAAACATTTTTAAGCTTAAAGTATGTCAACACTATTTATTTAAACCAAAACTCGTAATACAAAACTAAAGTGTCAAAACGAATGACAATGTCAGGAAATAAATAAATAAATGTGGCAACTTGGCTACCACCTGAATCCCCAGCGCGAAATTTAAATTCCGATTAGTCAGCTCGGCGCCGAATATGTCCATGGTTGGCAGCAATGAATTTAAAAATCGCGCCGTCGATTACGTAACTAAAAGTTTAATTGATATCATATATCCATACCAAACCAAACCTATATTATTTGTGTATGGTAGGGGCAGTATGAAGATTTTTACTATGAAAGAACCATTATGGTATAGGCAGTGTCATAAAATTTGTGACCATGTATTTTCTGGTACAATAAATAAATTACCTAAATTATCAACTATAAAATTTGAAAAATCTTATCAAAACCAACTGTATTTCTCAATTCTAAAACCACAAAAAACTGCTAATTCTCAGCAAGAATAAAGTAAGGATACAGCAGGTCTCTTGACAGGACCTATGGCTGTCAAGTGCTAATATACAGGGTGAGTCTTAAATATATACATCTATAAAACACATCTATGAAACTATGAACCCTTCCTGGACACAAACGGTACATTGTGAGACAGGAAATTGTAGAGAGAAACAAGCCCTATAACATAGGATACAACATTTTAATGAACAGTGCTTTCCATAAAATCAATAAAATGAAAAATATACGAAATAAAATAAATGTACTGATTTCTTTCGAAAATCCACAACTATGAAAATATGAACCCTTCCTGGACACAGACGGTACATTGTGAGACAGGAAATTGTAGAGAGAAACAAGCCCTATAACATAGGATACAACATTTTAATGAACAGTGCTTTCCATAAAATCAATAAAATGAAAAATATACGAGATAATATACATGTTCTAATTTCTTTCGAAAATCGACATCTATGAAACTATGAACCCTTCCTGGACACAAACGGTACATTGTGAGACAGAAAATTGTAGAGAGAAATAAGCCCTATAACATAGGATACAACATTTTAATGAACAGTGCTTTCCATAAAATCAATAAAATGAAAAATATACGAAATAATATACATGTTCTGATTTCTTTCGAAAATCGACATCTATGAAACTATGAACCCTTCCTGGACACAAACGGTACATTGCGAGACAGGAAATTGTAGAGAGAAACAAACCCTATAACATAGGATACAACATTTTAATGAACAGTGCTTTCCATAAAATCAATAAAATTAAAAATATACGAAATAAAATAAATGTACTGATTTCTTTCGAAAATCGACAACTATGAAAATATGAACCCTTCCTGGACACAAACGGTACATTGTGAGACAGGAAATTGTAGAGAGAAACAAGCCCTATAACATAGGATACAACATTTTAATGAACAGTGCTTTCCATAAAATCAATAAAATGAAAAATATACGAAATAATATACATGTTCTGATTTCTTTAAGAAAATAAGTTCAAATAAGTCCAAAATAAACGAGATATTTTGCTTTGAAAATTTAAAAATTATGATTTTTCGCCTAAATTTTGAGAAAAACTGGATCTTTTCTTTTTTTTTATTGTAAATTTAATTTACTACCTATGTTGCCATATTATGAAGATATTATGATTTTCAACTAAAAATTTCAAAAAATTCCAAATTTTCCAAAACAAAATCACGAGAAAAACCTCATAGACGTAGTTCTCGGGTCGAAATATACTACCCCTAAAAATATTTGCACTTATTTAAGACTCACCCTGTATAATAGTTGTTTAGATTGTTTATTTAAAATTACAGAAACAGAGTAGTAGGTATTACGAAACAAAACCTTCCCAATCTGAAGCTTTTAATTCTCCCAGCTGGTCAAAATTTCACCCCTCAGTACCCCTCAGAGTAAATAAGGGTTAGGATCCTGATGAGGGTTGACAGAAATTGGTAAACTGCAAAACAGTAGACCGTCCTGTGCGTTTTATGTAAAAAATGTCTATAGAGACACTAGATTGAAGAAGGATGAAGTTTTCTGTGCGTGAAGCGCTGATCCAGTGTATATTGTTTTTGCTATATCCCCATTATGGGGATATTTTTGGGAGGTTCTCTTTTTTATATATTTTTTATTTTATTAATACTTGATTTAAGAAGTAACGGTATCATATTTTTACCTTAGGAACTGAAAAAAAAATCTCAAAACTAGCCACCATTGTTTAAACTATTTGCGAGAATTTTTAATAATATAGAAGAATCTAATAATAATTCTTAAGAACTTAAAATAATGGTTTCTTTGAATTAATTTTTTCATATATTTCAAAGTTTTATATATTGTGTTATAATGGACCGATATTGATGATCTTTGAAGCAATTTGTAGCTAAATTATTTGTCTTTTTAATACGTCTCTCTATATAAAAACCAAATTGTCATCTGTCAATTATAATGGAAAAACAAAATGTTGATATTTTGGTGAAAGTTTGAAACACTCTGTAGAGTATATTAACAAAGCAAGGAATTTAAGAACCATTTTGTCATCTAGGTGTAACCTTTTTCGATCATTTGTTTTTCGGTTTATCCCAATAGCTCTATTTTTGTTGGAGATATTTGCTTTTAAAGAAGGCATTACCTTTTTTCGTATTTTTTAAATTAAAACCATACCTTTGCTTTGGTCCTAGTTAACAGACCTATAAAATAGTGTATATAATACTGTCTGTCTCCGAAAAATCATATTATTATTGTCTGTTGGGCAGTTACTCTAGCAGAGATAGTTTTAAGTCCAAAAAATCTCTACTATTATCTATTCAAGCAACAATAACCGATAGTTCAGAGCTTTAAACCATCTCTAGTAGAGTAAATAATAACACAATAATAATATGACCTTTTAGTGAAAGTGACATTACAAAAACAATAAATACTATGTATAATATTCCACAGAGTGTTTCAAACTTTCACCAAAATATCAGCATTTTGTTTTCCTCCGTATAATTGACAGATAGCAACTTTAGACGAGAAAAAGCTAAATAATTTAGCTTCAGATTGCTTAAAAAATCATTTGTGTAACATTTTAAGGTGCCCATTTTTCGGGCCGTTGACTGTATATCAAACTATCGATATTCATTTAAAGTAGGTATAGTAAAAAATCAAGTTAAAAAAACTTTAAAAAAATTCTAAAATCGATGACCTCCCATTCTTCTTCAATTCAACTCGCAAAGAGAGTTGTGTGGTTGGCGATAGCTCTCCAAAAAAACGAGTAGGCGAGTGGGACGAAAGAAAGGCAGCACAAAGGGGCGCGAGGGGTGGAATGGGGGGAATTGATCGAGTGCAATATCTCCTTTCTTTGCGGATTCCTCCCTGATCCCCACGGATTCGGTTAATTAGATTTTTTTTAGGTTAGTTAATGAAGATGGAGCTGGCCGCGTGGAAATAGCCAATTTCTGGATAAATTATCGGTGGTTAGATGAGCGGGGGAGAAGAGATAATGATAGGGGTTGGCATATATATGTTTTATATTGTTGGTTCCTAATGGAAATAACGTATATGTGTCTGTTTAGTATAATTTAAAAAAAAATTGTTTGTGCACTATACAGGGTGATTCCTGTAAGTCGGTCATGCTTTCGGGGAATGATAGGGGACGTCGAAATATTAATTTTGATATAGCAAACTATGGGCCGGAAATGCCTCTTACGCAAGATACAGGGTGTTAAAGTTTTTGAAAAATTAAAGATATTCTTTAATAGTTTTTTAATAATTGAAGGTATCGTTATAAAATTTTATAATAGGAGTCTACCTAACAGAGACACTTTAAATGTAAAAAGAAGAGGTTTCAGTTTTAACCAGTGGCGTAGATGTGAAACGTATCGGGTAATTTTTTCAAAAAAAATAGTACGCCACTAATAAAAATAAAAATTTCAGTTACCAACTGTAAATTCCAATTTTGAGCTGGCAAATGAGGTAGATGCTTTACCTAAGCCGTTATTCAGAAACTACAAACCTATCGATGAAACATTTACTTCCCAAACATGAACATTTACTTCCCTAGCATACAACCAGATCATTGGTACACATCAAGATTGGTTAAGTATCAAGTTTATTATAGCCCATATGCCACAGCCCGGTGGTAGTTATTTCTTAGCCCGTATGGCACAGATCGTTACCCAGTGTTGCTACAAGCTTAGTTTTCATCGGGGTAGATTATGACGAGATAGCCGGGTTAAATTGTTTTACAAAGTGGTAGATCTACCCCGAATGGGACAGCTATGGCGACATTTCCACTATCACTTTTCCTCTCGCTAGCTAGCGCGTCACGGCCGTCTCGCACGCCTCTCGCGGCCTTCATTCAAGGCCATGTGTCACGGAATTTTTACTCTCAACGCGCGTATAGAAGTTTTACTTGAAAAAGCTCACTTCACTTCGTTGATAGTCTGTACAGGGTGGGTCAAATTGGACGCTTTTTCTATAGGAGATAGACAAAAACTAATATCGGTGTCAGGAGCTCAATTTTTGTCAAAAATATGATGGTGAAAACCGCATATCGGTATCTGTTACCGTTTCGGAGTTACGGGGTGTTTTTCAAAAATATGCATTTTTAACAGATCGCTGTAACTTTTTTGCTATGGAAAATTTTGTATTTTTATGAAAACATTTCCAAAGCAACTTTTTACGTAGAATTTAATGGTTTAAGTATAATTTTTTTAAAATTAATACTTTAAGAATTATCAACAGAAAATTTGATTTTTTATATGGGACACCCTGTATATTTTTAATTTATTGAAAAGAATTTAAAATTACCTTTCCAAAAATATAACACGCTTGATATTTTGCTCGATTCCTCTAAATATAACTAATAATTCCTGCTTTAAATAAGTAGGCTTTGAACGGCACCGGCTGTATTGTAAAAAAATTCTAGCTGTGAGCATCAATTAAAACGAAAATAATATTTGCTATGAGAGACGAAAAATTTTATAACAATTTCAAATATATTTAACCAACATCAACACATTTAAACTATATCTAATAACAATAAAAATAAATAGCAAACCAAGATATGAGATTTTGCTACAGATGTTCGACATATCGACCCTCTTCTGTTATAGACAGACGGGGCAGTTTTTGAACATTTCTCGCGGAATTCATTAACTCAGTGGAGGTGAAAGTACCAATACCAAAATACCCTCTCATAACTGCTAAGTATTTCTAATTCTTGTCTAGATTATACGGAAGAATAAAGAACCTTTATTCTACCGCAAATATATCCATAGGATGAGATCCATGGGCACTAAGTCAGGCGGCCTCGACGGCCAACGGCTGGGATCTTGGTTAGCTGTTCAATTATTCTTGAAATTGGCTTCAAAAATTTGCTGATAACTTCAGCGTTCAGAGGCGGCGCGTCGTCTTGCTGGAAAAATATGTTTTCGAGTTCCATTAAGGGCATATCATCAATAAGGGGTCCAAAGCCTACTAGTTAAAAGTGGCGAACTTTTAAAAATTCTGCATTTCGAAGGGAATTATAACAAAATATCAAGTGTGCTATATTTTTGAAAAGGTAATTTTAAATTCTTTTCAGTTAATTAAAAATATAGAGGGTGTCCCAAATAAAAAATCAATTTTTCTGTTGATAACTCTTAAATTATTAATTTAAAAAAAATTATACTTAAACCATTAAATTCTACGTAAAAAGGTGCTTTGGAAGTGTTTTCATAGAAATACAAAATTTTCGTTAGCAAAAAAGTTACAGCGATTTGTTAAAAATGCACATTTTTGAAAAACACCCCGTAACTCCAAAACGGTAACAGATATTGATGTGCGGTTTTCACCATCATGTTTTTGATGAAAATTGAGCTCAGACACCGATATTAGTTTTTGCCTATCTCCTATAGAAAAGGGCGTTTCCATATAAAAGCGTCGAATTTGACCCACCCTGTACAAAGTTACCTGGCACAGCTAGTTTTATATAACTAATAAAAATATTATCCTCTGTATTACCTTTATAATAGAAGAGCATATTTCAAAACCATTTTACCCACAAATTTTAAATAGTGAGAATTTGAAATATTCGCGAGGGCAGAAAAAAATTGGTCGGATCTCCGTCACATCTCTTAACAAAATAATAAACCAGCTCACAACATAATAGCCGTCGTAAATATGAAAAAGCCGTCGGTCCTTAACGGCCCCGACAATTTATTATTTATGGAATATTTGCTTGAAATATTATATTTAATATCGGGACCCTTCCCCGGTTCGGTCCACCAGACGGAAGAGAGATTATGACTAGGTATTTTTTATTGCCGAGATGGCCGGCACACCGAGAGAATAAAGAACACATTAGGCAACCGAATATTTTCGTGTTTAATATCGCAATATTAATAGCAGATGTTAAACGAGCAAGGAATTTTAAAAATATATTGATTAGTGTTAAAATTCCTAAGGACATATTCGGCGAATTTTTAGATGTTATTATTTTTTTTTTAATTTTAGAATTTTTTTTACCATTTTTATGCCATCACGGTCTTTCTGCTGAGGAGCAAGGGGAAAGACACCACCTACCTGCTGAGCCTTATCCAGGGTCAGAACTTCAAGGTAAGAACATCGAGTTGGCGAGTTATCAACTCGAAGGAGAAGGGTCATGGTCAGGTCCTCACAATAGGAATTGACCTCAAATCCAAGGAGGCAATAGAGAAAGAAGGACATATCCTCTATTATAGATACGGGACAACACCGATATCAGGTCTAAGGAGAGACAAAGTTGAAGAGCTGGAGAAAATGGACACAGATCCTCCAGTCTCCACCTTACGGGTTCGTCAGCCGGAGGCAAGCTCCTCGACTGTGAAGAGCGGCACGGAGGGCCAAACTCCAACCGTGGAAGGGTTTGTACCCTCGGAGGAAGAACTGTTGCCAGAGGAGGATGGGAAATGCCTTGTCTCCTGTACAACAAGGGTATGATGGGTTATAGACTGTGTGATGACTCAAGGAAGAGGGGCACAAATAGATCTTTAAGGTCGCAGTGATTAACCCTCCCTCTTACTCATTCTACATTCTACCATTTTTATTCTATACATACGAGGCGTTTGGGAAAAAATAAGAACAGAAAAACAATTAGAAAGTAATTGTTAATTTTAAAGTTTAACTTGATATAATGTCATTTTAACATTTATATTTCGATATTTTAAATAGTTTTTTCTTTGTACTTTGTGTTTTTTATACTTCTCAAATTGACAAATTTGACAAATTAACATATTGTAATTATATTCCAGCAGATTGAGTGAAAATTTTTGTTCTTAAATATCTATTTTACATATTATAAACGCGTATTCAAATATCAATCTTGTGAAATATATATATCAACACAAAACGAGATGTAATTAACGAAATATAATCGTAACAACGTCTAGGTATACCTATTTCACAGAGATTTATGAAAGAAAAAGTCCTTTTCCTCGGGTACAGATACCGCCACGTTTTGGAAATAGCTCGAAACGACACAAAATTGAACGAGACAGCAGGAAACGCCAAAAAAATCCCCTCACATTCTCAATCCCCTCACGAGTACTTTTCAGGTGCTTTTAAGAATCGAAAGTAGGTCGAGGTAAACCGAAGTTGGTCAAGACAACTGGAAATAAACCGAAATGAGACAAAGTTGGACGACGAAACGCGACATTGACCTGCTTCGAAGAATTCTCCGCATAGTGTAGAGGCTGTTTTACTTTGCATGTGGGGAAATACCCATAGGTTTTTTAAAGAGATCAATCCGCAACATAGGTATAGATATTTTTTACAATATTTACTGTATAATTGAATAATAATATATTTATATAAATAAATGAATTAATTCTAATATAAATAAAATATTTATTATCAAATAACATAAAAGAAATAACTCTTCTATCAAAACAAATCCCGATTTTTTAAAACCCAGACAAAAAGATTTGAAAAACGATCGATGTTTCCGAGTCAATTTGTCTAAAGCACAGTGGAAGTAACATGTAAAAAGACAACTTCTGAACTGTATTATTTCCTTGGGTACTTCTGTACTTCGTTAAAGTGACATTTGGAAAAGAGAAACGTTTCGAGTCCCTTTCCAAGAACGGAGAAAGTGTTCCTTTTGACGCTTTCGGCGAAATATTGGAGCACAATAACAATTTTATAGGAGGGCTAAAAAGGGTTTTGTTATGGTTCGGGGCAATCCGTCCGTCCAGCCCTTGAAAACTTCTCTCTGGCCGAAATTAAAATCCTTCCTTTTCGGTTCTTGAATTTGCTCGAAAAACTTTATCAAGATGAAATAAAAAAAAAGTTACTGCTACCGTTTTATTCCACATAATCGGTTCTTTTGAATTTTAAAACACGATAAAAAAATAATGTGAAAACTAAATGGTTCCAAATATATTTTTGGCCTTTTTTTAATTCACGATTAACTCGGATGGTTTGGTTTCTTGACCAGAACTGCTCTAGTTCATGGTCTTTTAAATATTAAGCACTTTTCGGACAATTCCCACTGCTCCCAATATGGCTGCTTTTAAGCACTCCTTGGTAAGCTTTGGGTTTAATTTTAATAATTGCGTTTTCTTTGTAAAATCTCTATGAATAAGTCCATTGGCAGAGATTACAAAAGGTAAAACCATGGCTTTACTGAGCTGGTATAATATTCTCTTTAATTCATATGCATATGGTCTATTGGTACGGCTACATCAATTATGAAGAATTTTTTCTTGTTCTCGTTTATCCAGAGTATATCGGGTTTATTATGTAATACTGTTTTACCTGTTGAAATAAGTGTATCCCAATATAGTTTATGCTGTTTTCCATTACAGGTTCTGGGGTATAATTAAAATACTTCGTCTGCACAGATTGTAAACCAAGGATTAGTGACAGTTATAAATGAATTATTTTTGCTATGCTATTATGCATTTTTGTATAAATTGTTGGTGCTAACGTGAGACAACAAGAACTTATGTATTGTATGGATTCTGAAAATTCGTTACACATTCTACATCTGTCCGTTATGTTTTCTTGCACCTGGTTCTGAATAGCGTATATATTGCCTTATTAAAATATTATTAATAATAATAATTCTAATTCATAAGAAAGGCAGCAAAGAAGACAACATAAATTATAAACCAATAAGCCTATTACCCGAAATATACAAGATATTCACAAAAATAATAAACAGCAGAATACAAAACACGTTAAACGCTGCACAACCACGAGAACAAGCAGGCTTTAGAAGCGGCTGCAGCATGATTGATCACTTACATACACTAAGAGAAACTATCAGCCGAACAAAAGAATACTAATTTCTAATAGCCATAGCCTTCATAGACTTTGAAAAGGCTTTCGAGTCGATATATTCTAAGGTAATAATAGAAGCCCTGAAAATAGTTGAAGAATACATATATTTGGGACAACTAACATACAACACGGGATTTCTACTATCAGAAATCAATAGAAGAATTAAGTTAGCATGGAGTACTTATGGAAAAAACTCAATCATATTCAAATCTAGAATCCACTTTATCTAAAGAAGAAAACATTCCACCAATGTAATTAGACCAATATATAAGAATTCTGATTCTGACTCTGTACATTAATATCTGTGTCAACGACCCTATCTGATGTGTGCAGTTCTTTTTTAAGTTATTATATCAATATCATTTTCTACTATCCATTTTACTTTAAAACCTTAAATTAAGAGGAATTAGAGTAAAGCTACAGCAACATTTTAATACAGCCTTCGACATTTTGAAAGAAATAACTCGTTCCCACTCTACTTAATGGCGGAGCGGAAACAATGGAAGCACCAGAAAGCATTAAAAGAAAACGATTAAAAGGAAAAAGTGGAGAAATAAAAGTGAGCAGTCGGATAAAGAGACGCCAGCGAACAATCTGCTATATAAAGTATTTAATGTCACAAATAATGTGCTTTGCAGTTTAGAGCAAGAAACATAAATCCCCTAGACAGATACCTGTTGTCTGGAATATAAATACACGCATAGAGAATTTGTGAAAGAATATTTCGTTCTTTTAAAATGACTATAAAAGTCTTTATAAAGTATTTTTTTGTAAAAGGATTTCTTGGTTAAAGTTTTATTTTTCAACATCACTTACCTACTAAATTCCAAGTTTTATTTGTATAAATTATACAGTTATTTAATTGAACTTATTGATAAAGCAATCAAAA
Organism: Sitophilus oryzae; assembly: GCF_002938485.1. NCBI lineage: Eukaryota > Metazoa > Arthropoda > Insecta > Coleoptera > Curculionidae > Sitophilus > Sitophilus oryzae. Next base: position 845,829 of record NW_022146490.1, read on the forward strand.
TAGTCAATTGATTAAGCAATCAAATAGTTGACTCCCCAAGCAGCATTTAAACGTCGGGACAACGTTGTGTCACGCGACCAAACATCGGGGCGCAACGTCGGCACAACCTCGTGCCAACCCTAGTCTGCACTAGTTTGGAGAACAATTTTTGGGTCGAAACGACGTTGGATGCCTACGTTGGCTAGCAGCCTAATTTAGTACAAACTGCAACGTTGTTTAAAATCCTAATTTACAGAAATACAAAACTATAATAATATACCGTCTAAGTCGCGTTTTATCCTAAATTGGAATAATTATAAATAAATAGAGACATATGCCAAATGGCAGTAAAGGAAAACAAAACAAAAGTATTTAAGTGTGGAGGATGTTTGAAGATCATAATTATTGAAACACTTTAACCAACTCTGCAACTCGTTACCCAAGGCAAAAAAGTTAAACGCAAACAACTTTATTGATAAATGTATTGTTTCTACTTTGAAAAATACTAAAGGGCCTTAAAATTAAAGAAGTTTTAAAAAATTTCTTGAATTTTTTTTAGTAAAATGAGAATAATTTATTCGCAGTCGAAAAAAAAAATTGTTTCCGCATGTTGTTTAGGGTCAAATATTTCTTCACTTTTAAAAAGTTAATGTATTCAAAAAGCAGGAATTGCTATTTTAGGAACGAAACATTTTCTTATTCAACAACATGGCGGCTTTCACTTTGTTGTTTTGGAGATTAAGATGGAGTAGTTCGAGTAGTCGCTTACTGGACTAATAAAGTCGGAGTTCTGCCTTAACAGGTAGTATACTAATCGCAAGATTGCCTAATTTAGTTATCCTAAAGTCTAGCTTGTGCCGCCCTCTATATTCTAAATAAACGAGGGAGTGGATAAAGTATCGGTAATATGTCGATGTATATTTAAATTTAGTTTTATATGTGCCTTTCTTACGTCCCATTAAAATTAAATTAAAAAGTCAACGCCGAGAGGAAAAGTGTTGCCCCAGTTACGTCATTCGGGGTAGACCTACCCCTTTGCAAAACAATTTAACACCGCTATCTCGTGATAATCTACATACATATATATTGGTCTAGAATATCTTGCGACGTTGTCCGATGCCTAACTTCCACGTCTTCCGATCGTTCCATTGTCCCTCGTTTAGATTTCTGGCACTCATTGCTCTTGTGACACCCTTCTTCCAAGTCTTCTTAGGTCTTCCACGTTCTCTTTGATGTTGGGGTGTCCATTGCATAATTTGTTTTGGAAGTCGGGTGTCATCCATCCTCTGAACATGTCCGTACCACACAAGTTGTTGGCGTTCGATGTCGGTTGCCAAAGATCCGTCTATTCCTATTCTCTGTCGGGTTTCTTCGTTTCGGACTCTATCTCTTCGGGAAATTCCTAGGGTTCTTCTATAGGCATCCATTTCTACCGCTTTCAGTTTTCTTCGGTTGGCTTCCGTTATTCGCCAAGTCTCTGCGCCATATAGTACACTGCTCTTTACCAGGGTCTCGTATATATTGATCTTGCGTTTTTTCCCTCCCTATTTCATTACTCCAAAATACTCCATTCAGACAGCCAATTGCTCTTCTAGCTTGTTATATTCGTTTTTTAATTTCCTTGTCATCTTTAGCTGTTGTATCAATTATCACTCCTAAATAGGTGTAGTCATTGCAGGCTTCTATCTCTTCATTTTCTAGATGTACGCCAGATAATTCTGCATCAATAGGTAGATATTTAGTTTTCCGTGTGTTTATTTTCAAACCCCATCGTTGATATTCCTCTTGTAGTTTTCTTGTCATGTACTCTAAATCATCTTTATCATGATAATCTACCTTGATGAAAAATAATAAAAATATAAAAATAAGCTTGTGGCAACACTGGGTATCGATCTGTGCCATACGAAGAAGTATCCCTTCAAATCTGCGTACATAGTGCACAAACAACTTTTTTATTTTTTTATATCTAGTTGTTCTTTCCTTTTAAAATATTTCTATCATGTCAATCTTATGTCAAAAATTACATTTTCAGGGCAAAAAATAATTAGATTCGATCCTAAAAAACTTTTAATAAACAAGATACGTAAAAACCTCTGTAAATATGGGTAATAAATCATATTTTGCCTAAAAACCTCGAACTATACCAAATATGAATTCATTAAACTTCGTAGATTCATTCTTCTTTACGACGTGTAAATATCTCCTTAAAACCAGGAAAATAACTTCGCAACTAAGACTGTTCTTCGTGTGCGCGACGCACCACCTCCACAACGGCTCTATATTCCTGCCTTAATCCTGGAAAAGTAGCGCCGGCCTCAGAACTACGGGCTCTATTTTCTAATTTAAACCCATTATTTCCGCGCTGAATTACGGCGTCCCGAGCCTCCATTTTTCATCTAACGTTAGAGCTCCCGCTCTTGTGTAGTTCTCTAATAAACGTCATTGGGGCAGAAGTGGAGAATGATTTGGAGCTCGAACGAACCATGGTGGAGTAATAACAGGCTTGGTTAAGATGACCTATATATTTATTTATGTTTACTGGGTGTTTCTGGAAAGTAATTTAACTAATTTTATTGTCAAATTCTACACTGATAAAAAAGATAGACTTGAACTAAAGTCGTCATCGTTCTTGAAAAAAAAAATTAGTGGCAAGAGAATTTATTTTAGCGTAAAATAAAATATTTTGCCTGAAGAAAAACTCTCTTAACTCAAAAAAACTGGTTCTCTTGAAAGATTCGAAAATTTCTCTTGAATATATTTTCATTCAACAAAGTGCAAGTTACTTTGTTTTAAGATAATAAAAAAAATACGCTAGGAAGTACTTCATTCAAGAAACATGGCCATTTTTCCAATAGCTAAATACTCTTTTGATGAAAAATAATAACGACATGCAAAGACAATGACGAAGGACGGTATATACAACCAGTCGGCAGTCCGATCAGTCGTACGTCGCATTTCATAGGTCGCACATCATAGTACGTACGGGTTTTGTTGCTTGGAATTTCCACTTGGAATTTTGCATAATTTGCTTTTTAAACGCATATCGTATAACAAATTAGTGATCGTTATTAACATGCATTTGTTATTTTTTATGGACAAATTTTAGGATATATGGATTCTTTCAAGGAGTTTCTGAAAAAAATGGAAATTAGAGCATTTATTTGCTATATTTGAAGGTAAGAGATATTTACCTAATGCACCTGTTTAGATAATGCATGTGTGACTATAGATAGAATAAGAATATAGGTATCCATTTTTTTATGCAAATAATTATAAAAATTTTAGAATTTCAAGTCGTCGCATTAAAAAATTCAAAATGTGACCAAAGCTTATAATTTTAATAATTTATTTGCTTTACTTTGATTAATCGTGATGTAACATTTTTTTGTAATTTGTAGAGTGATGAACCACCCCAAAAAATACCAAGGAGTGAAGAAGCAGAAATAACTACTATCGAGGAAAATAATATCACTTTACTTACTACAGACCAGGAAAACCTAAATTTATCAGAAAAAAATATACCTCGTAATATGCCTGTATATGATGTATAGACTTCTCTTAGATCAAAATAAATTTTAGTTGAGTCAATAGTATTCGCTATTGGTTTAAGAAAAGTGCCCCTTTAATCAAGAATTGTCCCTTTTCAATCAAGAATTTTTGCATGAATCAAAGGGACTATTGTTCTTGTAGCAAGAACTTCTTTGCATATTCATTTTGGGTCAAGAGTGAAATACTTTGGACAGATAGATTCTTCTATTCTCTAAAGTAACTTTTTAAAACTTATGAAAAGATAGTTAATGCTTTGGGCAAAAAAACGTCGTTCTTGGCACTATTGAAAAGCGCCAATCTTTTGCGCTGACTTAGTGCCCATGGATCTAATCCTATGGATATATTTGCGGAAGAATAAAGGTTCCTTATTCTTCCGTATAGTCTAGACAAGAATTAGAAATACTTAGCAGTTAAGAGAGGGTATCTTTATATCCAAACCCCCAACTGAGGGGGTTAATGAATTCCGCGAGAAATGTTCACAAACTACCCCGTCTGTCCATAACAGAAAACGGTCGATATGTCGAACACCTGTAGCAAAATCTCATGTCTTGGTTTGCTATTTATTTTTATTGTTATTAGATATAGTTTAAATGTGTTGATGTTGGTTAAATGTTAAATATATTTTCATAAAATTCTGCACCTCTCATAGCAAATATTATTTTCGTTTTAATTCATGCTCACAGCTAGAATTTTTTGCATTACAGCCGGTGCCGTTCAAAGCCTACTTATTTAAAGCGGGCGAATTTTTATATACTCTATATCACGAGGAGGAATAGAGCAAAATATCAAGTGTGTTATATTTTTGGAAAGCTAATTTTAAATTCTTTTCAATAAATTAAAAATATACAGGGTGTCCCATATAAAAAATCAAATTTTCTGTTGATAATTTTTAAATTATTAATTTTAAAAAAATTATACTTAAACCATTAAATTCTACGTAAAAAGGTGCTTTAGAAATGTTTTCATAAAAATGCAAAATTTTCCATAGCAAAAAAGTTACAGCGATTTGTTAAAAATGCATATTTTTGAAAAACACCCCGTAACTCCGAAACGGTAACAGATATCGATATGCGGTTTTCACCATCATGTTTTTGACAAAAATTGAGCTGATCATCAGTTTTTGTCTATCTTCTATAGAAAAGGGTGTTTCCATTTAAAAGCGTCGAATTTGATCCACCCTGTACATTTTTAAAAAATCTTAAAATATGTAAAAAAAGAAAATAAAATATACGTGTTTAAGCGTTTTTTCGGAAACTTGACCGTTTTTTAAATAAAAAATATTGTAATATTTGAGGGGTGGTTTACCCCCTTGGAACTGGAATTTCGAAGAATCCATTCTTATCGAACCTCTACACCCTAGAATCAACCTGCCAAATATGAGCCAAAATTGAGCTTTTTACGTTCAGCTGTTTGAGCTGGCAGAGGCATGGACCCTTACCGACGCATCATGCAAGCGTGTGGAGGCATTTGAGATGTGGTGCTATCGGCGCATGCTTAAGATTTCGTGGGTGCATCGCGTCTCAAATGAGACAGCACTACACCGCATCAACAAGGTCTTGGAGTTTCTGGTGAATGTCAAACGCAGAAAACTGGAATACTTCGGACACATCATGCGGAACGAGAAATACCGCCTACTCCAACTCATACTGCAGGGGAAAATAGAAGGCAGAAGATCGGCGGGACGCAGACGAATATCGTGGCTGCGAAATCTACGAACATGGACCGGAATGACGTCAACAGCTTTGTTCAGAACGGCAGTGAACAAAGTAATATGGACCAATGTGATAGCCAACATCCAAAGAGAAGACACTGTAAGAAGAAGAAGGTTTGAGCAGGATCGTGATTAATCAGTGAGTCAGTCACTTAAGGATTTTATATATCAGTATAGATTCTCGTTGATTATTGGTTTGAAATAATTATAATAATGTCCTCGAATCAAAATGCGAGTTGCTTAACTCTAATAATTCTAATTCTGAGCTAGCAAATAAGCTAAAGGCTTTACCTAAATTATTATTAAATCAAAATATTTTTATTTGGGCGAAAATTTCAAACAAGTGGAATAGTTTAAGAGTGAGTAAGACTTATTAAGTGTGCATTTTATCACAAGGTATATAAAAACAGTAAAATTTGTACTTTGCGATTTTAATTTTACCTCGAAAAAATGCAAAAAAGACAAGTTTTCTTGAGTTGTGCTCTAGGCACTAAATGTATATATCAAATTTTTATAAATTCTTATAATCTTTATTAAAACAATGTTGGAATTTACCTAAAAACAAATTGAAACAAAACGAATTATCACGGAAGGCAGAAGAAATAAAAATATTCTGGAGACAACCGTTCCTTCTCCATCTACCTCTTGACTTATTCAAACCCCTGGTGTGTATGTGTGACCATATTTGTGACACCTTGTGTGTGCAGTAGTAGTATTTGTGACATACGTCTCAATTATGGTATACATACACGCGTATACCACAATTTTCTGATAGCAAATTCGATATCCTCGGGTCAAAATTAGTCTGGTCGGCTAGATCCGAAAAATTACGTGTGTAAGTTTCCACAAATCATAATATTTATTGGTATCACACACTTTCAGAATTGTGGTAACCTAAAGTTCCCTGTATCGCAGCGCCATCTACATTTTTATACACACTCATATTTGTGGTAAATCCGGCGTTTAGATGCGTACATTCCCGAAACGTACCGATTCAGAATACACACCATATGTAATTTCTATTCTTTTATGTTTTCTGTTGCGTTCCAAATTTTTAAGAAATATTTGAGAATGTACAGGGTGGCGCCTCTCATACGCCGCGGAGGCTCTAAGGAGAACGACAGTTTGTATTGAAATGAAATTTTGTGAGCATATGTAGTTAATTCAGAGCACTTTTTAAAAATATAGAGACTTCTACAGGGTGTCCCCAAAAAAAGTTACATATCAAAGTTGTATTTTTTGTAATGTATTATATATGTATGTACCCTATATATTAATCGATTTTCGGATTCTGGGAGAAAAATAAAGGTGAATTTTATAAGAGAAGTATATGACTAAAATGTAAGGTTTTTTACATATTTAACATTTTCTAGAAATAAAGAACAATTTTTAAATTACAATAAAAGCTACCTAAATTGGAATTTACCTGGTATAGCCTAATATATAGTTAAATTAACTATTGTACTTTAAATCAAATTAAAACTTGATCCAAAAAGTTATACAGGGTGAGACAAAATTAATATTGAACACTGGTCACCTTTAAAAGAATGTTACTCTTTTATTTTAAATGGAATACCCAATGTATTATTCAGATATTCAATGGAGAATTCATGTCTCTTCAAAATACTATTAAGGTTGCCTACCCCTCAAACAAAGATTTTCCTAGATATTTTCATTTACATGATTTGATCTAAGTAGATCTTTATTATTTAGGTGTAAAATAGTCACCTAGATAAAATCTAGGTGGCTCTGATATGTCTAACGTTACTTCAACATAGCTGTCTAATTAATCAAACTTTAACAACTAGTTATCATTTTGTGTCAGTTAAAACAAAAAAATTTCTCAGAAATTTGCCGAAAATGCAAACTTATCCTACATCAGAAAGAATTGATATCATTCTATTAGTTGGTGTTGTTAAGTTAGGTTGTATTTGCAGTGTGCATTCACCAATTAATATAATACTTAAATGTTTCTGATTTTATCAAGTCTGGTTTTTTCATGGGGATATGTTAAAGACAGTGTTTACAAAACTCGACCAACTATTGTCGACAACATGAGAGAAATCATTGTAGCTGCTCTTCTAGGCAGAACTCCACATATGCCTTTTTAAATGAAAAGATCTTTTTGAAAAGACTACTATTTTATGCAGTTAGTAGTATGCAAACAGGAAAGGAAGCATTTTGAGTATTTCATTTCATTTTTGTCACATAATTATAGGTTTATGTCTAGTTTTAATTCTGTCATAATTAAAATATGTTTTAAACGTGTATCTTTTTATTACCGTTGAGTATTTTACTCTACAATCTTTAATTTTTGTTAAATTAACAAAAGGTAGTATCACACAGCCACCCTAGATTTCTTCAAATAATAAAGATTTACTGACGTAAAATCATAAAAAATAAAATATCTAAGAAAATCTTTGTCTAAGGGGTTGGCAACCTTAATAATATTTTGAAGATATACAAATTCCCAACTGAACACCGGGAAAATATGCTGGATGTTCCTTTTAAAATAAACGAGTAACTTGCTTTTAAAAGTGGCTAATGTTCCATATTAATTTGGTTTCACTGTATAACTTTTCGAGTCAAATTTCAATTTGGTTTAACATACAATAATTACTGTAAAAAATATCAGGCTATACAAGATCAACTAAAATTTAGGTAGCTGTTATCGAAATTTAAAATTCTTCGTTTTCAAAAAATGTGAAATATGTCAAAATCCTTAGATTCTTTAATAAAACTCACATTTATTTTTTATTTGCTAGAATCCAAAAATCAATTAATATATAGGGTGTTCCGTTAGAAAAAAATGTGAAATATGTCAAAATCCTTAGATTCTTTAATGAAACTCACATTTATTTTTTATTTGCTAGAATCCAAAAATCAATTAATATATAGGGTGTTCCGTTAGAAAAAACATAACTTTGATGCCAAAATCTCATTTCGATATAAACTACCGTTCTCCTTGGAGCTTCCGCGGCGTATGAGAGGAGCCATCCTGTATAAGGTAGATTTTCAATCATTTAGCTGCGCATGGACAAACACAAATGCATTTTTAAATGGAGCACCCCGTATTTTGATATATTATGATTTTAATTAAAAATAAGTATTATTCATTTAACTTAATATTATGAATAATTGTACTGTTTTTAATTAATTACATTTGAAAATTGACATTTTCAGATTTTGAAAAGCAGTTCATGTGCCTTATGAAAGACTTTTAAAGAATGATATAAGAACATAGACACAACCTGGTTTGGCTGTTAATATTTAATGGTATAGACAAATCTAAAAATAATAAAAAAATATAATTTTCAAACATAAATAATTCAAAAGTAATTGAATCAGTGTATGGTACGTTAAATGAAAAATTACAAAAAAATTTGATTGGAATCAAATCAAAATTTTTTTTTAGAATCAATATCTGCTATGAGTTTCTCCATTTAAAACAATTCAATTTTGATCGGTTTTATCTTGTCTTTCAGGTACTCCTTTATATAAATATAAATGCGCCAAAAAAACTACATAATATATCCTAGAATATTTAATAAAAATATATATAGGGTGTTTCTTAATGAAATAGTTGGGTTCACGAGGAAAATTATTGGTTAATTTTAAGAAAAAAAACTTCACAGGAAACTAGTTCCTAAACCTATCAACTTGATAACTGAGATACAGAGTGGACAAGGTTCCTAGAATCGTTTTGGCGGAAAATTAACTCAAGAGTCGCCTCTAAATCTCATTGAGGAACACCCTTATATCATAATATATTATTAAAAGGTTAATTATACAGTAGGTCCCCGGATTGTCTTTACAAGAGGAGAAACTTTTTTATTATTGATATTTTGAGAAAAACGCATTCGTCATAAAAATTTTTGCTTGTTCTAAAATGGTTAATCCCGTTTATACTTTTCCAAATTTCCATACCGTTTTAGAGAAAATTAAAAAAAAAACTGAAAATATGGTTGAATTTTTTGAAAGTCTTAAAAATCAAAACGCGTTTCTATGGTTTTCGTTCTTTGTTGTTATTGATAGAATTTTAATTAACGTCATATTTTTTGCGTTTTAAAATGATAAAGAAACACAAAATTTATTTAGTTGAATGCTACGGAAAGGATGATAATGGTTATCGGAAAATGTGATACCTTAACAATAGCAAAACATATGTCATTAACCAAAATTAATAATACCCATCTATCAAAGAATGAAATCTAAATTATATTACCATAAAAACTCGGTTTCATTTTTAGGGCTTAGAAAAAATCAACGATATTTTCATGTTTATCATTTTCAAACGGGATTAACCATTTTAGAACAAGCAAAAATTTTTATTAAGAATGCATTTTTCTCAAAATATTAATAATAAATATGTTTTTCCTCTTGTAAAGACAATCCGGAGACATACTGTATATTAGTTATATATTATTACCATAACATATTAAAATGTACCGAGAGGAAAATCCCGAACATATTCTAAATGATATGATAGTCGGTCGCTTAGGGTTACCAAACCGGGTGCCCGGTGCATATTTATCCCCGAAATACCGATATTAAATCCCAGGATTCCGAAAATGTCGAAAAATTTTAATGCCCAATCTAAAATGATTCGAGTTAGTCTTTCAAATATCATATTTTATTTATACTAACAGCGCTTTTAGATGGAGCGGAGCGTCCGGCGTACCGTCCGCGTGTTCCACTAGTTCAAATGAACAGTTTTACATGGGTCGCGCGTATGCTCCGTCCGGATGAGATCGTCGACGGCTATCTTATCTTGAAAAAATATCCGTGCGGACGCTCCGCGCGTACGGTCGCGCTGAGTCCTGAAAGCGCTGTTACAGCGTTTTCAGATAGAGCGAAGCGTCCGCGCGTACCGTCCGCGAGTTCCATTACAGGGCTTGCAGATGGAGCGGAGCGTCCGCGCGGACCGTCCACCAGTTCCGTGAATTTAAATGAACATAATTTCACATTGATCGCATATGTTCCGTCCGGATGAGCTATCTTGAAAAAACATTCGCGCGGACGGTCCGCTCCATCTGAAAGCGTTGTAAGCCGAACGTCAATATCTAAGTGTTATATTTCCGTGTTTGCTATATTATTTTTGCAACAAGAATTTTATTTTTTTTACTAACTACATATGGAAAATTACTTTGTTTATTCTATTTTAATAAAGCTCTTTCCTCATTTTCTTTTTGATATATTATGTAGCTGCATTTTTATTAAATATTTCTTTAGATTAAATTTCTCATTCTGATCCCCGCGATTCCGAGATTATAGGTTCTTATTCCGGGATTTTAAATAATTGGAAACCCTACTTACACTGAGTGAAAGTTTTTTTTATATCGTTAGTTGTATTGGCTAAATATTTGTGAACAATGGGTTAGAAATACCGTTTGATCGAAAAAGAAACGGCGTCATAGACGCCTGGGGAATGATAATTGTTGCTAGTTTCGGCGAGGTCAATCTCTAGACGCCAGTTTCTAAAAATTGACATAAAACTTATCAAAAATTAATACTAATTTTCTAACATCTAAAAAATGATTGAATGTTTCCAGACTCACAAATCTACTTCCAAAAAAGTATTTTTTTCTCGAATTTTAAATTACATTATTAAAAAATAATTTTTACTAATATAAAAATAATTTACAACGTTCGTAAAGTCAATTGGCAGTAACCGCCATGAAAAAATAGAGAATAGTACGGGCCAAGTAAATGGAGATCTAGGGCTTGACCTCGCTCATAATAATAATTATTGATTGTCATTCCCCAGCCGTCTTTGACACCGTTTTTCTTTTCGATCGTATGGTACGTTACGATTTTTTTCGGTAAATATGTGATAATATAATATAGCTGCTTGAACGAAAATATTGATTCCAAATAGCAATATGTAGCATCCACAAACACTAATTCTGAATCAGCGTAGCTACACGGAAATTACTAAAAATTTTATATTAAAAGGTTAATTGATAATTACTCACATTCGACAATAGTTGTGGAGTCCTTTTCACAGGAAGTTGAAATTTGTATATTTGTGGTATCTATATTACACACTTTTATGGTGCAAGGTATTTGTGGTAGCACAAATACACATTCTAAAATTATAATATTTGTGGAACAGGTTTCCACAATTAATAAATGCCAATAACTTTCTTACGGTGGAGTGTATATACATATAAATTATATTTTTAGGTCGTGGACAGCGAGTTCGTATCATTTCGTACAAAAATAGAGATGCTACCACAAATGTCTTTACTGCACGGTTGTCACAAATATGGTCATACGTGTATAGGTGCATGTGTGTGTGTGAGGCCCTGTGTGAGGAAATTGGATTCGCCAGGATAATAACTCTTTCTGAATTACGGTCGTCCGATTTTATGAGATTTAAGTGGTAAGGTCTTGCCGAGGATAAGTTAGTTTCGAACAAATAAAGCGGTAATAGAGTCCATTATTTTAACAAATTGCTCTTAACGAAAAGTTTCCGATAAATAATTGGCTGTAAAGCCGAAACAATTTGCTCTATCGACAAACTTTCGTAAACAATGTATTTTTTAAAACTTTCGCTCTATCTGTAGCTTTAGATATTATGAAACACTACTAATTTTACGTTGATATCAATACACTGTTTAAGTCAAAATAAATTTATCTATATCATTATCACCATCATCATTTTCAGCTTATTCAACCATTTCCAAGTATGGTGTAGCCTCCATCACATATTTAGATACTCTCTTTGTAATTATGCTCATTGGTTGTCTATTGATGGCTAGGCGGGCACAAGTTATCCCTGCTAATTTCCTAATATCATAGTCCCAACACAGATTCAGTCTTCTTCTAGGTCTCTTAATTCCGTGGGTACCATGCTGTAATTTTTGTGATCCATCTGTCCGCTCTTCTTGCCATTGTCACTGCTCATTGCCATTTGAGAAATTTGACTCTGTGGATGACATCTATTACCTGGGTCTTTTGTCGTATCCACTCTATTCTTTTACGGTCTCTCTTGGTTATTCCCAACATATTTCGTTCTATTGGACGTTGTGAGACCTGCAGTTTCCTTATGATGTCCGTTTTAAGTGTCCAGGTTACGCATGCATAGTTCATGACTGGTAGTACACATTGGTCGAATGTTTTCTTCTTTATATAGAGTTGAATTCTAGATTTAAATAAGATTGAGTTTCTTCCATAATGCTAACTTAATTCTTTTGTTGATTTCTGGTAGTAGAGATCCCGAGCTGTGTATTAGTTGTCCTAAATATATATTATATTCTCCCACTAGTTTCAATGTTGTGTTATTTATTAGAATGTCTTTTCTTACCACTAGTTCGTTGTATATTACTTTAATTTTTGCTAAATTCATTTTAAGACCCACTTTATTGCTGGCTGTATTCAGTTCATTAATTTTTGCTTGTAGTTCTTCAGGACTATTGGCAATTAGGACTATGTCGTCAGCGAATCTTAGATGATTGAGATATTCTCCATCTATTTTTAATCCTTTGTTACTTAACTTTATCATATTCAACTTTATCCTAATGATTACATATTACTCGTATTCCTACATTTTCCTCTATGTATTAAATAACATAACTATGGAACACATTCCATAGTTATGTTATTTAGTACAATTTTTTGCACCTTGTTTTTAGATTAAGGAGTCTCCTTAACAGTTTTTATACTTTTTGGGTACCAGTTTGCAATTTTTAAAGCCTCATCTTTAATTAGTCCATCTCGGTAGTTGCCCTGCTCGTTGACGTTTGAGGTATTTAAGTCTGTATATTTCTTTTGTTACCTATTGATCCTACTGTATTATCTACTCTGTTCTCTTGTAATCCTTCTTTGATATTCTCAAACATATTTTGCTTTATAGACCTTTGTAAAAGTTTGTTTAGAACAATTAAAGCGGTAATAGAACTCATTACTTTAACAAAAATCTCTTCACGAAAAGTTTTCGATAAATAACTGACTGTAAAGCCGGAACAATTTAGTCTATAGACTAACTTAAACGTGTTTTTAAAAACCTTGGTTGTGTAGCTTTAGAGATTCAGGACCGGATACATGGAAAGGATACTGAGCTTTATGTTGATAACAATATTTTTTCTATATTTCTTTCTTTTTATTCTATAAATATTACCATCATATTCTTTTTTTTTTCAATCCTCTTTTTATTTCTACCCATGTACTTTTTTACACTATTTGATGCCATTTTATTCCAGCTTTTTTGTAAATTTTTGGTCAGTTCTCGCTTGGTATGCCTGTTACCATTTCATTGATTTAATTCTGTATGGCATGTTGGAATATTGTGGTTCTTTTTTGCTATTTCAAACATATAGGTACATTGCTCCAGAGTCCTTTGAACTACCTACCTAAGCTTTTCTTATGAATTCTTGTTTCAGTAACTGAGGTTTGAGATGACCGGTAACTTAGAGATACAGCTCTTTTTATCTAACAATCTACAAGTAAGTAAAGATTTCAAGTTAACGTCTCCTTTTTGCTGCCAGGGCTAATCTGGACGGGGCCTACTTTGTTTACGCGGAATCCGAACCGCGGTCCCCGGCCATATCATGGTCAATGGCCTACCGACTTAGCAAGTGTCTAAATCGACTCTTACTCACGAGATATCCGATCTCATCCGGCCTCGAACTGGCGTGAAAGAGCAGTGTGTGTCAATAGATTTTACACTTTTGCCTTGGACAACAGCACGATACAGTGTTTCGAACCGGTCAGCCGTCCATCAACTAGTATCGCCTTACGTCGCTTAACGCTTAACTTCGGTGTTCTAATGGGAACCGGTGTTTCGACGTAGCTGGGCCGTTGCCACAATCTGTAGACTGTATATTCGAATTCTGAGACAAGTTTTACATCAAGACAACTTTTGATTTAAACAAATTAAAAAAATATATACCTAATGCCGCAATCGCACATGCCCAAGGTTTCGCTTGCCAGTGATTGTACTAACATACAATATATGGCAAGGCCAGTGACTTTGTCTTCTTCTTTCGGTGACACTAACATTTTTACCATATTTTCAATTTCTCTTTTTGGTTTGATTGAAAATAAGTCCATTCCTCGACTATTAATTTGCTCTCCATATCTAAAAATAATTAAAAACAAGAACAAAGCCTTTATTTTCCAACTTTTTTCTTTAAAGAAAACTCCACAGCACCGATAAAATTAAGTATGCCGTTATTGTTTTTGTTCTGTGGCGTCCTCATCCCACGACCACCGCCGCCTAATAAAAATAAATTGTCCCGCGTCATTTTTAATTCGGGCCTCTTTTGTTTTTCGACGCGCCGACTTATTTATCAAATTAAGGCAACCTGATTTGACTGCGGGCCGAGGTCACGTGACTTGACGCCCAAAAAGCGAAAACAAATAACGGCGCGGTTTGGCGCGATAAACAACCGCGAACAATGGCCGCCTTTTTGCATAACAATCAAGCCGGAGTCATGATAAGACAGATTGGGATGCGTGTGTATGGAATGTATTATTTCACGGGTGAATGGCAGTGTGAGTGGACAGTCCATTCTATTGTCGGGGTATATTGTATTTTTTGAGTCAAGTTTTTGACGCGTTTCTGACGAGTATTTGACAGGCATCAGAAGAAGGTCGTGCAAGGCGTTTTCTTTCATGAGCTTTTCTGTGACTGAAAAGCCCGATACGTGATGTTATCTGTCTACCGCTCTCCGGACAATCAAAAATCTCATTGCTTTGTTGCTTCGTAACTTTTTGGTTGTAACAGCGACAACCAAAAAACTGAGTATACAATTCTTCTCCATTCCGTTCTATTGTGAGTTGCCTCTTCCCACTTATTCTGCCTGGTAATCCTCTTTAAGTTTCCGTGGAAAATATTCTTGTACCTTTTGAGTTGTCCACCCGGCCTCCTCTTACCGTCTACACGCTCACCGTAAAGCAGAGATTTTGGTATGCTGTTTTCTTGCATTCTGCATACGTGACCAGCCCATCTTAAGCGGGACTTTGTAATCATGACTTCAACACTCTCGCAGTTAGCCTTCTTAAGGACCAATAGAGGACCAAATTTGAGATATGATTCAAATTCTTGATGTCGTTCTCTAATGCATGAATAAATGGATAGCATTATACTTCTTCCTTAATCTTTTTATTCAAAGAAAAATTCTAGTTAAAATATTTTTGAATTATACTGTATAATATAAATATATTTTTCTCTATCAAGAGAAAATATAGATTTTCTTGTTAAATCGTCTCGGTTAGATACTGTGGATACAGTAATGAATTTGTTCTAGATGACGGCATAAAATAAATGCCTCAATTACCCAGGTAAATTGCGTAGCTTAGGTCATGGTTGACGGGCCTACTATATTACCCTGTCACGCAGGTGAAAAATCCACAACCGTCGACCAATTATCCTAGGTAAAGTTCGTAACCATTTTACTATAACTAAACCGAAATAGTTATCAGTTTTAATTAGTAATGGTTCGATGAATAATAATTTCATTAACGATTTCTCTTTTCAACTTTTTCAAACTAAGATATAAGCAAAAAAATTAGAAATATGACGAAGCCTAGATTGTAATTGTTTTATTTTATTTATTCTTTATCCCTTGCTTTTTTCGGAGCAAATCACGGTACCTTTGACCACCCTGTAATACTTTTGTAACGTTGTGGAAAAGCGTGATTCGATTTTTTGAGTATTTAAACTCCTTTGTTTTTCTATCTCACACTCTTGTTTTTGTGAAAAACACCAAAATAATTGATATTTCTATTTTAATAATAAAAGTATTTTTACTGGCTTATCTAACATTTGCCTATAAGTTCCCCTTTCTTGAGTTATAACGAGATATAACCATAGTTTAAGGAAAAGAGTAGTTGCACTCTCGCAAATATTTTCTGCCAGTTTTTGCAAGCTGTCGAATATCGGCAGGTTGCAAAGCGTTTCAGTTGAATTCCGTCCGTGGATCTTGGAGCATTGCGTTCCAGCACAGAGACGGATTGATAAAAAATGAGTGCATTACTGTGTGCTGCTATTAATTGTAGTAATAATTCAAAAAATTGTTCTATGAGTTTTTTTAGATTTCCATCGGATATAAATCGGCAAGCTGATAGTAATTATCAATTAACATTTAATTATATTTGGTTATTTTAAAAGCTGAGATATTATGTAATTAATTAAATGTTATTATTTTTTTTAGCATGTGGGCAGATTCGCATGAAAATTCGCATGAAAATATTTTTTAGTCAGGGGATTTGCCATAAAATTTTCATTCCAATAATAGTTTACGAGATAATTTATATAGATTTATTTTTGAAACAATTTTAGAGTAAATATTTTGTACATCTACTTTTGTAAGTCTCCGCAAATTATTCATATTTTTTAAATGAAAGAATTTTATAATAGCATAATCTCTTATAAATTTAGTGGACTGTATTTTTTTTATGTTTTTTTATTTATTTTTTATTATAAGTGATCGTAATATAACAATATTCAAAATATTATAGACAAAATATTGAGTTTATATTTGAGGGAAGAAAAGTGCCACACCTAGCTTTAAACCACCTTAAATATACAGGGTGGCCCATTAGTGCGAGGAAGTCCAATATCGTCGTCGTTGTCGAAGATGTGAAAAAAGTTTTATTCATATGTTTCAAGGTTTATAAAGGGGCGTATCCTAAAATATTTTGTTATATACAGGGTGTCACAAAAAAGTTATGGTAAAGTTAGTTTTATTTTTTTTTAAATTATTTTACATCATTCTATATACATTATTCTATTTCGCACTCATTTTACCGTTGAAAGAGGATTATTTCACCGGAGCCTCATTTATTACGCACTGATTTCTGGGACACCCTGTATAGGGTATTTTTTATGGCGTCACCAAAATCGGAATACTTAAAATGGTATATCTCAATTTTTTTAAATGTCACATTCTGTATATTATTTTTCTGTCAGATGCAGAATTAAAAAGTGAACATTTTTTTATTTAAAGGGTTTCTAAATGTTTAACGGTTTCGCAGATATTCGCAGTATTATATTACATATGGCTCTTTAAACAGTAAATTTTTATGAAAGCCACCTAATATGATCTTTGTCTAATATTTTATCGTTGGAAATCCCACATGTAATGAAATACAGAAAATATTTGCAAAACGGCTAAAAATTTAAGAAGACTTTAAATACAAAAAATGTTACTGAAAATTAAACTTGTTATAAATCAAAAAAAAAGTTGTAGAAAATCTCTGAAATAGATAATAATATAAAAATATGTCATTATATTTTTTTCCGCATTTCTTCCAATCAGAAGATTTTCAGATACAGAAGAATTTTTACCTACGCGAAATGTGAAAATATTCTGTTTTCAAGCAAGCTTTTACTCGATGATCAATTTTTTTATTTTATTTTATTGTAAACTCATATTTTCCAAAATACATATCTGTGAAGCTATGGCGAGTGCCACGACTATACTTTGCCTAGTTAATAGACCACGACTATACAGCTACATCAGTGGTCACGGGAGGCGAGAACAAGGTCATATAAAATGGCAGAAAAAGAACAAAGGATTTGACAAGGAGTAAAACTACTAGTTTCCTTATACTATGATATAACTCATCATACAGTCACTGCAGTCACATAAGTCAGTGCTTTAATAAAAGCCAGTATCTGAGACGGCTCCACAGTTTCAGTTTTAAGGTAGCCTGGTGTTTCCGCATTTTTCCCACAGAATCTGCATTCGCCGCTGTTTCTCAGCTTCAGCCTACTGAGGTGTTCGTTGAGGAGACAGTGTCCTGTTAGAAACCCCGTGACAATCCGAAGATTGTTTTTACTTAAATCAAGGAAAATCTTTGATTTTTCTCGGTCGTAAGTTCTGAGGAACTAGATATATGGTAGAAGAGTTCAGCCAAGCAGCCGACATGACGCTTGGCCGTCAGTGATTATTGTAGTTTTCCGCCCATAAGGCCTTCCAAATGGCAAGTAGCTCGGCCTGAAAAACACTTGATCTATCCGGAAGCCGGTAAGACCTCGATGTCAAGACCCTTCGAAAACATCCCTGAACCTACACCTGAATCCATCTTGGATCCGTCAGTAAATAGCGCAATATCAAATTCCTTTAGTAGTTTGTCAGTCTGCCACTCTTTTCTGGTTGGAATTCTGACTAGAAAGTTCTTGCCAAGTTCTACCAGCCAAAATACATGCACTTATTTCTGGCATACCCTGTATAAATTGGCCAAAGACAGTTAGAACAGAAACACAGATTGTGTTCTAGTTCAAGTTAGAATTAGTCGATCGATTTCGAATCCGAAGCAAATAAATAAGCTCATTTAAGTTTAAATCACGCTATCGACTCGATCAATCACGCTCTCCAGATGTTAACAATACCTATAGACTCGTGTTTCAGTAGGAATCGTAAAGCAAAAGCCTGCGAGGCTTTGTATGCTGCGGGACGTGCACTATGCAACTCGAAGATAAACGTTGCAGGATGCTCGTATTTGTAATTTTGTATGAATTGCGAAGGCGAGGGTTGGTCCCGATTAAAACTACACCCGTCTGCTAAATTGCAAAATAATTAGTATAAACGGCTGCTACCTGCCTGCCGGTAAGCGTTTTGTATTCGGGAGTTATTAGGGATGTTATCGTTATAATTGGTTAAGTGAAAAGCCTTATTGTTTGTATGGTGTAATAATAAAGATATTTTCATCAATTATTATGCAGTAGCGTGTCGTGGATAAATGGGCGGAGGGGGCGAAGACCTTAAGGGGCGCAATGATCAATAAAGGATCAAATAAATTACAAACTTTTTTTAAATAATAAGACTACATGAAAACTTTTATTTTTTTTTTAATTATAAATTTGTTTATTAAAAAAGTTAGTATACAAAACAGTTATTTCAGAGATGCAAGCGTCTTGTTTTAACCGATTTAAAAGAATCAATTATTTCGTCTATATTTAGATACAGGGCTGTGTCTGCTTCAATACTGAGAAGTGATAAATAATCCTCTGGTAATTATTAATTCTTCCTAATCTACTGAAAGATCCTTCTGCACCAGCACTGATGGTGGCTATAGTGTAAAAAATCTTCAGTAATGCACATCTTTATGTAGATAGGATATGACTCTAGGACATTGGAAATTAAAAATGATAAATATTCGTCAGGTGCAAATTTGTTTTCATTGCATTAATTTCTTCTAATAAACTGCAAAAATGTTTATATTCATCAACTAAAGAATAATCCATAACAATCCATAAAGACATTTTAAATTGTCATCATTGGCGTCCATATCCATCCATATTGGTCCATATCCAATAAACAATTAAATTTTTGGCACATATTAAGGAAGTCTTCAAAATGATTCTTTAGAGTACCAGTTGAAATGTCTAAAGTACCATAAAACACTGATATCTTCAAATTATCTTCAGAATTTTGATGTAGGTAATCATTCTGGATTTCATCATTAATTTTTTTTAATCTTTGTCTTTTTTTGGAAAACGATGTTGACGTATTGCATTTATTTGCCAAAATAGTAGCCTGTTTTTAAAAATTTTCAAAATATTTTTCACTTCTTAATGATTTGAGATCTATAGTTACTGCAGTACTCATATGAGCAGCTGTACATAAGTTGATATTAACCTTTTGCAAGTGCGATTGGACAATATATTAATTTTATTCAGCACTTCATTATAATCGATTATATTTTGGTCGGTGATTCCCCGAATTTATTTCTATCGCGACTGCTTTCCTCTTCTTCTTTGGCGGCGCCGCGCCGGTGCAACGTTATGTCTAGCCATTGTATTTTTATTTATAGACAATGGTCTAGCGGTAGCGTAGTTTCAAGTTTCAAACTCATATGGAAACTTTCGTACGTAGTATATACGCCTACTTCATTAGCGATTTAAATTATTAAATATAAGAATGTTTGCATATTTAAGTTAAGTTAAAAAACAAAAATAAAATGTGAGAAATATATACGTCATTTTTTTATCTTGAAGAGCTCAGGGCACGGAAGGGCGCCGTTTGTTTTAGCGTTAAATTTAGTTTTTCTGTTTTTTTCAAAGGGCGCCAGGGGCGCCAAGCGCATAGGGGCGGAGGGGGCGTTCGCCCCCCCGGCCCCCTATACGACACGCCATTGTTATTATGATATATAGAAAAGTATTTAGGCAAAATAGTAGAAGAATATATATATTTGGGACAACTAATACACAGTTTGGGATCTCTACTACCAGAAATCAACAGAAGAATTAGCTTAGCATGGAGTACTTATGGAAGAAACTCAATCATATTCAAATCTAGAATAGCACTCTATCTAACAAAGAAAACATTCGACCAATGTGTACTACCAGTCATGATCTGGACATGCATGGGAAATCTGGACACAAAATTTACAGCATGGTATCCACGAGGAATTAAGAGACCTAGAAGAAGACCGAACCTTAGATGGGACCATGATGTTAGGAAATAAGCGGAGATAACCTGTGCCTGCATAGCCAACAATAGACAACAATGGGCCCAACTAAAAAGAGAGTATGTGAGGGAGGCACACCATAATTGGAAATGGTTGAATAAGCTGAAAATGATAATGTTTTGCAAAAAAGTTAAAAAAGTATCAAAAGTTTTGGATATGATATTTCTGATTGTTAGAGCAATTAAACATATATATGAGAACGCTACAGCTTGTGTTAGTTCTTCATGAAGATACTAACGACTTCCATATAAAAAAGGCGTTCGCCAAGGCGACACCATCTCTCCAAAATTAGGTATTTGATAATTTGCTCCAATACATGTACAAACAGATGGAATGGAATGAATTGGGTATAAATATAAATGGCGAAAACTTGAACCACTTGCAATTTGCTGATGACATTTTCTTGATATCCGATTGAGTAAATAAAGCCCAAGAAATGTTACAAAAATTGAACGCAACCTCTGAACAAATGGGACTAAAAATCAATATCTCAAAAACCCAAGTGATGAGGAACCTAGTAACTGTCGGTGGAATAATATATTATATTAACCAATATCAAATAGAAGATACAACTGCTTACAAGTACTTGAGACATAAAATACCTATAAGCCGCGATAACCAAACTTGCGAGCTTAACAGATGAATAGGACTGACTGGGGCCGCCTATGGATGATTGAAATACATTTTCAAAAGGGCTCTTCCAATATGTTTAAAGAGAAAGATATTTAATCAATGCGTACTGCCTGTTCTAACATATGGTGCGGAAACTCTAATATTAATATTAACCAACAAAATTGTAAGCAAAATCAGAATAACGCAAAGAGCAATGGAAAGACCAATGTTGGGGCTATCTCTGAGAGACAAAGTACCGAATATAGAAGTACAAGACAGAACAAAAGTCATGGATACCATAGAGAAAATAACTGCTTTGAAATGGAATTGGGCGGAGCACTTTGCAAGGCTTTACGATGACTGATGGACGAAGAAGATAATAGAATGGAGACCAAGACATGATGCATTCAGGAGCAGAGGCCGTTATCCAACCAGATGGGACGACGACTTAAGGCGTATCCACATCCACAGTAACTGGATGCAAATAGCTCAAAATATGGAGTTATGCACGCAACCGAAGGAGGACTAAGTCCAGCAGTGGACTTTAGTGGCTGGTTGATGATAATGATGATGACAGTAATAGGAACAGAGGATTGGAAGGGACTAAACCGTTATCTCTCTTCATATGAACTTTAGATTTGTTAATTTTGGATCTCTCATATGCATCTAATTGCCTGTAATTTGAGACTTATGTAATTAATTTTAAATTAATTAAATATTTGGAGAATTAATGTTTTATTTCGCTAAACCGGTTTATTCTTGTTTATTAGCGATTTTTTTATTTGTTTTTATCTTTGTTGTTACCTATTTTAAATCATTTGCTTCTCCTCTTCCACTGATGATGAAACATCCTTCTTCCTCTGTTCGAATTCATTAAATCGTGTTAAGTAAAAAAACTGCCGAAAGATAAGGTTTAAAGCTCTAAACAGGCCATGTATGCCCATTGATCATGAGGAATGAAGCATTATTTCCGATTTAATCAGGAACATTCTAATCATACAAAGGAAAATACAGTTAATAAACTTGGTTATCCGGTAAAGGAAAGGAAAAAATGGCTTCAATCACATCGTAACTTTTTACATTAATTATGTCGGCAACAAAACACTAGCGCAACGCAAATTTAATCGCGGTCGGCGGTGGTGGCGGTAGTTCGCGTGTCTGCTTATCGTTAGCCGCGCATTTTTAATGGACTTTCCCTCAAATAAGTCGTAAAAGTCGGATTAGAACACGGCTTCCTGAACGGTTTTCGGCGAGGATATTTTTCGTCAATTATCGGGGGCCAGAAGTCCATTTCAATTTGGCAATGGAACAAAAGAGGAAGAAATAATAGATAATTTATAATTTTAAATAATGGATAAAGTTTGCCCGACGAGAGGGAAGATTTTGGAAGATGACCTCCAGAAAATTATTGAGAATCATATTTATCTGCAAGTTAAAATGACAGACACAACTGTCACTGTCAAGTATTATTCGAGTTGGTTACACCTTTTACTTATTTATGATATTAAAAGAAACATTTCTGAAACTGTTTATATATTTATAATTAATCTGTTTTTGCTTCCTAAAATATTTTGATTAAAAGAAAACATGTAAAAGTTGGCAACGCTGTGCTGGTCAAGCTTAATCACGTAACTAAAAGTATATTTGGTATGAACTATATTTACACATTTTTATATAGATTTTAAGTCCAATTCTCTAATAAAACCAAAAAAATGCTTGATAGTTCAGAACGTATCGTCGAACTGATATTTAACAGCGCTGCTTCTATATAGAACAATGCATCCCGCTGGGCCTTTTATAAGTTCCCGTACAGTTGACAGGTTGAAATATTTCGACTGATGCACGGGTTGTTTCGAAATTTTCGACCGTTTCCTTTGAATCGCAATAAAGGGCCCTTTCAGTGCCAAGCCAGTAATGTCTGACGCCCGGTCATCGAAAAAAAGACAAAAAAAAATGAAATAGCTACGGTTTTTATGGAGTTGGATGTTTCGTGTGCTAGTTAATGAAGGAAACCATCTGAAAGTTTATAAAAAATAATTTGTATTATTTTATTATCCCGTCTTGGAACGCCGCAGTTCTCGTCTTGTCACTAGTTCGAAAAAGTAGCAAAATAAGCGTTCGGCATTTAACGTTTTATGTAAAACTGTCTAGGTATTTTTAAACAAAAAAGGAAATTAAAGATAAAGGATTATACTATATCCGTATTGTAGCACATTTTCAGACAACTTCTTTATTTTTGAGAGTTTGATGGGCAAACATCAACAAAATATTCCTTATGTTTGGACTAAATTTTCTCAAAAATAAAGACACAATTTAAAATTCCGTTACAATACAGAAATAGATTGAAGTTTTGTGATTATAGTGATATACAGGGTGTCCCAGAAATAAGTGCAAATATTTTAACTGGTAGTATAGTTCAATCCAAGAAACACGCCTATGAGGTTTTTTTTGCGAAAAAAAAATGTTGAAAATTTAAAATTTTTCTTGACATTTTCCGGGAAATTTGAAAAAACTTTTTAGTGCCACTTGTTTATTCACCTGAGATTTCCCTACGGTGTATCTAAACCTTGCAGTGTTGCAACCTCCTATGTTATCGACATTCTACATAGTTCGGCGGAACATAGTTCTACATTTATAAATTCATAGACAAATTTCTACTCAAAAAATTAGGAATGTTAAATTTAATCTTTTATCAGTGCTCATTATTAATAATTATAGAAAAAACACATTAATTATTTTTAGTACTTACCCTTTCAATGAAAACTTAACAAAAACCACCGAAAATTAACTAAAACATTACGTTTATGACGTTTACGAAAATCTTTGTTATGCTGCAAAATAACTTTATTTTGGAGTAAATTCAATAAAATGATTCATATTATTCACAATCAGGTCACAAAAAAGAAATTCCTAAAATGTTTATCGTAATTTAGTTTATCGTCAATTCAAGAAATTTAGAAAACAGTCCAACGAATAATCGATTCATTTTTGTTTTGTTTGTTTTCTTTCATGTTTCTGTTTTATTTGAACCACTGTTTTACAAAACACCTTGAAAAGCGCACATTACTTTGAATACCTTTCTGAATGAATAAATGTTGAGAGTCTCTTATCGCCACTTTACGAACTACTTTCAATCTAAGAAAATACATGTTTCACTCAACAATTTTAAATAGGTATTTTGTTTTTTCGCTATTTTTTCGATGTATTTTGACAATTCCATCGACAGCCTAACTGTCAGCCAAGAACACCGCGTGTGAACTGGTCCTTTGAATCGCCGGTCGCCGCGCCGTCGTGGCGGGCTTGCGTCAGACGACGATGTTAAGCAACGTTGCCGTAGTTACAACAATTTCAAATTCAAGACATTCGAAGAAATCAAATTCATATTAAATTTTAAAAATAAAACAGAGAAACATGAAAGGAAACAAACAAAACAAAAATTAATTGATTATTCGTCGGTCTGTTTACGATGTATTGAATTCTGAATTACGATAAACATTTTAGAAATTTCTTTTTTGTGACCTTATCAATAACCAATTCATTTGTGTTTTGTTTGTTTCATTTCATGTTTTTCTGTTTTATTTTTAAAATTTAATAAGAATTTGATTGCTTCGAGTGTCTTGAATTTGAAATAGTTGAAACTACGGCAACCTCGCATGACGCAAGCTCGACACGGCGGCGCGACAAAGGAGCAGTTACAGTTACCAGTGATGCGCGGGTCTCTTGCCCGACGCGACGGTCGTGCTGTCGATGGAATTGTCGAAATACATAGAAAAAATAGCGAAAAAACAAAATACGTATTTAAAATTGTTGAGTGAAACATGTATTTTCTTAGATTGAAAGTAGTTCGGAAAGTGGCGGTAAGAGATAATAATTCTCAACATTTATTCATTCAGAAAGGTATTCAAAGTAATGTGTGCTTTTCAAGGTGTTTTGTAAATCAGTGGTTCAAATTCTGATGAGGCCTATATGAAAATAATGTGTTAAAAATGGGGACTGTTATTTTAGTAGTTATTATAATAGCATGTACAAGTAAAGCAGCACAGTGAAGTGTATTTTAGTTAAGTGTATATCGAACAAGAGAACTGTCACAGTTACATCGATCTGTCATAAGTATCTTTTTTAATGTTGGGTAAGTTTTTTAATTTAACTTTTTTAACACATTATTAAACATTTAACTTTTAATTTATTTTATGTAATAATATCACAATCTTAAAAATGTAATGCATCTCTGCAAACTCCTCAGGTGTTGTGATTTTATGACTTACTTTTAACATATACTTTGTCCCTATGGCAACACAGTGCGTCGAATTAACTGAAATCCGGGCTTGATCCGGGTAATTGGATGTAGTTGGCGATATCTGCCGGCGGTTCTCAAAATGTTGCGATTATTTTTTTAAAATTTCAAAGTTAAATAACTCGGTTATTTTCAATTTATTTTAAAAATGGTAAAGAAAAAATACGTTTATTTTGACCAGATCTACCACCCCTTAAAATATCTGCACTCATTTCTGGGACACCCTGTATAATTTATATAGTTTTGTAATAGATTGCTCGCTATTTTATGGCAAATGCTGAAACTCTGCAAACCTTAATCAAGCCTTAATCAAAGCACGTGTGTTCGGAATTTTAGATGTGGCTTAACACGACAGGATCGGGCTAAGCCTTAGGGATATTTCTGAAATATAATATAATATTTCCTTCGGCCACACCACTGAGAACGACCCGAAAGTACAGTGTAATCATCATCATCATCACGCAGCCCCCTTTCACGTCCATAGTTGAACATAGGCCTCCTCCAAACGTCTCCAGTTCTCGCGGTTTTTAGCTGTTGCAATCCAGTTAATTTTTATTCGTTTCAGGTCGTCGGTCCATCAGGTGGGAGGTCTGCCTTGGCTACGCTTGTCGGCTCTTGGTCTCCACTCTATAAGTTTTTTGGTCCATCTCCCGTCTGCCATTCTAGCAATGTGTCCAGCCCATCTCCACTGTTGTTTTGTGATTCGCTGGATAATGTCATCCACTCCCGTACGTCGGCGTATCTCTTCATTTCTTACTCGAACTCTCCAAGTCAGGCCAATCATAGATCTCTCCATCCGCCTCTGTGTCACTCTCAATTTTTCTGCGGTTGCTTTTGTTAGAGTGACTGTCTCTTCGACATAGGTCAAAACCGGGAGGATACATTGGTTAAATGCCTTTCTTTTCAGGTGTATTGGGATATTTGCTCTAAAGATGTCCCTCATTTTTCCGTAAGCCGCCCATCCCAAGGTAATTCGTCTAGCCAGTTCACAAGTTTGGTTATATCTGCTTATTTTGATCTCATGGCCCAAGTATACATATTTGTGGACTAATTCTATTCTGTTGTTGTGAATTTGTATGTGTTCGCTGGGTACCATATTAGTCATTATCTTAGTCTTGTCAAAACTTATTGTTAGTCCAATCTCGTGTAATGCATCGTTAAGTTCTTGAAGTATGTCTTTGATCTCTCCCAGACTATCTGACACCATAACGATAACATCCGCAAAGCGTAGGTGGTTGAGTCTCTCTCCATCGATAACTATTCCTTTTTGTTGCCAAGCCAGCATTTTGAATGCATGCTGAAGAACAGTAATAAACAATTTTGGCGACGTCGTATCGCCCTGCCTAACGCCCCTTTTTATTTTTATCTGGTTAGTTGTGGAATGTAGATTTACAGTTGTTGTAGCATTGTCATATATGTTTTTTATTATGTTACAATATCGATGGTCGATTCTACATTCTTGTAGCGCTGTTAGGATGGCCGGTAATTCTACCGTATCGAACGCTTTTTTAAAATCGACAAATATCAGTGCTAGTGGACGATTGTATTCGATGGTTTTTTCTATTAAGGTTTTTAAACACTGCAGATGATCGTTGGTACCAAATTCGGAACGGAAACCAGCTTGCTCTTTAGGTTGGTAGAAGTCCAATTTTGTAATAGACTCTTTAAACAAAATGTGTTGTATTTCTCTTTTTCTTGCACATATTTATATTGTTTGACAAACTTTAGTGAATGTCGTTGTGAGGTGTTATGTAAAACCAAGTCTAAAATAACCGAGTTATTCAACTTTGATTTAAAAAAAACTGATTTATTTCTGAAAATACCATTTTTAACATAAAATTCAGATATCTATATTTTTTTCTCTCAAAATTATGTTAGAACTCCTACCACACTTTCCAATCCATCAGAAACTTAACTAATGGTTCCCCAAATTATCTCGCGCGCAGTTCCGACGCCAACTCGACATTTCCATTCTCTGTTCTCTTCGACACTTACAATGCAAAAAGTTCATAATGAATAGAGGGATGTAGTAAGGGTGAAGTGGGGGAAGGGGCTAAAACAAAAGCGAACTGGTTTCGATTAATCAAGTGGTTCGGTCAACGATGAAAGAAGATATTAAGGGAGTTAAGGAAGTATTTTAATAAAAGGGAATGGCCTCTTAGGAGCCCTAACGACTTTTTATCTTAATTGTCTATATGCAGATGAATTTGGGGAATTGGTCTTATTAATTGCTTGGAATATTTGAAGGGGTGAAAGATTATATTGAGTTAATTAGTTGTACCATTTGCCTAGCTGCCTAGCATCTTTACATATTTGCATCTATAGTTTATATCAAATAAACTTTTAGTCACGTGATTAAGCTTGAGCGGTACAGCGTTGTCCAGTTTTATATATTTTCTTTTAAACCAAATATTTTAAGAAACAAAAATAAATCAACTAAAAACATGTAAACAGTTATCATTTACATGAACAAAACTCACCTTCTTAACAGCACTTAAGGGACATAAAGGGCCATTACTACAGCTTTCTTGTTCAAAATATTCTAATAAAGTTGCGAGTTTTTTATGGCCATTAAACTATCTTGTACACTTCGCACTAAAAGACGTTCTAAAAAGAACAATGTTCGATTGCAAGGTCTGCTAGTAAACATTTCTAACCTTAAAATATCACAAGACAATTTATTTAAATCAAAAACTCGTCGTAATACAAAACTAATATGTCAAATGGAATGTCAACGTCAGAAAATAAATAAGTAAATGTGGCAATTTGACATTCTTTACAGGAAAGCTACCCTGAATCCCCAGCAGGAAATTTAAATTCCAGTTAGTTAGCCCAGGGCCCAGGGCCGAATATGTCCATGGTTTAGACTTATTTGAAAAACGATAACAAAAAAATAATTCTTTGTTCGTTTTTTATGCTAGATTTTGCAAAAAAATTAAGTATTATTTCGAAGCAATCGACAATTCTGAAGGATCGCACTCTATCTCCCATCGTAAATCGTAACAAAAACTGCAAGCCAAGCAAAATTACGCACGCATTTTCGATTGGGACGAAGCAATTAGATGGCTTGGAGCGACAGGGACGAGCCGATGAGGGCCCAAATGAAAGACTCACCCTCGGTATAATTCGATTCCGGAGGGTTTAAAAGTATACCGCGTTTAACTCACGACTGTCTATAAAGACGTTAAAACAGCCCGCATTGATTGCTGTCATTTTAAAATTCTGATTACGAAACATTTTTGTCCATATTTTTTTTTTATCAATATTAAGGGATATGCGTGAGACCGGTTCCCAAGTAGCATTTTCACATCTTGCGACCACATGTTTACTAAACACAACGTTGGATTAGTTACAAAAAATAGTGAGCGCCGTACCTTGGGTATTAAAATAAAGGTAAACGTTGTTGTAACGTTGTGCCGACGTTGAACTAGTACTGCAACAAAGTAAAAGCTTCTGCGAAGTCGAATAAACGTTGTCTTGTAACCTTTTTTGCTTAAGTGATCTTTAGGTGATTCGGACAACGTAGTTACAATGTTGGGCAATAAAGAGTTTTCCGACGTCACTTGCAGGACCTATTCCAACGTTATGCAAACGTCGTCTGTTTTCAGTCAGACAGTTCAGTGCTGTTTTTGTTTTTATAAAAAAAACTTAATTAAAATGGGACATAAGAAAGGTACATATAAAACTAAATTTAAATATACATCGACATATTACCGATACTTTATCCACTCCCTCGATTATTTAGAATATAGAGGGCGGCACAAGCTAGACTCTAGGATGACTAAAATAGGCAATCTTGCGATTAGTATACTACCTGTTAAGGCTGAACTGCGACTTTATTAGTCCAGTATGCGACTACTCGAACTACTCCATCTTAATCTCCAAAACAACAAAGTGAAAGCCGCCATGTTGTTGAATAAGAAAATGTTTCGTTCCTAAAATAACAATTCCTGCTTTTTGAATACATTAACTTGAAATATTTGACCCTAAACAACACGCGGAAACAATTTTTTCGACTGCGAATAAATTATTCTCATTTTACTAAAAAAAAATCCTGAATTTTTTTAAAACTTCTTTAATTTTAAGGCCCATTTTAAGACACAACGTTGTCTCGACGTCTAAATGCTGCTTGGGTTATGACATATGCGATAGAGACTAGAGCACAGAATAGAACAACAAAACGGCTCCAATGGTCAACAGAAATGCGAGCACTTAGATCAATTGCAGGATCTACCTTATATGAACAGAAAAGAAGTGAGGATATAAGAGAAACATGTGAAGTACAGGATGTAGTAAGATGGGCAATAAACTGGAAAAGAGAGTGGAGATACTATCTGGACAGGATGCCAAACGACCGGTTAGCGAAAATTGCTAAGGACAAAATACCCAATACGCCTCGACCGCCGGAACGACCACCTATAAGATGGCATGAAAGCTGGTCTTCATCATCCCAACTGTTCTTAGGGAACTATCAAAGAAAACACAGGACTTCGCCCTAACGTACGAAGAAGAAGAAGAAGAAGAAGTTTCACTTCAAACTATGCGCACAATTGAATACAAAAATTAATCTTTTAAAATATAAAGTGAGTATCATACTCCATAAAATTATGTCATCATCGATCTTTAAATTCTTTTAACAAAATATTTATACACTATCCCCCAATTTTAGTACTAATTAGACCTCTGTTTAAAAAAGATTCACGGGATATTTAAGTTTTCGATGCGATTTGTCGGTGGGAATTTTATTTAAAACCGACTAGATTGGGAATTGAAACGATAGTGCGGCGAGCAAACAACGCTCTCTCCCAATTAAAAACTGGATTAGCGCTATCCCAAGGGATCTGACGACGTTGCGGTCGAAATTCGGCCCGAAAATGCCCGACAAAAAGCCGAAAACGATCGCCGGTCTAGAGAGAATATTCACTTGGTCGGTCGGCGGGTTTAAATATTAAATCTACGCTTTTTTGGGCGGGCGTAATTGATCGATAGCCGCAAATTTAGTAAACTTAATTAAAACAACGGCTTCATTAAGCAATTTTCTTCTTCTTATTATTCGGCTTGAAATTGGCGAGATATACTTAGAAGTATTTACAGTAGTTAAACTTCTTGATATTTCTAATGCGCATATTTGAAGTGAAACTTCTTACTAACAGCTATTAAATTGAAATATTTGAAGGATATGTTTGAAAAAGTGATATACAGGATGTTTCAAAACAAATGCGAAAAACTTCAGGGGGAGATTCCTTGTTCAAAATAAAGGGTAGTTTGCTTTATAAACGTTGGGTCAAAAGTCAACCATTAGGGAGATATCGCGGTACAAAGATGGCGGAAAAATAAAGTTTTTATTTTTTATCTTGAAAACGAAAAGAGATAGACTAATGAAATTTTACGAAAGCATTACTGTTATGAAAACACACTTTCTGGTAATTTTTTCACTTTTTTAAAATGAGTGGAAGGGGTTGAAATAAACTAACCCTATCATTCTTATTAATAAAATTTAAAGAAAAATCTTATCAAGCACATGCAAAAAAAAATAATTTTGATAGTTTAGTTTATTTAGAAACTTTTTTATCTCTTGTGTTTTTTTGATAAAACTCACCGATTTGAAATTAAAAAATAAAATGTAAAGCATTACATGTCAGGACAAAAAACATTTTTAGATAAAGAATCTAGTGGGCAGCTGTAATTTTTTAGGAAAAAATCTAGTCGGCCGCTGTCACTTTTTAGGATGTTTCTAATATTGTTTTATTTGACATTACCCTACTGCAATGCGTTATTATCTAGATTATTATTATTATCATTATTATCACTAGATTCTTAATCTAAAAATATTTTTAGTCCTGACATGTAATGCTTTACATTTTATTTTTTAATTTCAAATCGGTGAGTTTTATGAAAAAAATACAAGAGATAAAAAAGTTTCTAAACAAACCAAACTATCCAAATTAATTTTTTTGCATGTGTTTGATAAGATTTTTCTTTAAATTTCGTTAACAAGAATGATAGGGGTAGTTTATTTCAACCCCTTCCACTCATTTTAAAAAAGTGAAAAAATTACCAGAAAGTGTGTTTTCATAACAGTAATGCTTGCAAAAAATGTCATTAGTCTATCTCTTTTCGTTTTCAAGATAAAAAAATAAGAACATTATTTTTCCGTCATCTTTGTACCGCGATATCTCCCTAATGGTTGACTTTTGACCCAACGTTTATGAAGCAAACTACCCTTCATTTTGAACAAGGAATCACCCCCTAAAGTTTTTCGCATTTGTTTTGAAACACCCTGTATAATACTGTTTTAATATAAATATTATTTTCAATTTATTTC
Organism: Sitophilus oryzae; assembly: GCF_002938485.1. Classification (NCBI taxonomy): domain Eukaryota; kingdom Metazoa; phylum Arthropoda; class Insecta; order Coleoptera; family Curculionidae; genus Sitophilus; species Sitophilus oryzae. Next base: position 877,722 of record NW_022146490.1, read on the forward strand.
TATAATCTGTACATTTTATGTTTCCTCAATAGCCTGCAAATTTTATGGAATACCATCCAAAATTCACACTTTTATGCAATTTCCTAATAATGTTAACGCTTAAATTTATTTAAGAAGGGAAAAAATTTGAACCCAACCAACAATTCGTATTTATAGTGGTTTACAGTAATTTCGTTAAATTATACGAATATTCTCGTCGATTATTGGTGTGAAATAAATATGACAATGTCTTTCAATGAAAATGCGAGTTGCTTAACTCTAATAATTCTAATTCTGAGCTAGCAAATGAGCTAGATGCTTTACCTAGACCGTTATTCAGAAGCTACAAATTTATCGATGAAAATATGCATAAAAATTTACTTTCTAGCACACAACTAGAGGATATCGGTATACAGATACAGTATCAAGTTTATTTCAGTGATATTCTTAGTCGCGTATGGCATACTTTCATCGAGCGTCTTAGACCATTGGGGGATTCCCATTCCAGGTTATGGATAGGGTTTTCCATGTTCTTGAGTTCCACTTTAAGTTGGTTTTTCAAACTTGAAAAACCCAAGAATTTATATCTAACATCTACAGATGCTCAAGCAATACATTTATTTATACCAAATTATTAAAAGTTATTTTACTTCAAATGTATTATTACTAAGAGTGGTTTTGATATTATTTGTAGTGATGGGAAAAATCGATTAATTTCAATAATCGAGTACTCGAGTATCAAGAGATTGCAACAACCGAGTGATCACTCGAGCGATATATCACTCGTATTTAAAAATACGGTTTTCTTTCACCCGTTGCATGTCGTAAGTACTCGTTAACGCCAAGCGCCAAGCGGTAAGTTGCGTGCGCAGGGCACATATTCTTTCGGTATTTCTACCGGTATTATTTCGGTATTTCGGTATTCGATTCGCTTGATCGCTTGATTTTTGATTTCGTTTATTTCGAAGCATTGTCGATGTAGGTCGTAAAATTTTGTCCCTCAGATACGCAACGGATAAATAATACCGGGTGCGTCTCAAAAGTGGCTCACCCCCTATACCTTTTTTATTTTTTAAGACGAAACAACGAGATTTGGTATGTTAGTATATGACATAAATTAGGATTAACTGACATATTCAATTGTTTTCGGTCACTTCCGGTTTCACCGGAAATGACTACAACTTATGATTTTTAAATGACACCCTCGGTATTTTTTTACCTTATTCGGTAGAAAATGACACTCTGAACAGAATGACATATCACATGTCAACTTTTGACATTTTCGCATATGGTTTATTTGAAATTGTAACATGCGGTTCATAACGACAATTTGACTCGAAGTACCAAGTGTATGGTATCAAAATATTCGTAAAAAAATTCTTTTTCGAAATATGCTAATAAGCCACCCTCGTTCCATTTGAAAAAAAAAGAAGAGATATGATCAAAAATACGATTTGGGCATCTTTAAACCGGCCAGGACAAGATACTAAAAGCATTAGACGATCAAATTTTTCCAAGGCTCCTTGATTAAAAATTAGCGTTTTTAACACAGACATCGCACTCTAGATTGAGATTTAAAATACAATTTGTTTTTGAGCGAATATGGCAAAAGTTGACATATGATACGTCATTCTATTTAGAATGTAATTTTCTATTGAATAAAGTAAAAAAATACCGTGGGTGCTATTTAAAAATCAAAAATTGTAGTCATTTCCGGTGAAACAGGAAGTGACAGAAAACAATTGAATACGTCAGTCAATCCTAATTTATGTCATATACTAACATACCAAATCTCATTTTTTATCTAAAAAATGAGATTTGGCTTTTTATCGAGTATGTCACATTAAAATCGGATTTCAATTTATTTCATTCTAGGATCACTTGTGTTCGTCGCTTGGTACTCGTTACTTGCATCGCTCGCTCATAATCGAGCGATGTCGGTTATTTCAATAATCGAGTACTCGAGCGAATTTTCGCTCGAATAACTAATTATTTGTGAAAAAAAAACATTTTTCTCTAAAGGGGCCATTAAAACGCATAAATCTGAATTTAATTGATTAGCTGTGTGATTTTCCACCACTTCTGTCCAACTTTTCAAAAACTGGGAAAGTTTAAAATCATTCTTCTGTAATAAATCACGATTTTTTTTGCAAAGACAGAGAGGGACGTTATTTCATTCAAGGGACACCACTCAACTTCATTTTATTTTACAGTCAGAAAGTCAGGGGAGATTTTTTTATAAAAAATATTTACAATCAAAGTAAAATGAACTAACACAATTGCTCATATATGTATAGAAGTAAATTTATCAACTACTTTAACCATTACGTTAAATGCACGAGGATAACATTGAAATTATCCATATATCAACTAGATAATAAATAAACCTCAAATTGAAAAATCGAACAATTAAAATTTTGAATGATTGTTACGAAACCGATAGAAAAAAATATCAAAAGATAAAAAAGAGCGGACCAAACAAAAATTAATTGGAATGATATCAGACTATCAACGGCATTGTCACAGGCCATCAGTTTAAAATTGGCCATTATGGCCAGCCCGTACAAATCACAGGGCCCATCTAAAATGAAAAATACCTCTCATTTAGGCCCAATGTTGGGGACGATAAAAACTGAAACAATTGTAATCAGGCGGGTGAGTGTATGTAGTAGGGTTGTGTAGATAATATTCTAAAAATAATGTACTAGAATAGGGAGGAGTATAAATAAAGTGTATGAATTTATAAAATATTACAACATATTCACAAAAAATTTATCAATGTTTAATTTGAAATATGTCTAGAATTTTTTTAATAATCCAAATATTTAATATTAAATAGGGTGTTGTGAAATTTTTATTTCGATTTTTTCAAAATAATTTCTGAAGTAACGTCAATATTTAAATGAAAATTGTATCTGGGCGTTTTTTGACATGAGAAATTTGATTTTGATGATAATATGACTGCTACTTGTAGAGGGCGCCACCTACGTATTTTTTAACTGATTTGAAGACTAATAACTTTCCGTCCGTACCTGTATAAAACTACTGAGCAAAAAATATACATTTGCGACGTTTTCTAGGTAAAAAAGGTCTAATGGTAAACATCACTACCAGTAATAGTTATCGAGATATTTGGAATCTAAATTATCAATACCTGACATTATTGACATAAGTTAAACATGTTGACTAAATAGTTATTAGACTGAAATTATAAATTTGAAATGTTTGGTGCTAAAAGTTAAACAGAAACTATTTTATCATCATTTTTTCGAAGAAAAATTTATGATTAATTTAAAAAAATAAAAAGAACAGCTGGTTCCAAAAAAATTAATACGACTCTTTACAATTTTTTTTTCGAATATTTGGGAAGTGTATATTTATGTGTCAAGTATTTTGACATGTCAAGGTTATAGTGACATTGCATAAATCAACTTTGCTTTTGACAAAGTGGCAAATAAATTTTTCAGAACGTCAGTATGACATGAGTAGAGAAATAGGGGGACTGGTATCATAGAATATACTGCCCGAAATAATAAAAATATGTTTTAAATCGTATTCAATTTTATTGGAACCAGCTGTACCTACCCAAATTTATCATTTCAGTCAAACAACTATCTACTCAACATGTTTATTTTTTGTCAATAATGACATGTATGGACTATTTTTGTTCTAAATATCGAGAGAACGGTTGCTCGTAGCGATTTTTACCCAGAGACCTTTTTGACATAGAAAATGTCGTAAATGTATATTTTTTTACTCAGTAGTTTCATAGAGGTACGGACGAAAAGTTATTAGTCTTCAAACCAGTTAAAACTTATGTAGGTGGCGCCCTCTACAAGTAGCAGTTATATTGACATCAAAATTTCTCATGTCAAAAGACTCACAGATTTTATCCAAATATTGACCAATTTTTATCCAAATATTGACGTTACTTCCGAAATTTAGAAAGAATCGAAATAAAAATACAACTTCAACACCCTGTATCTCCGAAACTAAGCATTTTAGAACATACATTTATACAAACTTTTTTACTTATTTTTATCTGCAACATATGCTGCCGAAGTTTCCGGAATACTGTTCGGACCACCCTGTATATAAGTTAAATATTCAGTGTTAAAACTAGAAAAGCTATAAATGCATTTGTAAAGAAATAAATTATTAGAAGAATTTAAATCTTAAAAATTATATAATAAAACTCAGGTTTACACAAATTAAAAAAAAATATATAAATAAATTTGTAATATTTTAATTTGTCAAAAGTACAATTTTTCAACCAAATGTACTAACCCCCAACCCTGACTGCATATATAAATGGCTTACGTCCTATTGAATTGGCAAATTGGTTAAATTGCAGTGTTTGTGTTGTACTGGGGTGGTTTTGTTAATATGCAAAATTACTAGTGCACGGCAGTCCAAACAATTAGCGGGGGCGCAAAAATTATAAAGCCGATCCGCTCAAATTTTGTACTGATACAGATCGCTAATTCAATAGTGCATTATTTTGCGGATATTGCTAATGAAATGTTGTTAAAGGGGTGGCTTATTCAAAGCCGTTAAACGATATTAATTGATTGGAAGTGATAATTGGCAATACATTTTGATACAATTTGAATGGAATCGATGTATAATAATATAAATACGAATAAAAAAGTATTTGTTATGAATTTAGTGAAAATACATAGCTAATGTTATAGAAAATAAATACGGAGATTGAAACATGTCTATGGTAAGTGGAAATAAATTTTTACAATTACAAAATAAAAAGACCTTTTGAATACTACCTAAAAAAATAAGATATATAAAAATAATAACCAGACAAAAGATAAAGTTATATATTATATTAGCATCTACTGCCTAACGAAAATTATCTTGCTTTTTGTGGATTTACTTAAAATATAACTAAAGGGCATTAAAGTAACAACATCTATGTGTGATTGGGCTCTATACATACAGGGTGGCTCGTCTCATAGGACGCGGAGGCTCCAAGGAGAACGACAGTTTATATTGAAATAAAATTTCATGAGTATGTGTAGGTTAATTTAGGGCATTTACTGAAATATAGAAAGTTCTACCGTGTCCCAAAAAAAGTTACACTAGAAAGTTGTGTTTTAGTAATGGAACACCCTATACAGGGTTGTTCACTACATACGACACGGAGTATTGTAGCTAAACGATTAATTTTTTACAAATTGTGAGTTTTGGGTTTGCTGAAGGACTATTAGAGCTACAATTTAAAAAAAAATTACAAGATACAGAGTGTCCCAAATAAATAAAAAATATCAAAGTTGTATTTTTTTAAATGGAACACCCTGTATATTATTACATATTTAGTTTCTACGATTAAAATAAAGGTAAGTTTGATACAGGTTTATTACACTTAAACCTTGCCGTTTTTGAAATATTTTCAATTTTGTAAAATTGCAGTCAAAATTTTAAGGCTTCATTTCTCCCAGGGTATCAAAGTTTTTAATATTAAATATTTACTGAAGTTTATTCATTGATCAGTTATTGTGTTGCAATAATAAAAATTAGTCTACCTTATACAGAGTGTCTAAAATTTTATTTTAAATAATTACTAGCTTTAAACGACAATAACTTGTTTAATTTAATTGGAACACCCTGTATATTTTATGAGAATCAGATGTACAATTTAATTGTCTTCAAATTATATATCATTTTTTACCTATCTCTTCAAGTTTCCGTAGAAAATGCATTTTCTTGTAATTTTAAACTCATTTATCAATATACTCATGGAATACTGACATTTTTGATTATTTTTAAAGATTTACCAAATTTTTTAAGAGTACAGATACTAATATTGTCAATATAGTTTGTTTATTTCATTAAAAAAGCAAAAAAAACTGTTTAAATATTTGTTAAAGAGAACCAATAATATGATTCTAGTATTCAAACTACATTAATTGACTGTTTGCATTGATTAATAATAATTGCCCCAAATACTAAAAAATTGAGTTTTGTATGTGTATTAGACAGTGTGGTAAAAAGTAACACATTAAAAATGATATTTCATTTTTTGACAAATGCTTATTTATAACAGCAGAGACATTCATTTTCATAACTTATTGTTATATTGATTTCTGATTCAAATCCACATTTATTTAGAATAATTTATTAACGAACATAATTAAGTATGTAATTAATTAGTATTTGGGCGAAAATAATGGTGGTATATTTAATTAATGGTATACTCTTTTATAAAGATTTAAATAGTTTTCTTTTTGCATACAAATGGGCTAGTAATATTATCATTTTGCTAAAAACGATAATATTACTAGCCTGTACATGCATTTGTTGCTTTAAAAACAATCTAAAATGTCAATATTCCATGGGTATATTGATAAATGAGGTCTAAATTATAAGAAAATGCGTTTTCTACGAAAACTTGAAGGGATAGGTAAAGAGTGGTATAACACAATTTGATAGGCAATTAAATTATGCATCTGATTCTCCTAACATATACAGGGCGCTCCATTTAAATTAAACAAGTTATTGCCGTTTAAAGCTACAAATAATTTAAAATAAATTTTTAGATACTCTGTATGAGGTAGTATTATTTTTATTATTGCAACACAATAAATTATCAATAAATAGACTATAGTAAATATTTAGTATTAAAAACTTTGATACCCTTGGAAAAATGAAGCCTTAAAATTTTTACTGCAATTTCACAAAATTGAAAATATTTCGAAAACGGTAAGGTTTAAGTGTAATAAACCTTAATCAAATTTACCTTTATTTTAATCGTAGAAACTAAAAATGTAATAATAGACAGGGTGTTCCATTTAAAAAATACAACTTTGATATTTTTTATTTATTTGGGACACTCGGTATCTTGTAAAAATATTTTTAAATTGTAGCTCTAATAGTCCTTCAATGAACCCAAAACTTACAATTTGTAAAAATCTAATCATTTAGCTACAATACTCCGAGTCGTATGTGGTGAACAACCCTATATATTAGGGATATTCGGATTCTAGGAGAAAACTAAAGGCGAGTCTCATTAAAGAAGTATATGACTAAAATGAGAAGGATTTTGACATATTTAAGATTTTCTAAAAATGAAGAACAAATTTTAAATTTCAATAAAAGTTACCTAAATTGGAATTTACCAGGTATAGCCTATTTTTATTATAATATTATATACGCGTATTACACTCTATCAATTTTATTTAATTAAATAAACAACAACCTGAGTACTAGAATTTCTTATACCAGGCCACAGATCCAAATTTTCCTCTGGCCAGACCCGATTATTAAATAAAGCAGTTCCGCCAACTTTTTAGGAAGTAAAGTCGCCGTAAACTTCTTCATTACCATAATTTTTCAACCAACCCGATCCTTTGTATCGCTCAGAAGTCTATTAATATGAAATTTATATTCATAACTGTATTAAAGCTGTAAACTTTTCTTTTTTCCTCCGGCCACAATAGCATCTTAATTTGGGAAAACCTTATTAGGGACTTTTTTTCCTTTTCTTATTTCATTAAAATATTAAAATGCCTTACTTTTTGAAATTAAATTGCCTAATAAGGGTCTAAATAAAGGAATAATTCTTTTTAAGGTCGTCTGGCTTTAAATAATTTGCAAGTTATTTAAAATGATCTGATAATTTTATCAGTTTTCGAAAATAAACAGGAAAATATTATATCCAATGTGAGTTGGTTTTCTATACAGGGTAAATCTTAAATAAGTGCCAATATTTTTAGGGGTAGTATATTTTGACTTCAGTAAGACTATTATGAGGTTTTTTCCGCGAAAAAAGTTTTGAAAATTTGGAATTTTTTGAAAAATGTCTTGGAAATTTGTTTAGTTGTTAGTTAATAAACATAATTTCTTGATAATATGGCAACATAGGTAGTAGATTAAATTTACAAGAAATGAAACCTAAAAAAGATCTAGTGGTTTTGAAAATTTAAGAAAAAAAACAAAAATTTTACTTTGAAAACTTCCAAAAACTTTTTTATATAGGGAGGCTCGAAAATGTGTGAATGGTTCGGGATGATTTTTTTTAAATTGAACACCCTGTATATTATTGCATTTTTGGCTTCCTTTCAGATCACTAGACATAATCCTAAGATATGAGTAAATATTTTTCGAGAGTTTGAGAGGTTTTAATAAATAAATAAAAATATACAGGGTGTCCCAGAAATAAGTGCAAATATTTAAGGGGTGGTAGATCTCGATAAAAGGGACATATTTTCTCTTTATCGTTTTTCAAATAAGTCCAAAATAACGGAGTTATTTTACTTTGAAAATTTCCAAAAAAAAATACTTTTTGCTAAAATTTTGAGAACCACTGAATCTTTTCTGGATTTTCTTTGTTGTAAATTTCATCTAATACCTATGTTGCCATATTATCAAGAAATTATGTTTTTTAACTAAAAATTAAAAAAAAATCCAAAAAATTTCGAATTTTCAAAATTTTTTTTTCGCGAAAAATACCTCGTAGGCGTGTTTCTGGGGTTGAACTATACTACCAGTTAAAATATTAGCACTTATTTCCGGGACACATTGTATATTTTTCAGCTTGATACTTAAGAAAATTATTAAAAATACAAGAACTGTACTAAAATCATAACTATATTAGGTATTTACTTCAGATGTTCTGTATTTACTTTGCTATTAATATGGTAATCATAAATCATACAAGATGTTCAAAATTCTACGCCAAACTTTCTAAAATATAAAATATTTTTCTTTGGTTTTTTTTTAAACGGAACACCTTATATAGTATTTTCGTACCGGTTAGTATAGGTATTACAAATATGTTCAAAACAAAAACTGCAGAAACTAAAATATCAAAACGATAAATACTTCGTCTAGGCTAAAACGACAAAACGTTGAAATTGAAATGACATAATACACGCCACACTATGACAATCCCATTGTAATAAATTGCACAATAAATGTCCTAGACAAAATTGACTGCAGGCGTCGCATTAATATCTTCATATTTGCTTAGTTTACCATGTCGCATAGAGCACATCGGATTAGGGCCTCAATTGTTAGCGATAGAGGCTTCGCAAAGTTAAACTCTGGGGCCTTTTCAACAAACACCATTAAATACTCGAACGGATTTTGGCACAAATGACAGAGCACAACACGCATCGTCCATTTGGGAGGCCGTTTTTATTAATATAAATTTCGTTTTATTGTGCAGGTATTTATTTATTTTACTGTTCCAATCACGTTCCTATACTCGATGTGAGTTTGTGTGCTCGAATCGTTTTTTAATAACTTTTTATGTTGCGAAAAATATTACGAGGCTGTTAACAATGGGTCCCAATTAATCAAAAGTTGACAAATATATTTTAAAACATTTTATATATTGTATATAAGCATTATTAATATTCTGAGAGTGTACGTTTTATAAAACTAAAATAACAGAAAATATGGTTATGAAATAGCAATTTATGTAACAAGTTGCGAAATGAATGTGTTTTAAGCACGGGACGCAAAATTGTCTCGATAATGCGTCGAGGGCATGAATTTCATATAAGATTTTTTGTGAAAGCCAATAATTTGACATTTTCATGCTATTATTATTATTTATTTTTAAACATTTTTTAAAACGTTCTGGTAATCGGTTTCTAAGGCATTGTTTATGCATTGTTTAATGACAAAGTTCTGTTAGGTTCAAACGTCGCCGTATTTCCTTTGTTGTTTTGTGAAAAAATGAGTGATAATGATGAGTCTTTGGATATTCAACAAGCTGCTGAAACTGCGCTATCCAAGTTAGTGCTCGAAAAGTCGAAAAACTTATACGAGATCACCTACAACAACTTTGAAACCTGGGTCAAAGAAAAACATGTTGAGAATTTCACAGAAAAGGTATTGCTAGCCTATTTCCTGAAGTTATCCACTACCTTAAAGCCGTCAACTCTGTAGCGTAAATATTCGATGCTCCGCACCATGATTTACCTGAACAGAAACGTAGATATTAGCAAATTCACAAACCTTATTGCATTTTTAAAAAGAAAAGCTTCCGGATATCAGGCAAAGAAATCAAAAGTATTTACAAAACTGGAAATAGAATGCTTTATGAAAGAAGCCGATGACAAAGAATTCCTGTTAGCTTAAGTTGTTTTAATCGTTAGAGTATTAATTTGGAGCATCTTCCTTCTTCTTCCTTCTTCATACTAGGCGAATCGCCTGTTTGGTTTCGTCGTCTCTACCGGTCAGACTGACAAGTTGTCGCTCCATCGTTTTCGTGGACGTCCTAAGCTTCTGCGACCTAGCGGTGATTTGTCGCGTGCAACTCTCACTATCCTTCTGTTGTCCATTCTGCTGATATGGTCGTGCCATTCTTCCTTTCTGCTGAGTACCCATTCATTTACATTTTCCACCTTGCACGCTCTTCTTATGCTTTCATTTCTCTCCCTGTCCAGAAGCGTCTTTCCAGCTATTCTGCGTAGTACTCTCATTTCGGTTGTTTCTAGTAGTTGTTTAGTTTTCGCTGTATCAGGTCGAGTTTCAGCAGTGTATGTCATTATTGGTCGTACCGTGGCCTTGTAAATTCTCGCTTTAGTATCCACCTCAATGTTTTTATTTCGCCATATTGTATCATTCAGGCATCCTGCTATTCTGGTTGCCTTCGTTGTCCGTTCTAGCACCTCTGCTTCTATATCACCATATCCTGAGATTTCTATGCCTAGATACTTAAACTTCATCTCTTGCTGAATAACATTGCCCTCGACTTCCAGTTTGCATCTTAGTGGTACTTTTGATGTCGTCATGCATTTAGTTTTCTGGGTCGATATTATCATATGAAGTGATTTGGCAATCCAATTAAATCGATGTAATAAGCGCTGTAGATCGTTCTCATTTTTAATTTGGAGCATGTAGGAGGGAAGAAATTACGACCGTAGATGCCATTAAAGATTGTCAGTCATTTATTAGCGTGAAAATTCCGAATACAAAAACTCATTTTCAAGAGTGTTTACGGTTACTGAGAGACCAATAGATGGTATCAATTTTTTACTTGTATTTCGTAAGTACGCAAAACTTCGACCACTCAATGTGCCACATCAGCGATTTTTTTTGACGTATCGAAAAAATCAATGCTGTATCCTGCCAGTTGGAATCAATACAATTGGAGGTATGCCAAAAAAGATAGCGGAATTTCTTGGACTCTCCAACGCCATTGAATACACTGGTCATTGTTTCCGGTACAGCTCTGCAACAATGCTGACACATTCAGGAGCGGACATAACAGTTTTAAAGCGATATGGAGGTTGGCGATTGGTTGCTCGGTTGCTGAAGGTTACATTGAAAATTCAATAAACAGAAAACCGAAATACCAAAAATGGGGCATGGGACAGAAAGATACGCCAAATAAGAAATTAAAAGCAGTTTACGTAGAAGCAGAAGCTACCAGCATTGCCAGTACAAGAAATTTACTTATTCCGACTCCTAGAGCGTGCATTTCTCTTAGAGACGAAAAGTTGGAAGCCTCATGTATTCACTTTAATAATTTAAATAATTTTACCTTTAAGATTTATAATAAATAAATATTATCATTGTTTCATTTTTTAGGTACTAGTGCCTAAACAAGTGTCAATTTTAGATACTAGTGCCTAAAAGAATGTCATTCCGAATCTCAAATAAATATCAAAAATTGTCAATTTCGAAACGCTTTCACAAAAAATATATTATTTTTATTTGTTTATTAATACCTCTGAAACTATCGAAATATATTTTATATCTTAGAATTATGTAAAATGATCTGGGTGTTCCGTTAAAAAAAATCATCCCAATCCACTTACACTTTTTTGAGCCACTCTGTAGAAGTTAAAATATTTTCCTGAAATACCTCCTACCATTGAGACGACAATAATCCCGTCTCAATGGAACAACGCCATAACGATACTTCTCCATAAAAAGGGCGATATCACCGAGCTTGAAAATTATAGACCGATAAGCCTTCTTTGTCACTTGTATAAGCTGTTTACCAAAATCATTGCCAAACGTCTCGAACGTAAACTAGATTTCTATCAACCAAGAGAACAGGCAGGCTTTAGTTAAAAGTTATGGAACAAACGATCATCTTCAAGTAATTAAAGTCCTGATAGATCTGTGGAATATAACAGGCCCCTAGCATTGGTGTTCGTTGATTTCCAGAAAGCATTTGACACAGTAGAATTAACATCAATAATAGCAGCATTGGAGCAGGGAAGAGTAGATTATAGGTATACAAGGCTTATAGAATACATATATAGTAATGCCACCACAACTGTAAAACTTCACGAAACAACAGATAAAATTGAGGTAGGCAGAGGAGTTCGACAAGGGGATACTATTTCGCCTAAACTTTTTACAGCTGTCCTTGAATACGCAATGAAATCACTCTCTTGGAAGAATATATATAAATATCGATGGTGAAAGGTTGACACATCACACTCAGATTCGCAGATGACATCGTCCTTGTCTCAGATAACATTGGAGATTCAAAGCAGATGCTCGAAGAATTAGTGCAGGCCTCATTAAAAGTCGGTCTCCGGATAAATACGAGTAAAACGCAAATAATGACAAACTTAGTGCTGACACAGAACATCAGAATAGGTGACGCCGACATAAAAGAAACACATATATACAAATATCTCGGGCACGAAATACAAATCGGAAAGAACAACCAAACACACGAGATACAGCGCAGAATAGGTTTGGGTTGGGCTGCTTTTGGCAAACTGCGGGAGACCTTTAAAAGTGATATACCCATATGCTTGAAGAAGAAAGTTTATGAACAATGCGTCTTGCCGGTAATTACATATGGAGCGGAAACTCTAACATTAACGAAAAAGTTAGCAGAAAATTTAAGAGTAGCCCAGAGAGCCATGGAGAGAGCCATGCTTGAAATAACTAAAAGAGACAAAATTCCTAATAACACTCATCAGACAAAAACCCAAAATTAAAGACATAGTGGAACACGTAACTCGAATGAAATGGAGATGGGCAGGTCATGTGGCGAGAACATCTAAAGACAGGTGGACTAGAAGATTGTTAGAATGTCGACCTCGAGCAGTTAAACGTAGCAGAGGCAGACCACCGACACGCTGGACCGATGATGTAAAGAGGATGATTGCTGGAAATTGGATGATGACGGCCCAAAATCGAGAGACATGGAGAAATATGGAGGAGGCCTACGTTCAGCAGTGGACAACGATGGCTACATGATGATGATGATGATGACCTCCTACCAGGAACTGCAGATGCCCGACTCACTATTGCCAGACCCTGTACATTTCGCTACTGCCCCTATATTTTTTTCCGCACAATAATTTCCCTGAAAATTCGTAAAGCTCTCGGCATGTGCTAATCCTCGCATTTAAAAAAGCTTTTATTTTTGTCGATTGTGCCGCAACGCGCAGGTGTTGAATAGGTAACCCGCTCGGGATTTTCTAGTATAAAGGTCGCATAATGTTTGCTTTATTGAGATTGTATATCGTAAATGAGCATTGTTCGTTTACCATCATCTCTGCCTTTGTACCGCTATCTCTCTCGCTCCCGCTCATTTTTTTCGGGTTCGGTGTTGGCTCTGTCGTTTTATTAAAGCTAGTTTTATGTTTGGCGCGCGGAAAGCAGCCCGTTTATTACTTTACGCCGGTTTTAACACTTTTATATTCATTAACCGAGATTTTAAAGCGCGCCTCATGGATAAAGGTATTCACCTGGTTCGAAATGAAAAATTTAACACCGCCAGAAAAACGAATAAAAAGTGGTTTATTTCCGATTTAAAAAATACATTATTTAACACTGGAAGAATAATAGAAATATACTTTGTTTGCTTAGCTTTAGATAAAATACAGGGGGTTCCATTTAAAAAAATGAAACTTTGATGTGCCACGACTTTATGACCGATCCTGTATACTTAAATTTATTACCCGCTAATAGATATTTTTAAACCATATAACTTTTGTTTTTAAACTTTTTGAGGTACCTCCTATATTTTACCTAATAATCGACCGGTTCCATACATAAAAGCGACCCTGTATTACAATTATATCTCAGTTGAAAATTAAATAAAAAAAAACTTTTTGATAAAAAATTGATTTTTTTTCCTTCTATTTCAATACTATTTATGTTAAATTTAACACAAAAACGTTATTTACTCGAAATTTAATGAATCATTGTTCAGTCAAGTTAGAAAAAATGCAATAATTTTTTGTTTCAATGTACTCAAACATCCAGACTAAGGGCTCAAACACACTGACGACCAGGTCGCACCGGCCAGGCCGCAGCTACCTCTAAAACCATTAATTCAAATGATATAGCGCACACTAACGTCCTGGCCGTCCGTTGGTCGTTGCGACCAGAAGACTGCACGGAAATATTATTATTTTCTGCCGCTTGTTGCCGGTTTTCTTCCAAATTAATAATTTTTCAGATGAAATCCCTCAAATTCAACGCACAATATTTTATTTTCTATAAGATGTAGTGTTTTAGTGTAGTTTTTGCACACGTGCAGAAAATCCAAAGAAATACTATACAGACTGGATCAAATGTAAACTTAAATCTAATCCCTTTTTTATCAAGGGTCGATTCTAGTAAAAACTCAAAACATTTTTATATGACATACCTGCTCTATTTATGGTTGGTATGATACCTGTTATTATACCTTTGAGTTTCGATGTTAAAAAATTAGAAAAATAATATTTAAAGTTTTTCTACAACCACTTGTTTTTTTTTATTAAATTAGTTTTTTTAGTTGTATTGTAGTCATGTACAAGGAGGACAACTGTATTTTAAATATTATATTTAATTTAACGTTTTTCAAACAGGGTTCATTAGACTATATTTCTACTAGGTACATTATTTTGAAAAAAAAATTAAGAAAGTAACTTAAACATTCATAAAAATAGAGGTAATTACTGTTGTAGATTCTTCGTTATATTGTAAACATTGAAATAACTGGAAGCTAAACTTTCTACCTGCTTATATTTAGAGCCAGTGTCTGACGATCTTTTTTTACGATGGCCTTAATATATTTACTTCCAAAGTCGATAAGTGCGCCATATCAGTAGAAAAAAGAAACAGAATATCTCCCTTTTTGTCGGTCGCGCGTACACAATGCTTTTTGTTTGTTGTGAATAGCAACTTCGTTTTTTAGTTAACTCGGATATTTTAACATTTCTGAAACAATATTTTCTAGTTGGTAAAACGTAAAAAATCGTTAGATTTGACAATTCTGTAGAAACTGGTCGTTCATCTGGCCGCAGCTAAAAACGCAATACGTCCGGCCAGCCGACGGCCAGGTCGTTGCGACCTGGTCGTCAGTGAGTTCGAGCCCTAAAAAAACTAGAAAAAAAGTTTAAAACATTTCTTTGTTCATAGAAACTGAAATTTGTACAAATTTTTCCGAAACTCATAAAATAAATTGGAATTGTTCGAATTATTAATCAAAAACTGTTCAAATTATTGTGCATTAAAGTTTGACGATGCATATCTTTTAAACGGTTAATTTAATCGACTAATCATAAGAAACAATTTTTATAGAGCTGTGAATTTCCTTCAAAAGGATGAGTTTCGCGTATCATAATGATTTTTTGTTAGCGAGTTATAAAATTCGTAAGAGAAAAAAATCTGCCTTAAAATAATACTTTTAATAATCAACCAATGTACAGGTTTGTCGAAATTGGTCTGTTTTAACAGAGAAATCCTATTTCCTGACTAGACAGAGCAAAACCGACATAGATGTCATGGGTTCAATTTCTGAGACACGTTTAATGGCGTAAACCGCCTGTTGATATTTTCACTGCCAACTGAGATACAGGGTCTTTTTGAATTTTTTACCAGTTGAAAAATTGCCCATAATTTTTGTATTTTGCAGAATAATGCAATTCTGTAAAAACGTTCTTAAGGCACTTTTTTTAATCCAGTGGCGTAGTTAGTTTTTTTCTATGCTTGCTCTTTTTGTCAGAAATAATAAAAAATATAATTTTTTAAATGGAGATCATAGCTGGCTGTGAACTTATAAAAATGCTAGCATTTAACCCTTCCCAACTATAAAAAGTTATGGGTATCTTATTCCAAGAATAAGAAAAATATTAGGTTTTTTATCTTTATATTGAAGCGGACCTTGATTTTGTGTTGGCCTAACTAAATGTTCCAATCCAATTCTCTCTAAATTCTCAATTTAATAGTTCAGTTGTAACCCTGGCGTTGTAATTGGTAATACTAATATAGAATGTTGATTTACCTTTTCAAAAGTCTTTAATTATGCAGATAAATGATAATATAGAATATTAGATTGTGATAAAAAATAATTAGGCAACTAGGTCAACACAAAATCAAGGCCCGCTTCGATACAAAGATAAAAAACCTAATATTTATCTCATTCTTAGAAATAAATACACACAACTTTATATCGTTAGAAAGGGTTAAACGCTAGCATTTTTTTAAGTTCATAGCCCACTGTGATTTCCATTTAAAAAACTATATTTTTTATTATTTCTGACAAAAAGAGCAAGTATAGAAAAAAATTGGCTACGCCACTGGATTGTGCTTAAAAAAGTGCCTTAAGAACGTATTTACAGAATTGTATCATTCCGCGAAATACAAAAGTTATAGGCAATTTTCCAAATGGTAAAAAATTCGAAAAGACCCCGTATCTCAGTTGGCAGTGAAAATATCAAAAGGCGGTTTGCGCCATTAGACGTGTCTCAGAAATTGAACCCATGACATCTATGTCGGTTTTGCTCTGTCTAGTCAGGAAATAGGGTTTCTCTGTTAAAACAGACCAATTTCGACCACCCTGTACATCTAATCCATTTCAAAGAAATTTTCCAAATAATAATCAACAATTTAGTAGGCCTAATTTTGGACAAAGACCTAATTCGAATAGTTTTAGACAAAATAAACCAAGTTCGTCTAATACTAGACTAAATAAAGTGATGAAAAAAATGGACACAAGTTCAGGAAACAAAGTTTGACACCAAAACATGGTAATACAATCAAATACAAATCAACTTAACACACAAAATGACACTCAAACTACAATTAATAATTTTGAAAACACAAATAATGACTTTAAATTTACTAACACTAATGAATGTGTATTACACCCTTTTTAAATCTAACATTCTATGACTCTAACAACAACCATCCATAAAAAAACAGGTCTGTAATAGCTATTGAACTGCTAAACCGCTCTATAATAGCAGCTAAATAGGTCTGTAATAGTAAAGGGTTGATGAAGTGTTTTTCTACCATAAGATTGACAAAAAATTTTAGTATATTTTAAAATATCAAATTTCTACTGTAGTAATATTCTTAGTACCCTACGTAGAATGGAGTAGGAAACTACTTGTCTGAGATAAAACAATAAGAAACTACTATTAAATCAAACTAAACTCACATGCTTTCAGTCACGCTGTAACTCTAATTTAAAATAATACAGAGGGGCGTATGCTAAATAGTTGTAGGGTGCTTTCATCCCTCGCCCTACCGAAGCGTTTCCCTTTTATCCTTCTGTCAAACTTTTCGATTTGATTTGACAAATGTCGCGAATAACTCAAATAACGATACACAATATTGCGCCGCGAGCCATTCTCGATTCTTGGTGTTATAAATATGCGGCAGAAGTAGCTTTGCAGTGGCTAGGTTTATTGTATTGTACTGTGTGCCAGTATTGGTAGCAATATTTCATTAGATAGGTTTGATATTTAATTAAATAGTTCATACTAGTCTATATTCTGTCCAACAGAGGCCTTGACAGTGATAGATGTGTCTGCCATTTTAATTTTAAAGTAGTTTATTTTATTTTACTAAGAAATAAGTTGACGCAGGGAATGCCAAAGTGGGATACTGATTGTAGCCAATGATTAATTGATTGTTGCCAACCATAGACATATTCGGCGCGGACTAACTGCAATTTAAATTTCCCGCTGGGATTCAGGTGGTAGCTCTGCTGTAAAAAATGTCTATTTTAAACACATTTTTTTACCACATTTATTTATTTATTTCCTGACATTTTGGTTTGTTTTGACACTTTAGTTTTGTATTACGAGTTTTTGGTTTAGGTGGTTTATGTTGTGATACTTTCAGTCGCTGCTCGTCAGGATAGGCAAGGTAGCCTACCCTAAAATTTTGCCAGAATTTAAGCGGTTTATTACATTACATTATTTACTATCCAGTACATAAAAATACTGTTAATACACGGAAGTGTGTTTTAATAATCAATATTATTTTAATATTTGTGGTCTTGTATATTAAATCAGTATCACTGGCGTACGCTGACTGTGCCGCTGCGTTAGAAAACAAAATAATTTTGACCGTTGAAGTGCCTTTGTTCGTCGATTTCTCCATCGCCTACTATCAGAGTCGATGCACGACGTACGGCAGTCTTCTGTCTCTGTCTAACTCATCGTGCGATAGCGACGCGACGTAAGTTGGAGTTGTATCGTATTAAGGCGGGGCTTAGGCGAAATCTTCGGTCGCTTTTGCATGAAGTCGTGGAGGCTCGGTAGGCTTAGAAGTTAAAGGGATATTCCCGATATTTCATAAGGGGATATATCATAATTTTTATAAAATTTTATGAAATATTAGATAAGATTGTTATACATTTAGAAATAAGGTTAAGTAAGATAGGTACTCTAAGTTAAAAAATTTTGTAAAAAATTTCCAACGCATTTAACATCTGATTTAACAAACTTGTTATATTGATACATTTCCAACGCATTTAATAGTGATTTAACAAACAAAAAATGTTATTCATCAACGTAAATTAATGAATAAATTGCAGGTATTAATAATAGATATGATAATTTCGATTATAAAATAATTTAAATAGAATAATCCTGGAAATATATTTCCAGAGGCTTTCAAATTGTTTCTTTTGTTTGTTACTACACCATTTACAAGTACTTGGGTTGAGAGACATTTTTCATGTTTGAAATGCATTATAATTTATAGTAGAGATTCCATGAAAAACAAACGTTTATCGTCACTTGCCTTACTTTCAATCTAAAAAGATCTTTTCACAGCTCTTCAACATCTGAAGATTTTACTGATATAATAATAAATAACTTTTCTTTATTAAGAGACCGACTCATCAATTTAATATATAAAACATAATTATTCTTTCTCTCAATACTACCAATTTTTAAGTTTGCGTAAATAAATAAAAATAAAATAAAATTCTATTACGTACTCCATAGTGACTCCATAGTAATAGATAAAAAAATATATATTTGTACATTATGTCAATCATTATGTCATTACGGTGAAAGCAGTTATTTTTGCTTTAGTTTTGTCCTAAATATTTTGAGTTATATTTTTAACCCGAGTTAACATATATTTACAAACTGCATTAGGGTATTATGTAAATTAGGGGGGGGGGGGAGCAAATAGATGCAACTAAAATTTTGTCGCTTACCCAGTCACAAGGGTCACGAGCCGCCACTGGATACTTTAAGTATTAAAATTTTTACTAGTGGACCTTGCAGTCGAACATTCTTCTGTTTAGAACCTCTTTTAATGCGAACTGTACTAGATAGCTTAATAGTCTTAAAAAAACTCGTCGCAACTTTATTAATTTATTTATATTTAATTGATTATTGATAACTGAATTAATATTCTGAAAGGGTGAACGGTAGTAATGGTCCTTTATGTCCCTAACTGTTTATATATTTATAATTAATTTATTTTTGTTTTCTAAAATATTTTGATTAAAAGAAAATATGTAAAAGTGAGCAACGCTGTGCATGGCCGGTCAAGCTTAATCACGTGATTAAAAGTTTATTTCATATGAACTATAAATTATAGTGACTGATGATTACTTCAAAATATTACGAAAAAAACTGTATAGAACTCATAAAATCTAATCGAACTTATATTATTTAAAAAAAACGTATTTTGAGGTGTGTTTTAATACAAAACAAACAAACGTGTGTGTTAAACAAAACACCACATACAAAAAAATATAAAAAGAATATTTCTTAGTTTCAAACTTCAAAAAAATTTCTTCTTCTTCTTGAGGGGTAGTTTTACCCTCTTGGAACTGGAATTTCGAAAAATCCCTTCTTATCGAACCTCTACATCCTAGAATCAACCTGTATGCCAAAATTGAGCTTCTTACGTTGAGTCGTTTGAGCAGGATCGTGATTAATCAGTATGTCAGTCACTTAAGGATTGTATATATTAGTACAGATAATTTTAATAATTTACAAACACTTACTGAGTTTTATACCTTAAAAGTTGATTAATTAACTTTAATCTTAATTTTTTATACCAGTACCTTTTGACCTTATCTCTCTACAGTATTAAAAGCTATTAATAGCTTAGTTCCGGTTTTTTCTATTACCGATTCTGAACCGTCCCAGAACTTTACAGCCCATGCGCAGGTGAAAGAATTGCCGCATATGTCTTTTTGCGCACGCGTATCATAGTTCTATGACGATTCAGAATCGATTCTGAAAAAAATGCAAAGTAGCAAAGTATTATCTATATCTATCGCACGATGTCTTTATTATACAGTTAATACAGCTACTTCTGTTTATATTACCATATATGATGGTATAGAAATTTTGTTGGTAGCAGATACAACTCTCTGGGTCTACACTTACTTCTTTTCACTTAACTTCGCAGTCAAAGTTTTAAGAAAAACTGTATGTGTGTGTGACTATTTTAAGTTATATTATGCAGATGAAAGAAAATAAAAATACCCAACAACCGAATCTGAGATACTTTCGATACTTCTTTATGACTTTTTAAACCTATAATAGAATTTCTGATGGCAAATATAAAATATTCTTAATATTGGAACTGTAAAATAAGAAATTTTATATCCTATAAAAATATTTTATTATCCCGTTAAATATTCCGCAGTAATTTAAAAACATATGAATGTGAAAGAGATATTATCACATAAAAATATTTAGGTTCGTATATACAGGGACTGTCAAGATGTGCAATAAAAAGGAATAAATTATATTAGTTCTCACTTTGGGGACTCTTTTTGGTTCTCTTCTTCTTCTTCTTTCTTCTTTCTCAGCCTGGTTTCATCTAATGTTGGATATAGGTCTCTTCTAGGTTTTTCCATGCTTCGCGATCTCTAGCCAATCTTATCCATTGTCTTCCCGCCACTGCCCTGACTTCATCGACCCATCTATTTTTTGGTCGGCCCACACTTCTTGTTGTTCCCCTAGGTCTCCATAGGATTGCTTTTTGGAGCCATCGATCTAGATCCTGTCTTGCCACATGTCCTATCCATTGCCACTTCAGACTTGCCACTCTTTTAACGACATCTATTAATTTTGTTTTTTGACGTATGTGGGTATTCCGTATTTTTTCCCTAATGGTGACTCCCAACATGATACTTTCCATGGCTCTTTGTGCTACTCGTAGTTGTTCTGCTGTTTTTCGGGTAATTGCCATAGTCTCTAAGCCATACGTAAGCACAGGTAGAATGCAGCTGTCGTAAGCCTTTTTCTTTAGGTTCATGGGCACCTTTTTATCCTTGAAAATATCGCTCATAGTTCCAAATGCTACCCATGCCAAATGGAAAATTATAATTCATAAAAAAAATGATAGTTTTATTATTAAAATATTTTTACTGAGAATATTCTTTTGGGTATAGTAGATTCTAAAAGCTTAATATTTCATGTAAGGATTGTTAGACAAACTAAAAGATTAAAAAAAAATAGTTTGAGAACCACCGCGACCTTTTTTGAGTTAGAATGCATCATACAGTCTCTTCAACTGAAATGTTTTGCAAAATTAATTTTTTTTGTGAAACTTTGCAAAAATATTTTATTTTTTCAAATTTCTATTTAAAATACTCTAATGTAACAATATCTTTTTTGTAAAATTACTTATATGTTTTTCGGTCTAATTGACTACTTATCTTATAATATACGAAATATCTTACTGAAACCTGACCCAATTTTACCCACCCTCTACATCCCTCAATCCCGCTATTACTAACCGCCAAACAATGCGTGGCGTAATTCGGAATATCAGCGAGAGCGTTCTATGCTCCCCGGTGGCGCCCCCTACACGCGTCTCATGTACTGTTCGATTCGGCAATAACTTCTGATTTATGTGCCCTATTAATTATCCGATTAACGTTACACGTTGCTCTCGTACAATGTCACCGATTCTCGATGCCGTTGTGTATCGCTCTCTCTGGCTGCTCACCTGTCCCCCTTTGTTGGGTGTGGAACATCGGATCTGTCTCTGTCTAGGGAACGAGAGATGCGTTTGCAGATTTGGGTGCATTTACATCGAAGTATATCGCTTTAACTTTACTCCAATTGCTTAAATTTTGAAAGTTCTCAGTTCACGTCAGCATCATCATCATCATTTTCAGCTTATTCCACCATTTCTAAATATGGTGTAGCCTCCCTCACATACTCTCTTTTTATATGTCTATCTGTTGTCCGTTCTTCTTGCCAGGTGTTCTGCCTATTTCCATTTGAGGGATTTGACTCTGTGGATGACATCTATTACCTGGGTCTTTTATCGTATCCACTCTCTTTTTTAACGGTCTCTCTTGATTATTCCCAGCATATTTCATTCTATTGAACGTTGTGCGACCTGCAGTTTCCTTATGATGTCCATTTAAATGTCCAGGTTTCGCATGCCTAGGTCACGACCGGTAATACACATTGGACGACTGTTTTCTTCTTTAGATAGAGTGGCATTTTAGTTTCTTCCATAAGTACTTCATGCTAACTTAATTCTTCTGTTGATTTCTGGTAGTAGAGATCCCGAGCTGTGTATTAGTTGTCCCAAATATATATATTCTTTTATTATTTCCAGTGTTGTGTTATTTATTTGAATGTCTTTTCTTTTCACGAGTTCGTTGTTCATTACTTTATCTTTTGCTAAATTCATTTTAAGACCCACTTTATTGCTGACTAGTTCTTTAGGACTATTGGTAATTAAGACTATGTCATCAGGGAATCTTAGATGGTTAATTATAATGGTTAATTACAACTTACAATTTATCTATATTGGTTTACGCATGACCCGTGTTTTACTGGGTAATGTTTAATTTTACTTACTATTCTGTTATTGCCAGTATTAGAGATCCTGTAGAATCGAGCATATCTTATAGTCTAAGGTTCCATGAAAATTAGGATGATTTAAACTAAGTCAATCCACAAACACTGCGTTTTATAAGAATAAGAAATATATTCATTATTCAATAACAAAACCTTTGTAGAGATCAGTTGATGCCATTAAATACCTATTTTCCTCTAAACAACATTAGTATTTGAGAGATGCCTTACACCGGTCTTTTCAACTCTTTAGTAATCGCTTTGTTAATCTTCTTTCTTTAGGTACTCCAAAGGCAGATGAAATAGCAAGTCATGGCCCATTAATGCCATTCATAGGTCCAGAATACTTCTGTTGTGCTGCAAGAAGAGTCATCAGAATGACTAAAAAACAGTGGGTTTTGTAGGTTTGTAAAATTCACAAGAGACGTCAAAAATTTTATATTTGAAAATTCGCCAAAATTTCCAGCAGACCTGATAACCAAAAACAAAAAAACACAGTTCTTGTGGGTATACTCACAGGGCTAAGATTAATAAGGATGTAAAACAGATAAAATTGACAGATAAAGCTATGTGCAGATTTTAAGAAACTGAAGAAGAAGCGACATTATGGTGCCGTGTGAGCGCCAAGTTATTTCAATTTTATAGAAATAATAGAAATAAAGATATTCAGTATTGATAAAGTCAATATTTATGTTGATAGGTAATTGATTAGATGGCAATTTCTAACAAAATCGTTGATTAAGTGATTCCATAGACACTAGTTAAAAAATAACAATAACTTTTTGTAGTGGAAGGACAGCGTTGTTAGACTTGACATTTTTTTCATTTTATACTTTTGATGGTATATGACTATAAAAATATATATTAACAAATCTGCATAATAAAAATATAAATGTAATTTGTCAATATTTTGATCATAAATCACAATTTATCTCTAACTTGCACCTACAGTCACTATGTTAATTAAAATTGTTCAATTCTTTATAATGTTACATTTTTATATGCCAATTCTAAAAATAGATTGGACATTTTTTAATTAGCGTAGTTTATTTATACGCATTTATACGAATTTTATATATTTTATAAAGCCGATGTTTATATTTATATCGCTAATTGAAAAACGACTCATTTATATGCATTGCCCAATAACATTAATTAATGCGCCTTTTTGTTTCATACTTTTATAAAGTTGCTTATTTAAAAATTTAGTTCTTTATACATATATTGAACAATATGTAAAACAGTACAATATAATAAAGAAATTATTAAAATATTAAAATAAAATGTTTTAATCACACGGGAATTTATGAGTAATTAAAAATTTGTTAATAATTTTGTACACGTATATCCTATATTTTACAACTTTGTATGAGTTAATTTTTTAATTATTTTGTAGAGAATCATGTAGTGAACGTTTTAGAACCCTCTTCAGATGAAGTTTTAGCAGTAAAATATGCATTAGATTATTTAGTAGATAATAGCAGAACTACTATACTATAAAATCGAGGAACCAAGTCAAACCTTATCGTGAATATGCAGAGACAGCTTCATAAATTCTAATAAGTAAGCCAAGAATTAAATATTACTATCTCTATAGAAAAAAACTAAATGATTAACTTTCTCTAAACGGCCAGGAAGATGCAAACTGGTAGTAGAAAACAAAATTATTGAACAAGAATCACAGTTTAGATACCTAGGAATAGATATGTTGTACTACCATGATCCAGAGAAAGATCTGAGAAGCCAAATAAACAGAGCAACAGCCATATCAGGATATCTGAGGCAAATAGTGTGGACAAACCCCTTCATGCGAACAGACAGCAAAATTAAAATTTATAAGACCTGCATCAGAGCAATAATGACATATGGCATAGAAATCCGAGAAGAAATAAACAAAACCAAATACGCATGTTAAGAGTAGCTGAAATAAAGAACCTAAGAACCATAATGGAGACTAATCGACTAGATCTCAAATAATTAGAAGCATAAAAATTGTAGAACTACTATAGCAGTAGCTAGAAATAATTATTAGAATTTGATTAGGTATCTAAAACTTTAAAACTATACAATAATATCTTGAATAAACAGGGCCATTAAACATCATTAAGAATACAATTTAGTATAGAATACTTGGTGTTGTACGATAGGTATACCCAATCAATTTGCTCTAAACTTTAAATCTTTATTTTGCTAACAATATTAGCAAATCTACTAATGATACTAATATTGTCAGCAAAACGTGTGTCCATCAGAATTTAAAATATAGTGTTTTTGGTGTATAATTTTAGATTTTATTTTTATTTTACCATAATAAATGAACATAAATATGATTGAACTATAAAAATATTTTTAAACAATTATTACAGAAAATAAATATAGTTAATGTCCGAAACAATAATAAATACCCTTAACTTTTTAATGCCAAAATTAAGCTGAAACGCATAGAATTAAACCTATAGTTATTAACGTAATAAGGCCGATAAACAACAAATAACGGCCGGGCTGAAGTTTGTGATCCGAGGCGATAGCCGAGGATCATAAGCAGCCAAGGCCGTTATTTGTTATCGGCCGTGTTGCGTTCTAGATTTTTCGTCATACTGCAGATTTTTTAGAGCAATAAACACTACTATTTAATAACAAATTTTATTGAACAATAACACAAGTAAGGATAAAAATACATAATGTCTTATACTAAAATTCATTTTTCATGATAATGAACATGGAAATTAAAAGTGCACTTGTTGTTCTTAGAAATCTGTAATCCTTCCCAGGGATTTACAGATTTTATAGAAGAAGATGATGCTACTGAAGAATGGCAAATATTTGTATCCACTAAAGACACATTATTTTTGGAGCTATCATGAAAAAGTTGATTTGTTATTTTCATTCTTTTGGAAACTGATTTTTCTATGTAAGTTTCTGCCACTGTTGAAGACTCCCATCCTCCTAGCTCCTTTAGCGATAGTAAATCACCACCATTTTCGGCGAGCATGGTTGCTGATGATCTACGAAATGAATGCCCTGTATAACGTTCTGGATTCTCCAAGTTCAAAAATTTTGCAATTTTCTGCGGTACGCTCCCGATGGTATGTATACCGACGATTTGCTTAACACACTTGCCTTTCTTGTAACCAATGAAAAATTTTGGATTGTCAAAGTTACGAGGACGCAGGTTGATGTATTTTTGTATAAACCATAGGCATCAAACGGAAGGCCCGTTTTTGGAATAAGAAATTTCCTATCTTTCTTATTTTTAGTATTTCTTAATGAGACAAGAATATTTTTCTCCGAATCTTCGAAATCATCAACTGTGAGTGACCAAAGCTCGCTGCGCCTACAAGCTCCAAGAATACCAAGCACCAATACAATTTTTTTCGAGTAACCAGGTGTAATCATCGGCATCCAGTAGAAAATTATTTATGTCATTCTCCGACAGAACTTTGGCTTTTTTGGTGAATAACCTTCGTTTTTGCGCCTCAGAAACATGAACAGTTTACCAAATCTATGAACAAATATAATTTAGATGAGTATGATTAAATATCGAAGAATATAATGGCTTTTTACCTTGATATGTCGATGTTTTCATATACTCTCAACGCAAGCTTCAGCATGGATATCTTTGTCCACAGTGATGTAGGAGAATACATTTCAGACATTCTTTTAGCATAAGCCAGCAATACCGCTTCATTTACGCTGTTTATACTTCTATCCTGCCGCCACTTCAAAAAATTGTCATATTCCTGCTGATATCTCTCTCTGGTTATAGTCGGAAGTAAATTTTGAGTAGCCGCAGCCGCTTCCTCCTGTATTTCCAACGGAATTTCTCGCGACATCTCGCTATGGTCTATTTTCCCAATTTTTGAAAAGTCCAACTGACAATAAATAGTCATTGTTGCAGGTGACAGACGTTACGATTACCTTAGAAACTTAACGGCCGCCGGCCGTTATGATAACGTCCGGCGGACGTTATATGCATCTTTTCCATTCTGATTTTGCTTATGTTATAATAATATAACAATATAGTATGACGAAAACATTATAACATAACACTACACAGAAAAAGATATAATTTAACTGTAGCTATGCCCCTTTCTGAAGAATTCCCCTAGAGGTTTATCCTATTTTAGTTGGGAATGAAAATAATGCCAGCTTTAATTAACGACCGGCAGTCAACTGTCACTCTCACGTCAAATTTTCTTTTGGTCGAATTGTAAAACGGTTCGTTTTACAGTTCTAGAAGAGGGGCGAAAATTTAATACTTCTTATTGCGCCCCTGCGTGCAAAACATTCTGCTTATTAAAATATTTGGGGAGGTTTTGGTGTCAGCTGTGTGGCTGTGATGCAGTGAGGAAAGTATAGTGGGAATTACTGATAGATTAATGGGGAATTATTGGAAAAAAATACATTTAAATATATTTAAGGTATAAGTGAAAAGAGGATTACATTTTTCATAATTTATCAGTACATGATACGTTTTTGTTTAGATCATAATACCATACATTCGAAAAAAACCGCGTCAAAGACGTCTGGAAATGACCAACGATGATAATTTTGGCACTTTACTGGCTTAAGGAAAGTTGTAATTTTTTTTTGAAAAAAAAAATGATTTAAAATGATGCAGTTTAAAATTTAAGAAGGCATTTTTTGGAAACATAATATATAGGTCCTATCCTTTTTTAATCTTTCTATAATTACTTAGTCAAAAAAAAATTTAGTAAATTCCGTCTGGAGATTTACCTCGCCAAACTTAATATTGATTGTCATTCCCCAGCTGTCTTTGACGCAAATTTTTTTCAATCATACCATATTTGATTTTTATAGTATAATGTTACAATCGCAATGAAATTCTGTTAATATCATCATTAAAACCAGACAATTAGAAATATTTATTTAACTACACTTTTTATGTTTGGTATTGTAGAGAGTAAATCGAAGGATGCTAACTTATCCGGCACGAAGGACCAAATGAATATTTTCGCGTGTGAGGACACTTGCTTGTGAGATTCATAATCTCATGTCCAATCCAAGGATACACTAAAGGTTGTAGATTGTAAAGTGTCAGGATAAGACTAGGTATTAAATAATTTTATGTAATATATATTCATATCTTTTAAAGCCGCATAACTAAAATTGAACTTTTAGACATTCTGGTCACTCTGGTTACTGCTAGTATCGTCTAGCAGTTCCAGTATGCCATCTAATATGACATGTCCAGGGCATAATCATTTTTTTAATTCTTTACTAATTTTATAAATAACTAGAGAACTATAGTCTGTCCAACGACAAAATCCTTGATTGTGATAGATGTGTCTGTCGTTTTAATTTCAAAGTAGTTTATTTTATTTTACAAAGAAACAAGATGGTACAAATGGGACGCATAACAGAAAATTAATATATTTAAAATTTGAGTGACAAGTGATAAACTTCAAAATATTTTGAAAAATACTGTATAAAATATTAGGATATGTGTTAATACAAAACAAAAAAGGGTGTATTTTAAACAAAACACAACTTAGCAAAAAAATATAAAAAAACTATTTCTTACCTTCAAGCTCAAGCAACTTCCTGCATTTATTGTTACGTTTATCAATATAGCTAATGTACAAATAAAAAAAATATTGCAAAGGAATAAATAAAACAAAATATTTTATTAATAACACATACTGAACTTTATACCTTAAAAGTTGGTTAATTAACTTTAATCTTGATTTTTTAAACCAGTATTTTTTGACGTTATCTCTGCAGTTCTAAAACTTATTATTTACCTATCGTGTGATGTTATTTTATAGATACTCCAGTTTACGTGATGGTATAAAAACTTTATCTGTGGCTAATACAACTCTCTGGCAAACTGCCTCTGGGCACCGAATATTAACTGTAAACTATGGTCTGGGTCAACACTTAATTTTCCCTTGAGCTTACCTCCACTTAATTAAAAAAAACACGTACCTATAATACAGTCCAAAATGCAAAATATTTATCATTTCTATTTGACATAATTTTACACTAAATTATAACCTAAAATTTGGCAGGAGTTTGACAAGTCTTAAAAATCTTAAGTCGAGTTCATACGAATCGGCGTCCGTTTGTCTTTCATCGTTCCGTCAAACCAATAGATAATATTGAAATATGATCTGTCATTTTTGAAATAAACCAATAAAATTGGTAAAAAAACAACAAAGGACGACGCTATGACGAATTTATATATAATCCCATCCATAGTTAACTTAAAAAGTTAAAAGAACTTTTTTGGTGAAATAAATGAATTGGTATGGACGGTATCTGCTTTTTTTCTGCCATCGTCTGCCGAAATTTTACCTGAGAAAAAAAACAGAGTGTACCAGGAATTTTATCTTCCTAAATTTTAAATATTGTGGCGATTTACAAAACAAAAATAAAGTTCCAGAAGTTTGACGTTTAATTACTGTTCTCTAAAATAAATTAGGTAAAAGAACAAATAAAAAAGTTAAACCATATAATCATGTAGAAATTTCTCAAGGTAATAAAAACATTTCTTCGAAAAACAAAGCCCTTGTTAGATTACCAACCGCAAACGGCTAAGAACATATTCCACCTCAAGCAAATTAAAGCCATAAAGAATTCCGCACTAGCGCCGCTAGACAAACGGCCCTGTTTAACGACAAAATTAATAGCGCAATTATCTAGCAATAAGTCCGTCTTCTTTCGCCACTCCAATTGTTACAAACGAGTTCGCGAACTTCACCTTAATTCGCCGCTACGATTCTTCTGGGAATTTTTGCCCAGCACTTTTCCAATTCTGATTAAAATTATCGATTTCGGCGGTGTCTGTCTTGGCTTGGGGCGAAGGCACAAGGCGAGACATGAATTTATTATGCCTGTTATCTGTTAAGTCAGAAATAATAGAGGAAACTATTGGGGATCAGCAAGTTTATAAATTAGGATTCTACCTTTATTATTCTAGGTGAGCGTAGTTCACCGGCAGGAAAAACTTGCATCTTAAAATGTTCAGGTATTTTAGAGTTTTATATATTGTGTTCCAGTGGACCGATTTTGATGATCTTTTAAGCAATTTGTAGCAAAATTACTTCTTAGTATCTTTTATCTAACACAAAATGTTGTTATTTTGGTGAAAGTTTGGAACATCCTGTGGAATATGTTAAAAAAGCAAGAAATTTGAGTCATGTTATTATCTAGGTACCCCTTTTCTCGATAGTCTATAATGGAGATATTCTTAATAGCTTTTTTTGGATATATTGGCTGTTGAAGACACTAATATTTTTTCGTAATTTTTACATTAAAACTATGCCTTTGCTTTTGGTTCCAGTCAGTTGGCTGTTCGGCAGTTATTATAGCATAGATGGTTTTAAGTCCAGAAGTTGTATCCACTATAGTTGCTTTAACTGAAGATGATAGAGATCAAAATTAACTCGCCAAGAGATTTAGATATGCATGAAGTACAGTACGGCTTTTTTGAGACAAGTTCATATGCTAGACGTCCATTGTTTTCTAATGTTTGAGAATTTCGAATCGAGACGATCGAGTTATTGTAAGTTTATCGCTAAGAAACGCCGTTGTTAATAATAACACTTGCCCAATTTTATATCTGAAAGGTTGAATAATTAATTTTAATATTTTAATTTTTTTAAACCAGTATCTTTTGACATTATTTTTCTGTAGTACTAAAATCCATTATTTACCTATCGTGTGATAACGACATCACACAGATGATGACATTTTACAGCTACTCCAGTTTTAAGGATATGTTTAGTACGATCCTTGTACCATATACAAGATGCACTTATCTATGACGAGATAGTATACAAACTTTATTTATGGTTACTTACTGGTGTATAAGACTTTCTGCCTGGGCACCGAGTATTAACTAAACTGTGCTCTTAGTCAATAATTAATTTTCCCTCGATTTTTCTTCCACTTGACTTCAAAAGACACAAAACACAGGTATTTCCAAAACGCACGGTATTTGACATAAGTTGACACAAAATTATAACCTATAATTTTGCAAGACTATGACAAGCCTCAAAAATCTAAAGGTTTTAAACGCATCATCATAAAGGAGTTTATACGCATCTGCGTCCGTTTGTCTTTCATTGTTTCGTCAAACCAATAAAATTGAAATATGATCAGTCATTTTTGAAATAAACCAATAAAACTGGTTGAAAAAACAAGAGACGACGTATGACGGATTTATATTTAAACCCATCCATAGTTAACTTAAAAAATATTAGAAACTTTTTTTATATAATAAAATTAATAGATTGCTATGGACGTCGTCTGCTTTTATTCTGTCATCGTCTGTCGAAACCTTACCTGAGAAAAAAAAACAGGGTATTTTTCATTAAAGTATTTTAGCAAACACTTTAAAAAGTTTATATTCTATTCTCATCGGTGCTTTTAATACTAGACGAAATCGAACCGTTTGTCGATTATGACCGATATCTGTCGTTCTGTTCCCCGTCATTATTTCAAATCGGTCATTCCGCATTCCTCGACCTGCCTCAAAATGCATTAATACGCCTCCCTCGAACACTTGTACGTTCGGAATTTCGTTTCAGCTTCGCGAGCGGCAAAGGATAAAACAGGGATCGGGAGAATTATGAGTGTTCCCGGCCGCAAACCCGTACAATTGAAAATCGAGCGCGGAATTGAAAAGGAGGCCGCGACATCAACCGTACCTCTGTCTATCGATTTAAAATTAATTAAATTATATTAAAAATTTAGTCGTTTTGTATGATGTTTAAAATGCTGATCATATTTTAATTACAATTTCCTGTATTGTCTGTACTTTTAAAAGAAAAAATCCTTTTGATTACTAAAAATTAAGATTATTGCTGCTTAAATTACAACGTTACAAAGGGGGGGGGGGGTAAAAGTGGGGTTTACAGCTATACTCTAAAATAAAACTACACCCACCGGCACGGAAAGCGATCCCCTCAAAATTTCGATGTATTTTAAAGTTTGATATATTTTGTTCTAGTGGGCCAATTTTGATGATTTTTTAAGTAAAATGGTGCAAAATTATTTGACTCTTTAATAATTTAAAAAGATTTTTTTTTTGTTTTTGGTTCCTCCCAATAGCTTTATTTCTGTTGGAGATATTCGTTTTTGAAAAAGTCACTAACATTTTTTTGTAATTTTTATATTAAAACCATGCCTTTGCTTTTCTATTCATTATTTAGTCAACAGACCTACTACAGTAAGTTGTGGTCCCAAAGCTGGCCTTTTTGACTTTGGATTTGTTTCGTTCAATCTTCTTTTTACAGTCCGTTCACTTACATGTACAGGGTGGGTCAAATTCGACGCTTTTAAATGGAAACACCCTTTTCTATAGGAGATAGACAAAAACTAATATCGGTGTGTGGAGCTCAATTTTTGTCAAAAACATGATGGTGAAAACCGCATATCGATATCTGTTACCGTTTCGGAGTTACGGTTAGTTAGTTATTTATTTAGATAAAAAAACGACTTTTGGTATGTTAGTATATGACATATATTAGGTTTGATTGACGTATTCAATGGTTTTTAGTCACTTCCTGTTTGACCGGAAATGACTAAAACTTTTGATTTTTAAATGCACCCTCGGTATATTTCTACTTTATTTCAAAAGAAAATGACATTCTGAGTAGGATGGCATATCATATGTCAACTTTTGACATTTTCGTTTAAAAAATCGTATTTTAAATTTTAATCTATAGTGCCAGGGCTGTGTTAAAAATAAACAAATTATAGGGGGAGAAACTTCTGAGACGCACTCGGTATATAGAGCATAAGAAATAGAATTCCAACTTCGGCAGTCTCGTTCTGGTATAAGTGATCTTTGAAAACATAACAGTATTTAATTGCAAGCAGTTGCATTATTTTTTATTATATTTTATTATTAAGAATTTAAGAAAATTTTCCTTTCTTTTTCATAAACAATTACATATTTAGTGCAGAATCAGTATTATGATCAGACAGTTTTGTCGGCTGCAAAATGAGGATCAGCCAATGTTTAAGATGCATTTCTTTGTGTGATTCCTCTATTGAGAAAATTTTACGATTTTGCTACCATTTTCAGTGTATTACTACATATTCAATCCGGAACAATCAAAACCATCAAAAGATTGATATCTTTCCCACTACTAATTAATAAATTAATTTAATTAATGAGACAAACTTATCATTTTTTTTTATAATAAGGATATCGGGATTCTCTTCAGCTTCTTGCGAATGAATATTTGTTTTTCAAAAATATGCATTTTTAACAAATCGCTGTAACTTTTTTGCTATGGAAAATTTTGTATTTTTATGAATACATTTCCAAAGCACCTTTTTACGTAGAATTTAATGGTTTAAGTATAATTTTTTTAAAATAAATAATTTAAGAATTATCAAAAAAAAATTTGATATTTTATATGGGACACCCTGTATATTTTTAATTTATTGAAAATAATTTAAAATTACCTTTTCAAAAATATAACACACTTGATATTTTGCTCGATTCCTCTTTGAGATACAGAGTATATAAAAATTCGGCCGTTTTAAATAAGTAGGCTTTGAACGGCACCGGCTGTAATGCAAAAAAATTCTAGCTGTGAGCATCAATTAAAACGAAAATAATATTTGCTATGAGAGATGCAGAATTTTATAACAATTTAAAATATATTTAACCGACATCAACACATTTAAACTAATAACAATAAAAATAAATAGCAAACCAAGACATGAGATTTTGCTACAGGTGTTCGATATATCGACCGTCTTCTGTTATGGACAGATGGGGCAGTTTTTGAACATTTCTCGCGGAATTCATTAACTCGTGGGGGTGAAAGATACCCTCTCATAACTGCTAAGTATTTCTAATTCTTATCTAGATTATACGGAAGAATAAGGAACCTTTATTCTTCAGCAAATATATCCTTAAGATTAGATCCATAGGCACTAAGTCAGGCGGCCTCGACGGCCAACGGCTGGGATCTTGGTTAGCTATTTAATTATTCTTTAAATTGGCTGCAAAAATTTGCTGATAACTTCAGCGTTCAGAGGCGATGCGTCGTCTTGCTGGAAAAATATGTTTTCGAGTTCCATTAAGGGCATATCATCAATAAAGGGTCCAAAGCCTACTAGTTAAAAGTGGCGAACTTTTAAAAATTCTGTATTTCGAAAGGGATTATAACAAAATATCAAGTGTGCTATATTTTTGGAAAGGTAATTTTAAATTATTTTCAGTTAATTAAAAATATATAGGGTGTCCCAAATAAAAAATCAATTTGTCTGTTGATAACTCTTAAATTATTAATTTAAAAAAAATTATACTTAAACCATTAAATTCTACTTAAAAAGGTGCTTTGGAAATGTTGTCATAGAAATACAAAATTTTCCATAGTAAAAAAATTACAGCGATTTGTTAAAAATGCACATTTTTGAAAAACACCCCGAAACTCCGAAACGGTAACAGATATTGATGTGCGGTTTTCACCATCGTGTTTTTGATGAAAATTGAGCTCCAGACACCGATATTAGTTTTCGTTTATCTCCTATAGAAAAGGGTGTTTCCATTTAAAAGCGTCGAATTTGACCCACCCTGTACGTTCCCAGTGAGCATTTTAATCCTTTAAGGGAAATGTGTTCTGGGTGACGTCGTTGTTACGTTACCAAGCCCATTTTTTGCCTAATATGAAACAATAAAACGCAGATACGTAACTGTTCCCTAAAGGTGACAAAACTTTGCCCACTGGGTTCCACTGGGTTCCTTAGGGTATTCATTATAAATTTGAAAAGCTGGATAAGTTTTTTTCACATTTGACTTTCACAAAAATTTAGAAAAATTACGGAAAGGCCGAAAACTATCCCCACCCCTATATAAATTTTAGTATAAATATTTCTGAACTCCATCGACGACCGATTTTTATTTAATTATTTTTTTTTTGAATTTTTCGAAGCTTATTTCCAAAAAAAATGTTTTCTGTCACATCAACCTATGGAGGCGCATAAAATCTATTATGATCAATCTCTCAATCTAGTTGGCGAAAATATGGATAAATAAGGAGCTGAAGATGATGATTACAGGAAGTACTAGTATTAAATATACAAAAAATCTAAAAATAAAAACACAGTATTTAACAAAAGACATATGTTATATCCGCCAAACTTTTTTGAATCACCTAGTATACTCAAAAATAAATTGTGCTTCTTGATATTCTTTAAAACTTTTCTATTTGTCGTTTTTTCATAATAATCAGAATTGACAAAATTAACATTACACCATCGTTATCTCATCCTGTATATAGATTGCTATTGCCTTCCTTAGAAGTTTCTAAAGAAGTTATTTTTTATATAAAATTACTTAGAATCCAAACATAAACCGGTAACTTGTAAGTAAATTTAGCCAACTAACAAAAAGAACTTAATGTTTCAGTAGGTATTCTTCCCGCATCCTCAGAAAAAATAAAAACAAAAATAATGAATACAAACTATCTGAAATGGTTAAATTTGACTGTAATGAATACACTTTAGAATATTTCACACCAATAAAAGTAAAAATTCTATCGCAGTAATCTTTACATAAGTTATTTATTGTTACTAAGTAAGTGATTAAAAAAGATCAATCATAACCAAATAAATTATGAAAGATTGACAGGACACGGAAGTGGCTCTCTATTACTGAATTACCTCGGGCGCTGTAACCAGTCATGTAAAAAAGCGACATGTTCCATTACGGTATTATACTGTAATAATATATTGCGGCTATGCCGATAAGTTAATTACCTTTATCCTTAACGATGCATTATGTCTCGGTGTACTTAATTAATTTGGGAATGTCGGGTTAAACGATATTTCAATATTGCACAAAACAGTCTCAATCCTTTTTGCAGCTAAATTATAATTAAAGTTAAGGCTCTCTCCAGTAAGTATGATTTCAGAGCTTTGCGAAATGCGGGAAAGAATGAAAGCGACGTGATATCCAAAGGCAGATGATTGTACATTTTTTGGCATTGTACAGTATTGAGCCTTTAACTAATTCTGAGCTCGGGGTTGACAGATAAAGATCGTGCTCCGCATTCTTAAGTGGATAGTTGTGAGGTGGCCTTTCGGGAATAGCAGATATGTGCTTGCGGATTAAGCAAACATGAATAAAGAAGGAAGAGTCAGTGTTTTGAAATTTTTAAAGAAATTTTGGCAGAGTTTTACTATTTAATCCCAATAAATATCGAACTGCTCTCTTTTGAAGTTTGAAAATACGATCAAATTTTGTCGCGCAGCAAGTACCCCAGAATGGAAGGGCATAACGAAGATGCGTCTCAAAAAGGGCATAATAGACTAATCTAGAGATTGATAAGTTAAGTTCCTTAGAAACTGATGTTAGCACAAAACACAGGCAGGGCTTAGTTTCTTTTATAAAGCTTCGATGTGCAAGTCCCATTTTAAGGAGTTGCCTACAACAAGTCCTAAGAATTTCATATTGAGTCCACGACGTCAATAGTGGTGTTGTTAAGTACAAAAGGTTGTATAGTACTTTTATATGACAAAACTTTAGTTTTTGATAGGTTGAGGCATAGGAGATTAGAATCGCACCAATATTTAATGGTGCCATAACATCT
This sequence comes from Sitophilus oryzae, assembly GCF_002938485.1. Lineage (NCBI taxonomy): Eukaryota > Metazoa > Arthropoda > Insecta > Coleoptera > Curculionidae > Sitophilus > Sitophilus oryzae. The sequence continues at coordinate 914,302 of NW_022146490.1, forward strand.
GGGCCGCTCCATGTGAAACTAGTATCGTCCGCAAAGAGCCAGATTTTCCGCTACTGTCTAGATTTGCAATGTCGTTGATAAACACCAGATACAAAATAGGGCCTAGTACTGAACCCTGAGGGACACCACATTCTATAGGCTTGCAAGAAGACATAGACATATCAATTCTCACAAGCTGCCTTCTGTTGCCAAGATATGACTTAAGCCATTCGAGCGGCACTCCTCTGAATCCATAGTATTACAATTTGTTAATTAAGATATTATGATCTACACAGTCGAAAGCCTTAGAGAAATCACAGAAAATTGTAGCTGTATAGTGATGGTTATTCAGGCTAGAGTATACATTATTAAAAAGGTCGAATATAGCATCATTTGTGCAACTATTACTTAGGAATCCCAATTGATGGGTAATAAGTATTTTATATTTAAGTAGAAAAGATAGAGATCTTTCAATGATCTTAGATAATGTGGGCAGGAGTGCAATTGGACGATAGTTCGAAGCTTCTTTATCTCCTCCTTTATGCAGAGGAATGGGAATTATGACGGGACGGGTTTGCAAATATCTAAAAGCTTGCATTGTGTTAGTTGTCACGACATATTTCATATTTGGGCCATCATATGGGTCCATTGGTTCCAATTTTTCTTTGATTTGAGAAATAATAATTTAACAAAATTCTAATATTTTCGTTATAAATTAAGTTGTAAATGAGAGTGAATGGGAGTTCCATCTTTCTGAAAGTATATTTCACGTAAATTAGCTAAAGGAATATTTAAAAGTTCCGATACGATAGCTTTCAAGATTTACAAATAGCGGTAGAAGGTTAAGTTTCCCTAATATATAAAGAATTTATTAGTGGCTCTCAAAATAAAACAAAAGACAGATAGCAGTATACTTTTAATAATTCTTTAGTTTCTTTTATTATCAATCATGGCCTATTAATAAATAATCTTTTAATATATTTTTTAAATATTGCAGTAAATATTGAAAATAAATATAGAGTGATATATATTTTTGAGAAGCTTGTGGCAGGCCAGATCATATAATTTATAAATATACAGAGTGTTCTATTTAAGAAAATATAACTATAATTCATATCTTTAAAAATAGTCTTTTCTAGAATAACAGATTACGCCACTGTATTCTACGTAAAAAGTTCTACAATAAACAGTTTTCACCTTCTCGATACCTTTAACAATAACAGAGATACAGGGGGTGTCCCAAATTGCAAAATTTTCAAAAAGACCCTGTAGCTCAGAAACGAAGAGAGCTATGAAAATTTTGTTTAAGGCATCTTTTGTTTGACAACAAAGTGGCACAGGTTTGTGCAAACCACACCCTTCTATATTTACGAATAACGGTGATACCGTATGATTTCAATCAAAATGGGACACCCTGTACAGTACCAACTTTTACATTATTTGTTTCAAAATTCTGAAAAAAAAATTAAATCATTGTGCAAAAGTTGTTTAACGGCACTTATAGCAAACAAAATTACCGAAGTTTAAATTTCTACTTTGACTATTTATTATAAGAATTCAACTATTTCCAAACAAAGAATCGAACTGTACTGAACTCGGAGCGATTATTCAATTAAATTAAGTGGTTTACTGTAACGAACTCGCCAACAAACCTCACAGTCCGACATTTGCATTAAACTTCTCTTTAGCAATCCGACTAAATCGTGTAAGGCTTTAGTACTCCGAATACCATCCTTTTAGCATTGTGTTGCTGGGACGAGGATCGCTACAGAACTAATGATTCTTTGACATGTCCTATTCGAGAGGCCATTTTTAAATGTCGATTTAGTTCGCTTTCTAAGAAGCCACAAGTCTTCTTTGTCATCGTCTGTGTAGTCTGCAGTTAAACATTTAATGGGGTTTTGCTTGTTTGAGTCTGTTTTTTCGTGTAGTTATATTAATCACTGTTTTATGTTACAACATTTCTAAATCCATGTTTTTTATTTCAGGTATGTAACCAGTACTTTGCTGTTCCTGTGTGATCTCTTTTGTAAGTGAAATAGTATGTAGTATAATAATAATAGTTATATATCAATATTTTATTAGTACAAACACTGATTAAATTAAAATATAGAGAACTTTGATTGACTCACTTCAAACTAATTATTACAGGAGAAATAATATACAAGGTTCGGCAATAGTGCGTCGGGCATCTGTAGCTCCTAGAATAAAAAAAAACTTGGGAATCTTGTTGAAGTGCAAACCTAAAATATGTAATAGGATGTATTTTAGAAAAATATTTTAACTTCAATAGGGTTGCTCAAAAATATGTGAGTGGATCGGGATGATTTTTTTTAAACGGAACACCCTGTATATTATTGCATTTTTGGATTTCTTTCAGATCACTTTACATAATCCTATGATATGAGTAAATATATTTCGATAATTTCAGAAATATTAACAAATCAATAAAAATTATTTTTATTGTTCAACTTTCCTTAAAAAAATTATTACAAATATAAGAACTATCCTAAAATCAAAACTACATTATGTATTTGCTTAAGATGGTCTCTACTTACCTTGCTTTAAATATAATAATCTTAAATCATATGGGATGTTCAAAATTCTACGCCAAACTTTCTAAAATCTAAAATATTTTTTTTATTAGATGGAGAGTTACAAAATGAACATTTTTGGTATTTAAAATTTTTAATGGTTTTACAGATATACGTAGTATTATTTCACATGGTTCTTTAAATGGTAAAATACGAGAGAAAAATCATTGGATGGCTTTGATAAAAATTTATTGTGGAATATGTCATATTATGAAATATAAAACCGCGAATATCTGCGAAACCGTTAAAAATTTTGAAATACTCTAAATACAAAAAATGTTAATTTTTTAATTCTCAATCTACTGAAAAAATAATAGATAGGGTGTTCCATTTAAAAAAAAAGAAGAAAAATTACTTTTTTATTTTAGAAAGTTTGGCGTAGAATTTTGAACATCATGTATGATTTACGATTACCATATTTATAGCGAAGTAAATACAGACCATCTAAATTAAATACCTAATGGAAAATAAATTTCTTGCAGTTTTTAGGTATATAATAAAATTTTATAAGAGTTTCTTGCCTTGAACTGCTAATATACCGTATGATCGAAAAAAAACGGCGTCCAGTTGGCTTGGAAATGAACATCGTCGACATTCCCCATATAATTTTACATATAAAATGACAGCGATCTTCATTTCATAGCCATCGCTGACGCCGTTTTTTTCGATCATACGGTAGAAACGGACAGTGTGCGGGATAGTGCGGGACAATACTACTATCACACGCAGGCGGCTATCTCGCCGATGCGGGACTTAATAGCTTTGTTCGGGTTCTTGTTATTACCGATTGTGAACCGTCCTAGAACTCCGCAGCGCATGCGCAAATAAAATAATGTTTTCATATTTTCTTCTGCACATACGGATCACAGCTCTAGGACGGTTCAGAATCGGTAATAAGAGAAGCCCGAATTAAGCTAATATCTCACTGCTCTACTTTACGACAAGTCCTATTTATATACTCTGCGCTGTGCTCGTCATTTTGTGGAAATACCCGAGCTCACCTGATGATGGGGTAGCATCATCAATCTCAATTAATCAATATTATAGAGTTTCTAATGTATGTATATGACACCAAGCATACCGTGCTGGCAATTGTTACTTTTGGGTCGGCATTTACATGTGTGGAAGTAAATCGCATATGGTTCTTATTAAGTCGGAATGAGAGAAATGCGACCGACCGACGCGACGCGCGACGGTGTGCTGTTGCGGCGTTGCCGATACGCCTTTCCCTATCAAGTAAAGTAAAGTCGCGATCGCAAACCGCTTATTTTTAAAAGACTTTTTTTTTCAAGAGATAACTAGATAAAATCATTAGATATGCTTCTGAGCATCTGAAATGGAATTATAAGGATATCGTTAGGGTGTCATTTTTTTAAAACGAAAAAACGTCAGTAATCACGATAATTTAAAAGCTCAACTTTTTAACACATAACAGGCCATAACTCAAGAACCACTTTAGATATTGAAACTTTTTTTTTATTTTCAAGATCGGATATTTTACAATATGTTTACATAAGGAATTCCATTCAAAAATTGAAAACAATCCATCCATTTACTTTTAGAGCATAGCAATTTTCAGCAATCGTGTAATTTTTTTATTGATAAAGATTTTCACATACTGTCTACAAAGAAAATACAGCAGAAATATTAAAAAGGTCTTGAAAAACTACAATCTATTATTTCTAATAGATTTCTAGATATCAATTTTTGAATTCAGAGTTCTAATAGCGCGACCACTATCGAACACCCACTCAATTCCACTTATTTTTACCAAAAATGCAAGTGTTTCTAGCTTGCACTTAAAAAAATTCAAGCTATAGGGAAAATTACAAAGACTTGCTAATAAATAAACAAATCAAGTAGGTATCACGAGACGTAATTAAATCGTGAAGCTGAACGCATGACGTACACCTTTCCTTAGAACTTAAGTACTAACAGAGGTATTGATTGGGTCGACCGGTCAACTGCGACAAATCTGCTATATCCCCTTCCACGTCTCTTAGCGATGTGCACAGTTTCTCGGTTTATTTCATACGTTTGGCAACGTGTTTACGGTCCTCTCTTTGTTCAGTACATTATAAACGCATTGTACTCTTTTTACATATGGAAATCTCGACCCAAGACTAACCTTTGCCAGCCCATAGTGTAATACACGGAACTCAGCAAAAAAAAATTGTATTTAGAACAGATTTTAGGTCGTCTTATATTCGGAGTGTGATCCTTGAATCCACATCGATATCCCAATTTATTGCCAAATTATTTACTGCCACCCCAAACCTTGGCGATCCCTTTAATAAAACAAAGTGAAAGCGCTTTTATCGAAAAACCTTTGAAAAATCGAGACAATTTGTAGGAGAGCGGGTGAAAAATCGGAAAAAATCGCGAACAGAAGTTCTTTCTTCCCGTATTAGGCCACCTTGGGCTCAGGAACGGGTATTTATCGAATTTTTTCAGGTTTTCTGGCACGCCTTAAACAGAAATACTTTGCGATACGCCGAGGAAGTTGAGATGGAATTTAGACTTTCGCCTACTTTCGGTTAAAAATGTCGCAGGAAAGTTTAAATGGAATTTATTTCTCGAGGTGAGGTTAGGAAATAAATTTAGCGAAAAGTTCGATAAAAGATCGAAAATGTGACCCGTTTTGGATTAGAGAAATTCTGTATTCAAATAATCTGGTCCAATTTTAGTTTCATTCTTTATAAAAATTATTTTAAAGTTGTATAAGGAATATTAAATTAGGTTTGAATTTTTGTGGTACATTCATCTAGGTAGCTTTCATCAGTAGCCTATGACTTTAAACGTCAAGTGATGTAAAACAATAGATCTGGCCATGTCATATTGTGACACTTTGTTCAAAAAGCAGTATGTTATCGATCATCGTTTCCAAGCCAACTCTGTTTTTTTTTCGATCATACGGTATATTGTTAATAATATCAACTATTAGAAATCACTAAAGAGCGAAAATACCTGATATATTTTTATAAATACACTTTTTAAACTTTCAAGGCAGTCAGTATTTATAATATAGGAAACTCAAATAATTCGTTTTCTGACAGATGGAAATAAATTGTCTGACTGTTTGACACTTAATGTCAATGGAAGCTTGATAAAATCAAGAAAAATATAATATGTTTTCAAACTGAATCTAAAATAACTTAAAAACGATTTATTTTAGGTATAGGAACATGTATATTCAAAAAGTAACGAATTGGAAAACCTTTGCACTAGTGAAATAAAAAAAGTGGGTTTCCATTTGAAAAAAAATGATTTATGATTATTTTTTAATCGCTCAATTCCATGACAGCTACCGCCATTATTATATGACATTTGAAGAATTTAATTTTTGAAATAGATAGTCATATGTCTTCTCTTTATGTCACAGTGGCTATGGTAATCACTAAATTTGACGTTTATGCTATACAATTTTTTTTGACAGGTAGTTTTTTTCGTTCAAAAATTTTAAATATTTTTTTTTCTCATAAACGGTTAATGTTAGGTATAGAGTCTTTAATATCAAAATTCATAAAATTTTACAGAGAATTGAAATATGTAATAAAAAATAGGGGTACCTATTTAAAATAAGAAAGCTGCTGTCAACTTCCGGTACTTCCGGAAGTGCCGCCATATTGAAAATATTTTTAATCGATAGATCTCGTTGTAAAACAATGATGTGCAAAGAATCTCCGATCTAGATTTTGTGTGTGTGGTTCTCTAAAAACTTCTAATGTACGCTACTCCTGGGACACCCTGTATACTCCATGCTAACTTAATTCTTCTGTTGATTTCTCGTAATAGAGATTCCGAGCTCTGTATATTAGTTGTCCCAAATATATATATATATATATATATATATATATATATATATATATATATATATTCTTATATATATATTCTACTATTTCCACTGTTGGTTTTATTTATTAGAATGTTAATTAGGATCAATTTTCTTCAAATCAAATCAAAAAAATCAAATTTCTGAAATGACAACTTCATTTGACAGTTATCTTTTACCTTGACTGGTGCTCATAAGTAAATACAGGGCCATAAGAAAGGAGAAATATTTAAAAAGAAATCGGCGATAACTCGTAAACGAGCTAATCAAAAATATCTAAAGTTATTCTTTTGAATGTGGGTTTTAATGCTCTTCAATAAACCTAAATAGAATTATTCTCTAAAATAATTAGGGTAGCCAATAATTGACCCCATTAAAATTTACATAGGATTTCCTATGTTCCGCTCGACGATGCAACACCCGGTATACTCTTAAGAATATTGGTAAACCGTTTTTCTTGAAACTTAGTACTTTTTCTCACATTTTAATGACAAAGCGAATGGTGATAGTGTAAAATTTTATAATTGTGGCTCTTAAACCTCGTTTTTATAGAAAATTCAACGTCTAGTATTTTGATTTTTCCCTTAAAATTCCACCTGGGCTTGAAATTGATTAAATTCGCGTTACGGTGAAGATTTCGCCCATTTTACGATCAGCTTTACAACTGCATTGCACCGTGAGCGGCTCTTTCGCTGAATTCGAAATGGCGCCGGCCGCCCAAGAGACCCATATTTATTTTAAAGAAGGGCATTTTTTAATTGAATTGGCCAGACAATGTACACAAAATTTAACAACAAAGAAGATCGGTTTCAATGGTGCAATCGTTATGCAGTCGTATAATGTTTTATTTTTATTTCACCTCATTTTTTTTTACTGTGTCAAAGAACAAAAAACGTAAGTTTGCTGTTTTAAAGAATAGCAAACTCCTTTTTGTAATGAAGTTATCAACGTATAGTTGCAATATAATGATAACAATCTAGAAGTTACGCATCAAAGTTGTTTTTTTTTGTAATGGAACACCCTATGTATATTAATTGATTTTCGGATTCTAAGAAAATAATTTTTATTAAAGAAGCATTTGCCGAAAATGTAAGGATTTTGACATATTTTACATTTTGTGAAAATGAATAGTAAATTTTAAATTTTAATAAAAGCTGCCTATATTTTAATTTACCCTATATAGACTGATATTTAATTATAATAAGCACTGTATATTAAACTAAATTAATATTTGACCCGAAATGTTATACAGGGTGAAGCAAAATTATTATGGAATATTGGTAACTTTTCAATGGAAAATTCATATATCTTCAAAATATTATCGAGGTTGCTTACCGATCAGACAAAGTTTTTTCTAGATATTTTAATTTTTATGATTTCGCGTCAGTAGATCTTTATTATTTGAAAAAATCTAGGGTGGCTGTGATATGCCTATACTTAGTTTAACAAAAAATAAAAGGTGTCGAGTAAAATACTTAACGGAAATAAAAAGATACACGTTTAAAACATATTATAATTATTACAGAATTAAAACTAGATATAAACGTATGTAATGCAAAGATATACACATTATAAAGGTCATTGTCAGTTTTTTTTAAATTGCGATTTTTTTGCCAGTCACTACCCGATACAGCACATCAAATCACATTTACGATGTGTTTACATTATTAGATGTAGACACAGGGTGACACAATTCCCCCGATGTAAATATGCTACGTTTACACATTGTAGTTCAACACGTATGCACAAAGGTTAAACGTCCGCCTCAAAATGTAGCCACAGTATAGCATTTACGTATACACAAAGTAAGGGATACATAGTGTGTCGTAGGATACACTGTGCTTGTGTATTACGCCTAAACTCTGTTTACACATTGCAGTTGTGACTACCGCGTGTATACGTGTGTATTTTGCTTCGTATATACATTTTGTGCTAGATAAAACTACTTCTTATGAACGAATTTAGGAAATAATACAAGTTTTGATGCCTAAGTTTTCGTTCTTTTTAAGAAATATTTATTCAATGATACCAATTATATCTTTTTAGAACGAAAATTAGGAAGGCAAAACTTTGTATTTTCCAAAAGTATCTCGATCGTAAGTTCAAGAGAAGTAGCCTTAAAATTGTTCCATTTTTATTTTGTATTAAATGTACCATTTTTCTTCCATAAAATGGATTAAATGGTTAAAAATGAAATTCTTATATTTCTTTATATCATGGAACGCAATAGCGCAAATAACACAATAATAATAATTATTTACACTGCAGAAACCAGAAGTAAGAAAACACTGTAAAAGAACAGAATTTGTATCAAAATGTATTAAAAATATAAGTACCTAGTATAACAACATACTAAAATGGTAAACACTGGTATATCGCCACGATTTGGTGGACCTCGTTTAGTCATTTTTTTTCTCCTCTTTTCCCTCCAAGCAGTTGGTTTGTTAGCATACTCATTCATCAAGCACTCTGTTGGACTTTGTTGTATTTTATTTCCAGATTAACAATCTCAGCCTTAAATTTTATATGAAACTGATTATTGAATATTAAACATAATATCTGTATATTGATCCATCAATAACTTACCGAATATCAGTGTAAGAAGTTCTGTGCAGTGTTTAAATCTTTCTATCTCTGGTCCATTTAGATTTTTATTATTTCCAAATTAAAGAAAATTATATTGCAGAGCTAACCTCTTTATCATTATACGAGAATATTTGGAGTTTTCAGTCATTGGAGTCAACATTTGGTAAATTGGGTATCGAGTAAGGGAAGAGTCGCTGCTATAATATTAATAATACACTTAGGAAGGTGTAACAAGGTAATTAAAAACTTGTGCTTACCTTAAAATCTCTTTTAAACTACACACAAACAGAACATTTATATAGAGCTTCCGAATGATAAAACAATAATGGCTGCTAACACATACCACTCCTAGAAAAGAGAGAGGACACCATGAGGACACATAAGATACACTTGGTCGGTGTATCTATGTTGAGGCTATCCGCGCGTGCGCACACCTTCATTTCATGCTAGAATATAGACACAACAATACACTATTACAAAGTGTCTATATAGATATTTATATTATGTGTATATGTCATATGTTTACAAGGTGTGTACTATATGCACAACTATGATACGAAGTATCACACGTACATATGACTTATACATTGTATGTCTCATATACCGTCGTCAGATTTCATCATTTTAATAATTATTTGTTACGTTACAAAAAAACTCTTTAGAATCTTGAGTGCATACGGTATACAACTAGTAAACACTGTATCACACAATTCTATCAATATAAACCTGCGTGTATCTCATATCTGTATGTTAGAACTAGATGAACACTTAGGTTCACTTTAACATATTTTGTTTCTCATATGTCCCTTGTAGAAACGTAATTTCATATGGACGTGCTGTATGGGACGTTAGCATTTTAAATTGATTTTGTCAGCTAATTCCCTTTTTTTCACTACCCCTTTGACCCTCGCTGATGCACCTCCACTAGCCGATTGGGCTATTTTACACCCCCAGGGTTGTGTTTACTCAATCAGCCACTGCTAATATTTGACAGGAGTGGGTCACCACCGCTGCCACGCGGCGAGATACGACTGGCCGTTGCATTATTGATGAGTCCCGAAGGATAGATTCGTCGGAGAGTTGAATTGTGCGTTTGTTAATAATTCAGTAGCTCTTAATCAGGTGCAATAGGGGGGAAATGAGACAAAGGGCGGCTGGGCTCCCTTACAAATCTCACGGGAATTTTACTTTTCTCTTTTGTATGTATATTTATTTTTTTTGTTCGAATATAGTGGGTCGGGCATCTGTAGCTCGTAGAATAAAAAAACTTAAGAATTTTGTTTAAGTGCAAACCTGAAGTATGTACAAGGATGTATTTCAGGAAAATGTCTTAACTTCTATAGGGTGGCTCAAAAAAGTGTGAGTGGATCGGGATGATTTTTTTTTTAAATAGAACACCCTGTATATTATTGTATTTTTGATTTCCTTTCAGGTCACTTTACATAATCTTAAAATACGAGTAGATATATTTCAATAGTTTCAGAGATATTAATAAATAAATAAAAATTATGTTTTTTTCAATCTCCTTTAAAAAAAATATTACAAACACAAGAACTGTCCTGACATCAAAACTATATTAGGTATTTACTCTAGATACCTACTTTGCTATAAATATCGTAATCTTAAATTATACGGGATGTTCAAAATCCTACGCCAAACTTTCTAAAATATAAAATCATTTTTTTTTTGTTTTTTTTTTGTTAATGAAACACCCTGTATATTATTTTTATATTAGATGGAAAGTTAAAAAATGAACATTTTTGTATTTAAAGTATTTCAAAATATTTAAAGGTTTTGCAGATACACGCAGTATTATTTCATATGGCTCTCTCAACGGTAAAATGCGAGAGAAAAATCATTGGACGGCTTTGATAAAAATTTACTATAGAAAATGTCATATGAAATATAAAACCGTAAATATCTGCGAAACCGTTAAAATTTTGAAATAATCTAAATACAAAAAAAAATATTTTTTAATTCCCCATCTACTGAAAAAATTATATACAAAGTTTTCCATTTAAAAAACGAAGAAAAACTAATTTGGATTTTAGAAAGTTTTGCGTAAAATTTGAACATCCTGTATAAGTTAAGATCACCATATTTATAGCAAAGTAAGTACGAACCTAAAGTAAACAGCTAATATAGTTTTGATTTCAGGACAGTTCCTGGTATTTTTGATAATTTTTTTAAGAAAGTTTTTAAATTTTAAAATTTAGAAAATTTTATATTTCCTCATATCTTAGGATTATGTAAAGTGATCTGAAAGGAAGCCAAAAATGGAATAATATACAGGGTGTTCTATTAAAAAAAAGATCCCAATCCACTCAATTTTTTTGTTTTGAGCCACCCTATGGAAGTTAAAATATTTTCCTGGAATAGAATTTAGAACATACCTATTTTGCACTTGAACAAAAATTTTAAGTTAAGTTTTGAGTTACAGATACCTAACGCACTATTGCCGGACACGAGTCAAATGTTAAAGCACATAGCAAAAGTACCAGTACACCAGCTTAGGTAGCAAACCTAAGTACACATTAGTCGAATGTATTCTTCTTTAGATAAAGTGCCATTCTAGTATATGAGCAAAATAAATAAAAGTATTATCTACACTCGACGTCATATTAAACTTAAAAGACATAGTAATAAATACGTAAGCAATAAAATATACGTTATTACATACTTCCGCATCCTAATAAGCTAAAAGCCATGGAAAAGCTGTGGAACGGCGAGGCAGACGCGGCTTTAAGCAGACCATAAAATAGAGAAAAATAAGAAGAAAGATGGGCATCTTGTGTATAGAGCCCCGCGCCGAACAGCTTTAAAATTGCAGGATACGCTCATAACTCGTCGGTATATCACATTACGCTTATAATTCATTTTAAGTCGGGTTCGTAGGGACTGGCCGAGTCCGCGGCACTGTCACTAAATTTTCAAATTTGATTTTATGATAGAATTTACGTTATGAAAGAGTCTGATTCGATGGCGGCACTGCGCTCGCTGGCCTAAAGATGGAATCGTAAAATTTATTCAACCTAGATAAGATTTTATTACGGCACGTTGTATTTTTACGAGGGCTTTTGTTTAAGCGTAGAGAAGGAATAGTTCTCGATTACATTGTCAAACTTTATTGTGATTAGAGAAAATCTACAATCTTTTAATCAGCGTTTTATAGTATTTGTTGGTTTATGATAAGATTTTTATTCTTTGTTCACGTAGATCCTAGATTAAAGAACTTGAGAATTTTTTTATGTGCAAACCTAAAGTATGTACGAGGATGTATTTCAGAGAAATATTTTAACTTCTATAAGAAGGCCCAGAAAAAGTGTGAGTGGATCAGGATGATTTTCTTTTGAATGAAACACCCGGTATATTATTGCATTTTTGGCGTTCTTTCAGATCACTGACGATGTTCTTCTGATCAGACAAACGGATGCCGATGCGTATAAACTCGCCTTTAGATTTTTGAGGCTTGTCATGGGCTTGTCAAAGTCTTGCCAAATTATAGGTTATAATTTTGGATCAACTTATGTCAAATACCCTGCGTTTTGGAATATGATGCATTTTGATTCGTGTTATTAAATGTGTTTTGTGTCTTTTGAAGTCTAGTGAAGGAAAAATCGAGGGAAAATTAACTGTGCACTCAGAGCACAGTTTATAGTTAATACTCGGTGCCCAGGCAGAAAGTCTTATACACCATTAAAGTTACCATCAATAAAGTTTGAATACCATCTCGTAATAGATAAATGCATCTCGTATATAGTACAAAGATCGCACTAAACATACGCTAAAAAATGGAGTAACTGTAAAATAACGATATCACACGATAGATAAATAAAGAATTTTAGTATAGCAGAAAAATAATGTCAGTAGGTACTGGTTTAAAAAAGTTAAGATTAAAGTTAATTAATCAACCTTTAAGGTATAAAATTCGGTAAGTTTTATTATTAATAAAATAGATTGTTTTGTTTATGTTGTTTTATTAATTCTTGTGGAATATTACAAATTTTTATTTGTACATAAGTTATATGATAAATATTATAATAAATGCATATGGGAACACATAGAACCGTTTTTTTAAATAAAATAACTCGATTAGATTTTTTCAGTTTTATACAGTTTTTTTTTACAATATTTTGAAGTAATCACTTGTCACTCAAATTTTAAATATATTATTAATTTCCTGCTGAAAGCGCGTTCCAATTGTACCAACTTATTTCTTTGTAAAATAAAATTAACTACTTTGAAAATAAAATGACAGACACATCTATCACTGTCAAGGATCTTGTCGTTGGACAGACTATAGTGTGTAAGATAAACTAATATTAATTTAAACAGAATATTCCATAAAAATACCTTTTCTAGGTCTGTGCATGTGTCAATTATGCTATTCCGACAGTCGTATCTCCATAAAACACGAAAATTTGCCGCAACATCGAGGGTTATAATCCCCGAATCTGTGGAAAGTAACTTCTTTAGTGTGGGAAATGACAAGTGCTAGATACAGCGCTATTCTCTTTACTTTACTAATTTAAGCTTTAAAGGTCTGTGTTGGTTTAAGTGCCGGAAATCATGCCATATATGGATTTATCTTGCACCAGAAAATTGCCAACTGAAAAAATAGAAGCGCAATAGGCTTAGAGAAAATTAGTACAAATTAATACAATAGTACAAAATGTAATAAACAAGAAATATGTTTACAAGGGTAGATAAAATATTAAAAGGTGCAATGTTATATTTTAAAAATATTGGAAAATTGATTTCATTTTGTAAACTTTATTTTCTAAAAAATAATCTATTAGTTACTCTAGACATTTTTATTTTTAAATTTTAGTTATTTAAAAATTTAAATTGTTTTCTTTCTTCCTAAACCCGCTAAAAATTAAGCAAGTGCCCCTATAGAAGTTTTGCCATATTTCCTTAGCATAATGCCACAGGATATGAGAGTCGTTTCCTTTGGACATTTAATACAAAATTAATAATTCGATTCTAATTTATGGCCTTTATTGCCGTCACGATACAGAACTTTTCGCCGTTATTATGTTACTACGCCCCACATCCGAACAAAGAACCCGTATTACTTATGGAAGTGTTTAACGTTTAAAACGGTGGAGAGTTCTAAGCCCCTTTTCAATTAATTGCTTTAATAATACTACAAGAAAGAGGATGACTAAAAGTTAAATTGCCCTTATTTTAAAATTCCCTCGGCAAAAGATATTTTAGCATTCATTCATATATTCGCAGTGAGCTCCCGTTGTACAGGGTGAGTCAAATTGCCTAGGGAAATTAAATTAAAATATACTTACCGAGTTTCCAAAAAAATGTGGCGATATTAGTCTGAAAAACGGACTATGTAGCAACAATTTTTTTGCAAGATCAAAAAACTGTTACTGCTGATTGGTACATATTGTCAAGGATGGAATTATTCGATATATAAAATAACATATTTAATATTAATATATTTCGTAAATTAATAATTCGATTGAAAGGAAGTATAAAATAATTAAAGTTCATTGGCATTTACGCAACAAAAGTAAAGTTTTAAAAATCAAAGTTATAAGCATAATTGGCAATTGCGAAAATATTTCCTTTCAATACTACGAATTTATAAAATCATCAAATCAGCACTAACGCGGTCATCGCACCGGTCATCGCACCGATAGACCAATAATGCTGATTCGATGATTCGACGTAACGAACCAATAAATACAAAAATGTCACCTGTTGGGGGGGACAGTCGACAGTCCATAGTCGATAGTAAGTTTGATAAGGTCGCGGTCGAGATTCCGGCATTGGGTTACACTACCCTGACACTACCCCCGAGCCAGTGATGATGTTCGTCCATAAATATAATATGTAAGTACACATTTAGTTTTATAATTATTTTATTATTCGTAGATTAATTAAATTGATCATTAAGTTAAATTGAAGTATTTATTATTTGCTATGCCCCTAGTCATAACCCACAAAATGGGCCGTGACATATGTGGTGGAGGCGCCGGTTTTTATTAAGTAACAATTTCTTACACATCTCCATATATGATGGAGGCGCCGAACCCGGCGATAATATGTAATTTTTTCTATAAAACTATTAAAATAAAACTATGCTTTTTTAATAACAACTTTTTATACACCTCCGTATGTGGTGGAGGCGCCAAGCTCTCTTTTTGAATAATTATAATAAAATAAAAATTATATACTATTTATAATTATATTGATGTTAGTTAATTTACGAATAATAATTATGTTTATGTTTATTGATTTACAAATGCTATTCTTTCCAGATTATAACTATAATGTTTTAAGATAATTTAATTACAGTATACTACTCCAGTTTTTCTTATTTATTTTTTTTTAATTTTATTTCTAAACACGTATTTATAACTTCATATTATCTATGGCAAAAATAAATAAAATTAAGGCTTTAGAATATCTCCGAGATAAAATTACCTTTTATAAAAATCAAGGGAATGAAAAAAGAATAGTTAAAATTCTCAAGAAACTCTTAAAAATTAAAATAGATATACAATGTTTAGAAAGAACG
This sequence comes from Sitophilus oryzae, assembly GCF_002938485.1. Lineage (NCBI taxonomy): Eukaryota > Metazoa > Arthropoda > Insecta > Coleoptera > Curculionidae > Sitophilus > Sitophilus oryzae. The sequence goes on from NW_022146490.1 coordinate 929,834, forward strand.
TTAATAGGAAAGACCGTATACAAACTGAAAAAATTAAACGGAGAAATTAAGTATTATGCTGACATTTTAATTGTAAATTGGAAGGAAATAGCACGAGCCGACTTCGAGTTAGAAAACTTCATTAATACAACTGTGCGAATCCGGGTATAATATATAAATATAATTCTATAAGGACACATAAAACGACATCCAGTATATTGATAGACAGTATATTTTAAATTATTTTTAGTGTTGCCATGATAAATATATAATGATAAATATAATTTTTAAATGAGAATTTTATTATTTCAGTTATTTAAACTGTAGAATTTAACCTGTTGGTTGAATATCATTATCAAGGATGACACTGACCTAGAAAATATTATTCTTGTTAGGAATATTTTGAAATATGAGTGGTAAAGGAGGCGACCATATTTATTTGATTCATTTTACAAAAACTGCTGACTTAGTTGGAACTGCATTATACGTCTGTGTGTGTTGAAAAATGTATTTCATTACATGATATACTGAGCGATAATTATTTTAATGATAGTTTAGAATTTATTTATTTTATTATTATTTAAATTGATTTTTTTTAAATATATTTTAATGTCTTTTGTAAAAGCACCTGTTCTACCGGAATTTATACCGCCACCTACTTTTGACCCTACAATCGACTGCCCAATCTCTTTTATTCGAGAATATGATAAAATAACTAGTAAGAATGGCTGGAATTATGCTTTTAAGATAAAATATTTAGAATGCTACTTAGAAAACGCTGCTTTTATTGGTATAAGGAATATGTTAATGACAAAAATAATTTTAATAAAGTCTGGAGCGATATCAAAAAAGATTTTATTTTAGAGTTTGGAAGTGAAATATCACTACGCAAACTAAAATCTAAATTCCGTACACGGAAACAGGAAAAAATGAAGATATAAAATCTTATTATTACGATTTACTATCAATTGCACATGAAATCTATGGTAAAATAAATTTTGAAATATTTAAAGATCAATTCGAATATGGTTTACATGAATCGTATGATTATCATTATTATCTTCTGCTTACTGAAAATATGAATTTCCAGAGTTTGAAAAATATAATCTATAAAATAAGCGATTTAAAAGATATATTATTAGAATCCAAAACATCAGCATATTCCAGAAATTCTTATCATTCTCAAAATTCTAACATAAATAAAAGACAATCACAGCAAGTAAATTCAAATATCAGTCAGAGGCGCTATGATTTTCAATACGAATATTTTACTAATCATTTAGATTCGAACTTAAAGGGCAGAACTAGTTTTATAAATAATAATAATAATAATAATTATGGTTCAGATAGAATAAACAATGCAGGTCAATCTAAGTACAGTAATTTTTCACAATCAACTAGGTCGTCAAATAATATATGTTGTGATAATCAGGATACTCTCCCATACGAAATGTATAGTAACCAGGAGGAAAATATTTTAATGATGTCAAAAGAGGATATTTTTAAAAAAGAGGATGATTTTGTAAATGACTATAAAGAGGAAACGTTGGATTTCCTCACTTTAGAAAATGCGCAGGCAGAGGAAGATGATAATACCCTCCCTGTAGCGTTGAAATATGCACAGGCAGAGGAAGACTATAATACCCTCCCTGTTGCTGGAGAATATTTGCAGGTAGAGGATGGGGATAATACCCTCCCTAGCAAAATAGAATGTACGAAAATAGAAAATATTCAGAATGAGCTCTTAGAAGTAGAATGCAATTCCTCAAGTTTGCCTATATTAAGTAGAGATAAGGCAAAAAATAGATTTATTTCCTCTGACAATATTCCTGGAAGAAGAAGAAAAAGACAGTTTCCTGAACCTCAATCGATAATTGAGTCAGAAAACATAAATGAAGAACTACCATTTACAAGAAAGCGAAAGGTTTTAGAATATAAACCTGAAACAGATAATACAATGCCATGGAAAGAGCATACATCGAGAAGAAGACATAGGACAAAGATAATATCTAGGAAGCGAAACGTCATGATGGCAAAGGATATTATTATCCACCCTAGCCACCCTCCCTGGAATTGCTGTAGATAGTCAAATTTTACAGTCAAAATTAAATGTAAAATGCGAAGAATAGGTACCCGAAAAAGGAAAACCGATAAAAGTAGAATTTAAGTTTACATTTTCGTTCTAATTATCTAGTCAAAAGTCTGAACATACACAAAATTTTTTTTAGATTTCTTAATTCAATATATAAAATAGGTAAAATCGAGTGATATATTTCTAATTTCTATATATACCATTAGCTGACACAGTAATTTTATGTGACAGAAGTATAAATAATTAAAAAAATCGTAATTTTAATCGTAATTATAATAGGTATAATCTCAGGTTTGAAGTAAAGTTTTATATTCAAAACCGTTATACCACAATTTATAGCAAAAATTAAATTTAGTAGATGAAACTAGGAAACGTAATTCAAATGATTTAAAGTTAAGCTGTGAAACATGATAACGATACGTCTCATGACATACTTTATGTGATAGTTTGCACTTTTTATTCTTTTCTTTTTATGTTTAATTATTTATAGTATTTGGAATCACTTTATAAAGTTAAAAAGACGAAATAGTAGGCGTTTAAAACATTTAAATAGATGTAATTTTTAAAATGAAAATATTTTTTTTAACTTTCTTGCGTGTCTAACTAATAGAATATTTCACACAAATTAGGTAGGAGTGTTTATAAATCCTACAAATTTGCAATGAAAATATAAGTTTATTGTTTGTTTTACGCCCAATCATATAAAAATTTTATATTCTCTCTTGCCGTCAAGAACAAAAAAAAAATGATATTCTGAACTAAGTTGAAAAATGAAATTAAACAAACAAACTTAAAATAGGATTAAGTTTGATATACTTTAAGAACTAGTTTATAAGTCATAATAAATTAATACAATCAGCTGTAAGTAAGAGCACATATTTACTCTTTGTTCTCTTTTTTCATGTAATCACTGGTCAAAACTGCCAATACCAAGCAACAAGTCAAGGAACACCACTGAGAAGAATCGACGTATGGACTCAACCCCAAAGAAGAAAGAAGAATGTAGTACCACACCATCATGCCTATACGATGCAAACTGCCTACCCTTGTTTATGAAGCTTTGTGAACAGTACACTATGGTAATGCAGTCCGAAGCAAGTAGTCCAATTCAAAAATGGGTTCAGAACGTGCGGTCAAATTTGGTTTGGCGATATAAGCAGCTACAGGAAGAGTTATTGTCTTGTCTAAAAACTGGTCTCTTCTTCGAAAGATGAATTCGACGCCAATCCAGATGACAAACAAAATCATACTGGAATTTTGTTTCCATTGTCAGCCTACACCGATATCAAGAAACAACTCCCAAGGACGCAAGTATTGAGAAACAGCTTACCAAAACAAAGAGCTTTTCAAAGTGCAGGGAACGGGAGGCATGTGTGCATTCGTTAGGTTTATGATGTGAAGGTGGATACTACAATCAAAACTTCAGTTTTCAGCCTCCGTGAGCAGCCGACGAGATTTGTGGGTGGGTGTTTTATGAACGAAGTCAGTGCAAAGTAATGAAACTTAAAAACTATATAGGTATTGTGCAGTTCACGTTAGTGCCAGTATTAAAAGACATTTTTTTTTGTCTATATGTGAACGGCTAATCGCCATCCTTAAACTTATAGAGAAGCTTTTTTTTTATTTTTTTTTTAGTTAGTAATTTCTTTAAAAACATTTTTTTTTAATTTTTTTTTAATATTGTATACTTAAAACATTTTTTTATTACGAAACGTTAAGCACAATTTATTGCAATGTATAATAATTATTGTTAAAAGTATAATTTCATAAATCTTGAATTATCGCTGGGGTCCAGCTTTAGAGGTGGGGAAGTGTCAAGGATGGAATTATTCGATATATAAAATAACATATTTAATATTAATATATTTCGTAAATTAATAATTCGATTGAAAGGAAGTATAAAATAATTAAAGTTCATTGGCATTTACGCAACAAAAGTAAAGTTTTAAAATCAAAGTTATAAGCATAATTGGCAATTGCGAAAATATTTCCTTTCAATACTACGAATTTATAAAATCATCAAATCAGCACTAACGCGGTCATCGCACCGGTCATCGCACCGATAGACCAATAATGCTGATTCGATGATTCGACGTAACGAACCAATAAATACAAAAATGTCACCTGTTGGGGGGATAGTCGATAGTAAGTTCGATAAGGTCGCGGTCGAGATTCCGGCATTGGGTTACACTACCCTGACACTACCCCCGAGCCAGTGATGATGTTCGTCCATAAATATAATATGTAAGTACACATTTAGTTTTATAATTATTTTATTATTCGTAGATTAATTAAATTGATCATTAAGTTAAATTGAAGTATTTATTATTTGCTATGCCCCTAGTCATAACCCACAAAATGGGCCGTGACAATATCTGTTTGCTGAAAGTAATGCCAAGTTTTGAAAAAACAACCTTGAACGACACGTGATTCTCAACCAAGACAATACAAGTTCCTACACAGCTCGAAAAACCATTAAGTTTTTAAAGCAAGAAAATATTGAATTGTTTGACCATCTCTTATGTTATTCCAACATATATACTAACACTTTTTTTACTTTTGCAAAAATTAAGAATAAACTGCTTGGTAAAGGTTCAAGTCACCAGAAGATACACTCAACGCCTTCAAAACTGCAGTTGTGAAGGAACCAACAAGCCACAAGTGGTGTATTGCAAATAGAATAATTGCTTTCAAAACTGGTTTCAATGGATGCATAACTAATTAATCTCTACTGACTAAAAGAACTCACTCAACTCAGATGTATCACTGACTGAAACGTTGGGTCATCATCATCATCATTTTCAGCTTATTCAACCATTTCCTATTATGGTATCCTCACATGGATGTATACCATGATAGTAAGACCCATGATTACTTATGGAGCAGTTGCCTGGTACACAAAACTAGAGCAACGGACGGCAAGGCTAAACCTATGCAAATTCCAGAGACTAGCATGTGTTTGCATTACAGGAGCCATGAGAACCTCTCCAACAGCAGCAATGGAGGTCATTCTAGATCTAACACCACTGCACATTGTCATTGGTAGATATGCCAATGCGACAATGATTAGAATGGTCACTAACGGAATTAGTACTGGGAGAATTGTCAGATCAGGGGCTTGGAACACCCTCAAAAAGGAAATACCACTCCTGCAACTCCCAGTGGACGATATGCCAAGAACGTACAACTTTGACAAACATGTCAATGTAGTATTGAGCAATAAGAAGGATTGAAGAGCGAAACGCTTGCCCAGCAGTTAAAAAGACCATACCATAACTTGGTATACTGATGCTTCAAAACCAATACGGGAACAGGGATCGGAGTGTTTGGGCCGAGAGCTAATTACTCCGAACCAATGGGCACTTACCCTAGTATCCTACAGGCAGAAATCTACGCTATCGAGAGATGCGTACAACTTATCTTAGATAGGAACTATCGGAAACAAGAAATAGCCATCTTATCTGATAGTCAAGCAGCGTTAAAGGCGATCAACTCAGTGTCAATCAATTTGAGATTGGTCAAGAAATGCATAGAGAAGCTGAATAAATTAGGCAAAGAAAACAAAGTCCTCCTACACTGGGTGCCTGCTCACCAAGGGATAGAAGGCAATAAAAAAGCAAATAATCTAGCTAGGAAAGGAGCGAACACTCCACTAACTGGACCAGAACCGTTCTGCTTTCCAAGTGGTAACCAACTCAAGAACTTGGAAGATTCCATCCGCAACCTGGAATGGAAATCTTGCAACGGTCTAAGACACTCGAAGAAGTTTCTGAGGGCTTATGATCAAGAAAAATCACAGATCTTCCTGGGTCTGAGTAAGAACAATCTTCGGATTGTCACGGGGTTTTTAACAGGACACTGTCTCCTCAATGAACACCTCAGTAGATTGAAACTAAGAAGAAACGGCGAATGCAGATTCTGTGGGGAAGATGGGAAACACCAGTACACCTCATCACTGAGTGCGCCGAGACGACAACCATTCGTGCCATGAATTTTGGTACGACTGATATTGGAGATGGAGAACTACCCTCTATAAAACCGTCCCAGATACTGGCTTTTGTCAAAGCCCTGGGACTGTATGATGAGTTATGATTCAAGAAAGGGGGACACAATGGATCTGTAAGGTCGAAGTGATTAACCCCCCTCCCACTCATTCTAAATTCTAAAAAAAAATTCTAATCCTCACATAAATATGTCTAAATAGATACTCTATTTGTATTTGAGCACAATGCTGTCTATTGTTGGCTATGCTGGTCCAAGTTATCTCTGCTAATTTCTTAATATTATGGATCCATCTCACGTTTGGTCTCTTAATTCCTCTTAGGTACCATGCTGCAATTTTTGTGGTCCATCTGTTGTCCGTTCTTTTTGTCAGGTGTCCTGCCCACTGCCATTTGAGGGATTTGACTCTATAAATGACATCTATTACCTGGGCCTTTTGTCGAATCTACTCTATTCTTTTAGTTATTTCCAGCATATTTCGTTTCATTGAGCGTTGCGCGATCTGCAGTTTCCTTATGAAAAGAAAAGTATGAATATAAAACGTTGTGCAAGTAAATATAAATTTAGAAAACAGTCACGGTGTTAGTTTCAATGTCTACAAGGGTTTTCCGATATTCCTAGCTGAAAAAAGCATTCGTAGTCATGTGTGTCACAAGAATGAAAATTTCCTTTATGTATCTTTTTAAAATTGGTGCTTGACTCAATTATATGTATTTGGCCCACCCTGTACGTGCAGTATACGCGCGGCTATATACGCGTACGCCGCGCCTTTTACTAAATGGTGGTATTCAAGCTAGCTTTGCTTCCATTAATAAATCAGAACGATGTGATGTTGGGGCTTTTGTAGAATGAAGTTAAAATTCGACGTTCTTTAGGAAATTTAACAAAGGAAATGAATTATTGCCTCTTCGGTGCCATTGTTCTTAAGTTACGGCCCTGCTATTCTAAAGAATGTTAATTTAAAAGTTATTGTTAAAGATATGACAGGAAAAGTAGCTAAGAAGGGTTGCTTTGGATATACTGTATCTTGTATTACTTACAGGTATGATGTTTAACAACGTTTAGTATATTAATTTATGTTGTAGATATTTGCAAAATATATTATACGGTCTAGAGAAAAAAATAGCGTCACACTGGCTTTTGAAATAAAAATAAATGAAAATATTTGTGGTACCATTCGTCCTGTTTAATTTTGAGTGAATTATCGAGGGAGAAGAAAAACAATTTAAAATTTATAAATTACTTAATTATTAATGAAGAATTTGTTTTCCTTAATCTTATTTTAGTTATTTTAAATACTTTTCTTAACAATATAAAGTTAAAGGATAAACACGCAATTTTTATTAAATCTTTAAAAGAAACGGTAAATCATGTCCTTTGGCATTATGATAGGGAAATATGGCAAACCTGGATTAAGACACTTGCTTATTTTTAATGAACCCTTTAGGGACAAGGAAAAGAGGACAACTTGTAATTTATAAATAACTTAATCATTAAGTGTTTTTTACTTCCCACGCCAGAAGAGACAAAAAAGTATTTTTGTTGGACTTTTTTTCTAAACAAAAATTTGTTGTTTTTTTTTAAATCCAGTTGTTCTATACATAAAACAGATATTTTGGTTTTCATTGTTTTTTTGCTTTAGTAGCACTACCAAGGCATAAACATTACTTATCACATATTTTTATGACAAAACATTAATTTTATTTTTTGAGTATTAAATTTTATGTATATTATGAGTAAATTTTCTAATATGCTGGGAATAACCAAGTGAGACCGTAAAATAATAGAGTGGATACACGTTACAAAGTATACTATAATAATGCAAAAAATATAATATAAAAATATAATAACCAAACCAATCCAACATAAATAATAAAATTATTACGCATGTATCTGTAGATGTTGAAGTAATGAATATTAATAGCCTTCAATGATTAATAAGGAATTGTATACCGTATGTATTAAAGGATAAATTAATTTCTTCATTAATAAATAATTCTCATCAGGTGGTAGTTATTAATTTAAAAGTTTAAATTAAAGAAATAAATAGCTATAAATAGTTTTGGCTCCTGATAACTGTAAGAAGCATACCTCTCGAAAAGTTAAGCATAGATTTTTTTTCAAGAAATTTCAAATACCTTTTTACACGTACAGCTATTTAAGCACTGAATTAGTTGAATTTTTTTTGTATTTACTATTTAAAATTAACTATTTCTACGTAACCTCCGTAGTGTATATTTTAACAAATTTTCATCAAATTCCTCTTTTCACATTTTAATTTTTACAATATTATTTATGTTTCGAAAATTCTCTCAACAATTCTCACTTTAAACCGATTAAGTTACTCCCTACTGGACACAAATCCGTCCTCAAAGCCAACCTCAAAGCAATCGTCTTCCGATAAATAAACAACCGTTTCCAAGAACAATCAATCCGTATCTCGCCATCCATCATTAGCGTAGGAATCCGACCGATGACGGCCCTGGCTAAGTGCATTTCGGTGTTCACCTCCAGACCGCACACGGCACCGGGCGCACTTGATTCTGCATACGGTTACAGTGGCGGAGGTTGCCATTATAATTCATCTTTATTAGGCTGCGTAGAATAGGCTATTTATCTCCCGGCGTCGGGTCGAGGTCTAGGTGAGTAAGAGGGATACTGGAATTATATTAACGAGTATTAGATATTATACGTGTGTGCGTAGTTAGGCTTCATTCAGAACCTCCCAGTTAGTGGAATAAATTAGTGGTTTCTAGAGATCTACCAGCCCTGAAAATATTTTCACTTATTTAAGATTAACCCTGTATAATTAATGAAGCCGCTACAAAGGCATAGTTTATATCAAATAACCTTTTAGTCACGTGATTAAGCTTGACCGGCACAGCCTTGCCTACTTTTACATATTTTCTTTTCATCAAAATATTTCAAAAACCTTAAAAAAAATAGGATAAATCTATACTAATATATAAAATCCTTAAGTGACTGACATACTGATTAATCACGATCCTGCTCAAACCACTCAACGTAAGAAGCTCAATTTTGGCATACAGGTTGATTCTAGGGTGTAGAGGTTCGATAAAAAGGGATTTTTCGAAATTCCAGTTCCAAGAGGATGAAACCACCCCTCAAATATTCCAATATTTTTTATTTAAAAACGGTCAAATTTCCGAAAAAACGCTTAAACACGTACATTTTATTTTGTTTTTTACATATTTTAAGATTTTTTAAAAATGTATACAGGGTGTTTCGAAAAATCTGGTCATTGATTAATCACGATCCTGCTTAAAGCGCTTGACGTAAAAAGCTGATTTTGGAAAACAGATTGACTTTAGGGTGTAGAGGTTCGATAAGAAGGGATTTTTCGAAACTCGAATTCTAAGGGGGTGAAATTATCCCTCAAATATTAAAATATTTTCTATGTAAAAACCGGTGAGATTTTCGGAAAAACTCTTAAACACGTATATTTTATTTTGTTGTTTTGCATATTTTAAGATTTTTTATAAATTTATACAGGGTGTTTCATAAAATATGACCATTGAGTCCAGTATGACCTGCTTGACGCTTAAAGCTGATTTTTGGCAAACGGATTGACTGTGGGGTGTAGAGGTTCGATAAGGAGGGGTTTCTCGAATCTCAAATTCGGATTTTTCGAAAGTCAAATTCCAACGAGATGAAACTACCTCTCAAATATTACCAAGTTATATAATAATATCGCCATATTGTTTTTTCTCACGCTGACATAAATGTGAGAAAATTTTACCCAGTTTGTATGTTAATGGAAAATCTTGCTTTGCTTTATCATCACCATTACAAATGATTAATTCGACGCGAACGAAGTCGCTGGTACACGCTAGTTAATTATAAATATATAAACGGTTATTATTTACATCATCAAAACTCACCTCCTTAACAGCACTAAAGGGATATAAAGGGCCATTACTACCGCTTTCCAGTTCAAAATATTCTAATAAGGTTATGATGAGTTTTTTGCGACGGTTATTAAGCTATCTTGTAAACTTAGGAGTTTTAATAATTAATTTTTATCTTGTAAACATCCGGGATTTTGTTGTAAAACTTCACACCCCAGTATCTAGGTCCATCTCGAGACCTTTCTAACCTATGTATAGAGATACCGAGGTGCTCCGCCCTACGAGTGTCATGAGAGCCATGCTGAGGATTACGGGATATTTTTCTGTATTGTATATATACACATTATTTATATTTTCCTATCGGAACACAGGGTTACAATGTATTGTTACACAGAAAATTAATCAACTACAAATAAAATTAAAAAATATCGAAAATCGTAAACTAAAAGGTTGGACGTAAACACTATCTTGCCTGGTTACCTTTAACGTTCGCAATTTATATCTAGTTCGACGAAATATCGTCGAACCGATTTCCCATAAACCAGAAAAATAACCTCGGTCGTAGCTCGCGTCCCTTTCTCTCCTTTCAATGCGAACGAAAATCAGATTTACGGCCGGCGACCACAGCTCGAACCTCTCCTTATTTATTTTTAGCGTAATGGTCAATTTTTCCGTAACATTGAAACTGGACCAGGGTATAAGCCTTAGTCATTCGAACCCGCTCTGTTTTCTGATTTCCTACACGGGTAGAAATCGATGGTTAAGAGGGATAAATTGTCAAGTATTTTGATTATAGTTAGTGTTCCTTACAGTTAATTTGATTGACCCCTAGTACTTCTACTTATACTAAGGGCTGGCAAAGGTTAATCTTGGATCGAGATTTCCGTATGCAAGAAGAGTACAATGCGTTTATAATGTACTGAACAAAGAGAGGACAGTAAACACGTTGCCAAACGTGTGAAATAAACCGAGAAACTGTGCACATCGCTAAGAGACGTGGAAGGGGATATAGCAGATTTGTCGCAGTTGACCGGTCGACCAAATCAATACCTCTGTCAGTACTTAAAGTTCTAGGGAAAGGTGTACGTCATTCGTTCAGCTTTACGATTTAATTACGTCTCTTGATACTGAATTTGTTTATTTATTAACGAGTCGTTGTAATTTTCCCTATAGCTTGAATTTTTTGCAGCTAAGTGCAAGCTAGAAACACTTGCATTTTTGGTAAAGATAAGTGGAATTGAGTGGGTGTTCGATAGTGGTCGCGCTATTAGAACTCTGAATTCAAAAATCGATATCTCGAAATCTATTAGAAATAATAGATTGTAGTTTTTTCAAGAACTTTGTTAATATTTTTGCTGTATTTTCTTTGTAGACAGTATGTGAAAATCTTTATCAATAAAAAAATTACACGATTGCTGAAAATTGCTATGCTCTAAAAGTAAATGGATGGATTGTTTACAATTTTTGAATGGAAAAAAACAACCTCATCGAATTTTTCTTATTTAAACATATTGTAAAATATCTGATCTTGAAAATAAAAAAAACTTTCAATATCTAAAGTGGTTCTTGAGTATCCTTATTATTCCATTTCAGATGTTCAGAAACATGTCTAATGATTTTATCTAGTTATCTCTTGAAAAAAGTCTTTTAAAAATAAGCGGTTTGCGATCGTGATTTTACTTTACTTGATACGGAAAGGCGTATCGGCAACGCCGCAACAGCACACCGTCGCGCGTCGCCTCGGTCGGTCGCATTTCTCTCACTCCGACTTAATAAGATCCCTATGCGATTTACTTCCATACATGTAAATGCCGACCCAAAAGTAACAGTTGCCAGCACGGTATATACAGGATGGTCCGAACTGTATTCCGGAAACTTCGACAGCATATTCTGCAGATAAAAATAAGTAAAAAAGTTCGTATAGATGTATGTCCTAAAATGCTTAGTTTCGGAGATACAGGGTGTAGAAGTTTCATTTTTATTTCGATTTTTTCCAAATAATTTCTGCAGTAACGTCAATATTTGGATGAAAATTGGTGTCTGGGAGTTTTTTGACATGAGAAATTTGGGATTTTGATGTCAATATGACTCCTACTAAAGTAGAATGAGTGGGAAGAGGCACCTCACAATAGAACGGAATGGAGAAGAATTGTAAAGTCAGTTAAGGGTGACAACCAAAAAGTAAAGAGGCAACAAAGCAATGAAATTTTTGAATGTCTGGAGTGCGGTAGACAGATAACATCACGTATCGGGCTTTTCAGTCACAGAAAAGCTCATGAAAGAAAACGCCTTGCGTGACCATCTTCTGATGCGTGTCAAATACTCGTCAGCGAGTAATGGCGGTATGGTATGGTATGGTACTAAAGTAGAGGGCGCCACCTACATATTTTTTAACTGGTTTGAAGAGTAATAACTTTTCGTCGGTACCTGTATAAAACTACTGAGTGAAAGAATATACATTTACGACTTTTTTACTTAAAAATGTCTCTTGGTAAAAATCGCTACGAGTATTGGTTTTCGAGATATTTGGAAACAAAATTATCAATACCTGTCATCATTGACATAAATTAAACATGATGACTAAATTGTTTTTTTATATCAAAAGTTCAACAGAAACTGTTTTATCATCAATTTTTTGCAGAAAAATTTATGATTAATTAAAAAAAAATATTTCTCAAATTAATTATTTCAGTGAAATAACTATCTACTCAACGTGTTTATTTTTTGTCAATAATGACATGTATTGACTATTTCCATTCTAAATATCTTGAGAACGGTTGCTCGTAGCGATTTTTACAAAGAAATATTTCTTACGTAAAAATACACAGAGATGTATATTTTCCTTCTTACAACAAAACACCGCTCCAAAATCGGTTACCCTAATACCAACACATCTCTATTTAGATGTTTCTAATGTTTCTAATTTTTTGAATATTTTCAATTTTGAACATTATTTCTATCTGTGTACCTCTGTCTTTTTTCTCCATCTAGAATCATCTTTCTCCCTTCGCGTCGTTCTTTTTCTGCCCCCGACCATTCCACTAGACTTTTCACGTTTATTACATGTTTTATTAGACTTTTTATTGCGATACAGGCGGGCGGCATGAGGCAGTATTTTCTCGGCGGTGGCGACCTCTCTCGGACAATGCACACACGTAGAGCGCCGGCACCACTCCACCGAGCGTCGCCTATAGATTTATCAAAGAAATATAATAACCGTTGTTTGTGTGTTGGGATGAAGGAGAGATTGTAGGGATGAAACAATACAAGCAAATTTGAGCATTACTCCCATGTAATTTTTCGATCCTCAGTGCTTTTGGTATCGACAATTTTTTTTGGTATCTTTAGGTATCGACAGTGCGTCAGTATTCGTACTAAGGCTTCTGGTATGCTTGTTCGACCAAGCATCTCGTAACTGTTAACTAACTAATGTTAAGATATATTTTCTTCGTATATTCTAATTACACATGTCTGCCATGACTGGTAGTACACATTCAACCAATGTGTAATACCAGTCATGACATATGCATGCGAAACCTGAATACTTAAAACGGACATAATAAGGAAACTGCAGATCGCACAACGTTCAATGGAACGTAATATGCTGGGAATAACCAAAAGAGTCCATAAAAGAATAGGGTGTATATGGTAAAAGACCCAGGTAATAGATGTCATCCACAGAATCAAATCCCTCAAGCGGCAATGGGCAGAACACCCTCCTAAGAAGGATTGACAATAAATGAACTACAAAAATTACAGCACGGTACCCACGAGGAATCAAGAGACCTAGAGGAAGACCAAACTTGCGATGGGATCATGATATTAGCAATTTAACAGGGAGAACTTGGGCCCGTATTGCCAACAATAGACCACAATGGGCTTAACTACAAAGAGAGTATGTGAAGGAGGCTACACCATAATTGGAAATGGTTAAATAAGTTGAAAATGATGTTTGTGTTAGCACATTTTGAGAACAACTGGATATTTTCTGGATTTTCTTTCGTGTAAATTTAATCTACTCCCATGTTGCCATATTATGCGTTTTTTTGAGGCCGAAATATACTACCTTTGAAATATTTGCACTTATTTAAGACTCACCCTGTATAACGTAAGATAAGCGAATATCTGAGTAGGCACGCAAACTCAGTAGATCGTAGGTTGGCTGGTTGTCTAATGATTGAGACAAGATTAGATTGTGGACAAGATTATATTAAATGTCAAAGCAGGCTCGTTTGTGCGCCAGCCATAAAAAGACAACAGGAACATCATGCAAATAGTCAAACAATATAAAATTAGAACTATTTTTAGGTCTAGGACTACTACAAAAATCCTTAAAATGATAATACCTTCATAAACTAGGTTCATTTATATTAAAAAGTTAAAAAATGTATTTTGTATGATCTATAGATAATGATCATAGTAAGACACTTAAAAGTCTCTAGAATCGATAGAAGTAATTATCAACACCATTTCCTAACACAATCAAGCACTAAAACTATCGATACCAAGATGGTATCGCCCCATCCCTAGAGAACGGTGCTTTTTTTTCAGCCGTTCGTCTTTTTTTAAGAGCCGCTGGTGGTTGTTGCAGCGGCAGCGGCAACCGTGGAAATAGATGACGTTCATACGACGTTTTATGACCGGTCATGTAAGTGCAATCTATTTCGGAGATTTGTTTCCTTCTAATCTGATGTGCGCCGGTGCCACTGTTGCACCGCCATATTTTATCGCATTCTAAACTAAAACGCTGTAATTTTTTATATTTATTATTTCAAATAGTACACTTTTTTAGTACAGTTTACAGAAATTAACTGTGTAACTGAAGAAGTTATATTTAATATTTTAATACACAAAATCAAAGACAAAATGCCGGGTGCGTCTCAAAAGTGGTTCACCCTTATAACTTTTTATTTTTTCAGATAAAAAAAACCAGATTTGGTATGTTAGTATATAAACATAAATTAGGATTGACTGACGTACTCAATTGTTTTTGGTCACTTCCTGTTTCACCGGAAATTACTATAACTTTTGAATCTTAAATGATACCCTCGGTATTCTTTTTTACTTTATTTGATAGAAAATGACATTCTGAATAGAATGACATATCATATGTCAACTTTTGACATTCTCGCTTAACAAAAATCGTACTTTAAAATTCAATCTAGAGTGCCATGGCTATGTTAAAAACACTAATTTTTAATCAAGGAGCCTTGGAAAACAGATTTGATCGTCTAATGTTTTTAGTGTCTTGTCCTGGCCAGTCAGAAAATGCTCAAATCGTATTTTTAATCATATCTCAATTTCTCAAATGGAACTTTTTATACTTATATTATAATTATCAAATTATACTTTTTAAAAATGGCGGGTGGCTCATTAGCATAATAGGAAAAAGCATTTTTTGCGAATAATTTGATACCACACACTTGGTATTTCGAGTCAAATTTTGTTACGAACCGCAAGTTATAATTTCAAATAAAATGTCAAAAGTTGACATATGATATGTCATTCTATTCAGAGTGTTATTTTCTATCGAATAAAGTAAAAAATACCGAGGTGCCATTTAAAATCAAAAGTTGTAGTCATTTCCGGTGAAACAGGAAGTGACCAAAACAATTGAATGTGTCAATCAATCCTAATTTATGTCCTATACTAATATACCAAATCTCGTTTTTTATCTAAAAAAAATAAAAAAGTTATAGGTGTGAGCCACTTTTGAGATGCACCCGGTATATACAAAATCAAATAATTAATCCTAGAACAGTTGTATATTTTCTGGTGATACGATAAAATGAAATTAAAACAGGAATGAAATTAACTGACTTTTAAAAGGCCAAAATCAAAAACAATGTGACATTTACATCACTCATCAGTGTCGAAAATTTCTAATTAAAAAACTCTATTTGTTTCGCGTTTTCGCCTTTGTGCAGAACAGTTCATTCTATTCGGTGTTTTTTTTTACTATTACAGTTCAAAGCAATGCTATAAAAATACAAACCGCGTTTTTATTAACTTTTATTTGTAATATCCCGTAACACCTACAGGTCTACAATAAAAACACCTACTAGTAGATAAGAACAGTTGGGGTAGGAACCTTTGATGTTACAACAGTAAAAATAAAATACTAATTAATATATTAATATTTATACAATGATATAGCGCAGGACTCATATCTAGAGTTCATGACTAAGAGGCTTTATCAAGAATACAACAAATAGGGACTTCAGGTTAGTCTAAAGAAGACCGAATACTTAGCTGTCAATTCCAACGCTCGTTTTGAAGTCTTCATTAATGATAACGTCCAGATTCAACAAGTAGACAAATTTAAATACCTTGGTGCTACTATCAACAACGAGGGTTTGGGCAAAGAAGAAATACAAACCCGAATTCAGAAGAGCAAACAAGTTATTGGATGTCTTAACAGCCTCTGGTGGGACCGAAACTTATCTGCAACAACTAAAAAGAGACTTGGAAGAACATTGGTGGAGTCAGTTCTTTGCTATGGTTCAGAGCTATGGACTCTGAGTGCAGACGCGAAACGCAAAATCGAAGTTGTTGAAATGGACTACCTTAGAAGAAGCGCAGGTATATCAAGCCAATGGAAAAAAAGACAAACATCGAGGTCAGGCGTATCATGAATGCATCGGAGGAGACAGTACTGGATCGAATCGAAAAATCCAGCTTAAAATGGTTTGGACACGTTCTGCGTATGCCGGAGAACAGGTGGCCAAAAAGAGTTTTTCAATGGGCTCCCCAGGGCAGAAGAAAGAGAGGTAGACCTAGAAAATCCTGGAACGGAACGGTTACGGAAGCAATGGAAGCTTGTAACCTAGAAGCTGATGACGCTCTAAATCGAGATGTGTGGCGTAGGGTAACGGGAAGGCAGCAATAGGCTGTAGTTGGAAATGAGTATTAAATACTTAAACCAAATCCCGTTTATATATATATATATATATATATATATATATATATATATATATATATATATATATATATATATATATATATATATATATATATATATATATATATATACAATGATATTATGACAACAAATCTCTACAATGTTTGAGAAATTCGCTAGAGTAGAGATTGGGACACCCATGGGGAGAGGGAATGTTCATTGTAGAACATTCTCCTAAATTTAAGGCAGATCTCTGATGGCTCTACTAACAAACGTACCTAATCCTAGTAAACTTAATGCCAGTAAGTTTAATAGAGATCTAAATCTGTATTGTCAGTCTGAAGAAGCAACGATAGAACACATTTTATGTCGGTGCAACAGTTTGGCAAATGTGCCTTTCTTTGTACTAGGCAATGCTAGGACATTGACACAGAACTATATGGAGGGTTCAGTCTCCAAGTTATTAGACTTTTTGAAAAGGATAGGACTGAAGAATGTAACCTAGAGATCAGAAGAGAACCATAATAGAACTGAGAAGGTCGCAGTGGAACAGAACGATAGCCACCACAAAATCTTATCTAAATATTTACCTGCGCAAATGAACTAATCACCCTGATACACGTCTAAATTTAAATCTAGAATTTGAACTCTAAAGAAGAAAACATTAGACCAATGTGTACTACGAGTCATAAATTATGCATACGAAACTTAGATAATTAAAACGGACATCATAAGAAAACTGTAGGTCGCACAACGCTCAATGCAATCAAATATGCTGGGAATAATCAAGAAAGACCGTCAAAGAATAGAGTGGATACGACAAAAGACCCAGTTGATAGATGTCATTTACAGAGTCAAATCCCTCAAATGGCAATGGGCAGGACACCTGGCAAGAAGAACGGACAACAGAAAAGACCAGAAAAATTACAGCATGGTACCCACGAGGAATTAAGAGATCTGGAAGAAAACCCATCCTGAGATGGGACCATATTATATTAGGAAATTATCAAGGATAACTTAGGCCTGCATAGCCTACAATAAACAACAATGTGCCCAAATACAAAGAGAGTATCTAAACATGTGAGGGAGGCTACACCATTGTAATTGGAAATTGGAAATGGTTGAATAAGCTGAAAATCATGATGATTGTCTTGCAGACCAAGTATAACGTATAACATCAAGTTATTTAACTATATTCTAGAACTATTGTGTTCAAATTAAATTAAAAACTATCAATATTTTACTAAATTTTATTTGTGTCTAGCTAGGAAAGAAACGAACTACCGGACCATAAAATTGCAATTTTTTAAAATTGTTTCCATTTTCGGTCGGAGCTTTTCCGTCCGCAATTTTCAGTTGCGATGCACACAGGTGTTCCCTTTGGTCGTTTCCTTCTATTTCTCTCGACAAACGGCTTAGACAAATAAAAGATAAGAACCTAAAATAGATACCCGGTCTGCTATTATTGCTTCCCGATTCAATTTAAAATATCAGCGCCGGTTAATAGACTTCGATTAGTCGGAAGCGGTTTTTACCCAACGAAAATCTTATTTCGTCCGATTAGTTTCTTTGTATCTCTTTCCCGATTGCTATTTAGAAAAGCTAGATCGTTTTGTTTCGACTTTCTTGTTAGCGTTTGATCGTTTATCGGCTGGCAATTAGTTTTTATTTTTTTTAATCTTATTTTCATAATTTTTTAATTAATTTTGTTTTTTACTGTAATAATTTCAATCTAATCTCGCTCTTAGGTGTCTTTAACATTACTAATATGCCTCTATCTCAATTAAATGTTGTTATTTCGGCATAAGATTCAAACAACATGTGGAATGGTTTAACAAAATAAGGAATTTAATGAGAACTAAGTTTTTTAATTCATTTCAGTACCTTTAGTCTTGGGTTGAGATTTCCGTATGTAAGAAGAGTACAATGCGTTTATAATGTACTGAACAAAGAGAGGACAGTAAACACGTTGCCAAACGTATGAAATAAACCGAGAAACTGTGCACATCGCTAAGAGACGTGGAAGGGGATATAGCAGATTTGTCGCAGTTGACTGGTCGACCCAATCAATACCTCTGTTGCCTTATATACCTTAATTTGTTTATTTATTAACGAGTCGTTGTAATTTTCCCTATAGCTGGAATTTTTTTAAGTGCATGCTAGAAACACTTGCATTTTTGGTAAAAATAAGTGGAATTGAGTGGGTGTTCGATAGTGGTCGCGCTATTAGAACTCTGAATTCAAAAATCGATATCTCGAAGTCTATTAGAAATAATAGATTGTAGTTTTTTCAAGAACTTTGTTAATATTTCTGAGTTTCGGTTTATATATAAACCGAGAAAGTGTGCACATCGCTAAGAGACGTGAAAGGGGATATAGCAGATTTGTCGCAGTTGACCGGTCGACCCAATCAATACCTCTGTCAGTACTTAAAGTTCTAGGGAAAGGTGTACGTCGTGCGTTCAGCTTCACGATTTAATTACGTCTCGTGATCCTTAATTTGTTTATTTATTAACGAGTCGTTGTAACTTTCCTTATAGCTTGAATTTTTTAAGTGCAAGCTAGAAACACTTGCATTTTTGGTAAAAATAAGTGGAATTGAGTGGGTGTTCAATAGTGGTCGCGCTATTAGAACTCTGAATTCAAAAATCGATATCCCGAAATCTATTAGAAATAATAGATAGTAGTTTTTCAAGAAGTTTGTCAATATTTCTGCTGTATTTTCTTTGTAGACAGTATGTGAAAATCTTTATCAATAAAAAAATTACACGATTGCTGAAAATTTCTATGCTCTAAAAGTAAATTGATGAATTGTGTACAATTTTTGAATGGAAAAAACAACCTTATCGAATTTTTCTTATGTAAACATATTGTAAAATATCCGATCTTGAAAATAAAAAAAGTTTCAATATCTAAAGTGGTTCTTGAGTTATGGCCTGTTATGTGTTAAAAAGTTGAGTTTTTAAATTATCGCCATTACTGACGTTTTCTCGTTATAAAAAAATGACACCTTAACGATATCCTTATAATTCCATTTCAGATGCTCAGAAACATGTCTACTTTACTTGATAGGGAAAGGCGTATCGGCAACGCCGCAACAGCACACCGTCGCGCGTCCCGTCGGTCGGTCGCATTTCTCTCACTCCGACTTAATAAGATCCATATGCGATTTACTTCCACACATGTAAATGCCGACCCAAAAGTAACAGTTGCCAGCACGGTATACACTTTTGAAGAAGAGTATAAATTTCACAGAAATTTTAATATTAAAAACATGCTTTTGTCTTTGGTCCTCTTCAACCCACCTACCAAATAGACTTTAATGTATTTCTAATGTCACTGTCATGGAAATGTTTTATGAGCTTTTCATGAGCTATTCTGTGACTAAAAAGCCCGATACGTGACGTTATCTGTATAACGCACTCCGGATATTCAAAAATCTCATTGCTTTGTTGCCTTTACTTTTTGGTTGTCGCTGTTAACTGAGTTTATAATTCTTATCCACTGCGTTCTGTTCTGAACTGCTTCTTCCCATTCATTCTGCATGTTAATAATCTTTAAGTTTTCGTGGAAAATATCCTTGTACCTTTCGAGTTGTCCACCCGGCCACCTCTTACCGTCTACAAGCTCACCGTAAAGCACAGATTTTTGTATGACCAGCCCATCTTAAGCGTGATTTTATAATCATGACTTCAATACTAACGCAGTTAAAGATCAAAAATAGTAATGTTCTTAATGATAAAATTCCTATAAAACTTACTGCCTTCTTTAAAAGCGAATATTTCCAATAAAAAGGAAAGTTATTGAGATGAACCAAAAAACTAAATATCGAGAAAAAATGCACACACTTCAGGAATAAACATAAAGAAGCGAATAAGTTAAATGTATATGTTACTAGCAAACATTTATTTCAAGGCATTATAGAGACAGACATCCTGAAACGTCACACGCCCGATGGACGAATTCCCGTGGGAACCTCCATGTCCATTTGTATTTGGAAGCGACATGTTTTAAAGAGCCTAACGAAAATAAAAATAGAGCCGAATTTGTTTGATTTTTGTTTCCGATTAAAATGTGATGGGCTGAAGTATTTAAATGTTAATCGCTGCAGGGGCATTGACTGCGTTAAAAAATTAATCCAAATGCTGTAATCTGGTAAAACAGATCTGGGGTTTAGAGCGAGCTGTTTTATATTTTATTCCAAAATATTATTACGGAAACGTTTAAACAAGATATACTAAAAAAATAACAAGGGTTGGGTACAACAACTTTAGTATTTTTCGTACTCGTGGTATTTCTTTGTCAGGGTATTTTGCCACTGCAAAAGAAATCTAAAAATTAAAAAATATTATGTTCTTGTAAAATGTCACTGCTACTGATAAAAGATGATAAAAATCCGAATACCTTAAATTTTTTGCCAACCAAGCGAGGAAAATCAGAATAGCCAGCTATTTCAATTTTTCTATACTTTTTTATACTTCTCTACACTTTTCTATAATTTTCTATACTTTTCTAACTTTTCAATACTTTTATATACTTCTCTTTACTTTTGTATACTTCTCTATACGTTTCTATACTTTTCTGTACTTTTCTATATTCCTCTATACTTTTCTATTTTATCTACACTTTTCTATACTTTTCTATACTTGTCTATACTTTTCTATACTTTTATATACTTTTCTATACTTTTCTATGCTTTTCTATACTTTTCTATACTTTTCTATACTTTCTATACGTTTCTATACTTTTCTATACTTTTCTATACTTCTCTATACTTTTCTATAATTCTATACTTTTCTATACTTTTCTATGCTTTTCTTTAATTTTCTATACTTTTCTATACTTTCTATAATTTTCTATCCATATTTCGCCACTAAAAAAAATATCTGAAAATTAAAAAATATATGTTCTTGTAAAATGCTTTTGCTACTGATAACAGCTGATAAATGTCCGAATACCTTAAATTTTTTGCCAACCAAGCGAGGAAAATCAGACCTGCCCGCTATTTCAATTTTTGTAGATCGTTAATGATAATTTGTGAATTTTTTTTCACACTCTTTAAATTTGAATAAATAAACAATAAAAAATTATCTATTTACCCTCTACTCTCTTTACCCCATCAAATCTTACCCCCAAAACCCCATTTTCACCCCATAATTTCGTCTAATGACTTATAAAATAACCGCGGCACCGATAGAAGCAGCAGCGTGTCGGACGAGCAGCGTTTTTCCCGCTTTCCCGAAAACTTTTCCGCTCGCTTCCCTTCGACACGGCCCCTATAACCTTCCCCGCAACCCCCGGCGCTCCGGCCGGGCCTATCTTAACGAGCATCTTAATATCTGCTTAGCGTGTCGGGGCTCAATTAACAATTTTACTTAAATTCCGTATTGTAAGGCACTTACTCTTTCCTTTTTCCCCAGTTCGGGCCGGTTTTTGGAGCCGTGGATTTGGAGATTTCAACACTATTTTCGATTATTTGCAATGGGAAAATTACTTAAAAATTATTATTGTACGGGTAGTAACAGTAACGAATAACAAATATACAACATATGAATAACTACACTCAAATTTCTGGTCAAATTTAGTCAAGTGTTATATTTCTGTTATTTTTAGCCCTATTTTCATGAATTTTTTAGTAAGCCGTATATAACTATATCAACTTTAATTTATAAACTAACCCTAACTCCTCAGCAATTTGTTTTTTGATTCATGTCAATACATGCTTCGATTAATTTTTAAGAGCGAAATGAACTGATAACGGTCAATTTGCAATTTTTTTAATTATCATTACTTTTTGATGTAATTTTTTAATAAGACGAGATGGTTTTAGTGACTATTGTCATAACGTCGTAGTACGCCCTGCATTAGATACTCTATACTAAATAAATGAAAAAAAAACGATAAAGACTAAAGATACAGTCCTGGTTTTAATAAACATTAATAACGATAACAGAACCGACGATATTAAAGAAAACATCTGTAATACTCAATTATACAAACAGAAAAAAAAATGTAACAAATACCCTAATACGTTTTATTGCCTCCCTTGGATGTTATAACTGCCTGTATATGTTCGTTCATACTGTCATTGAGGTTGCATATATCATACTGCGTTATGTTTTCCCATCCTTTAAGGACCAAGCGAAGCTTATTTAATGAAGCTGGTACTGCTTCGCGACCTCTAACCCTCTTGTCAAGCATTTCCCAAATGTCGAACATGATAGGCATAGTTCATAGTAGTATATAGTTAACAATAATCACCAAAGCCACCTTGTCATATTAAAAAGTAACGTCAAAAAGAAATGATAATCGAAAAAATTGCAAATTGTTGGTGGCAAGATCATTTCGCTCTTAAAAATTAACGAAGGCATCTATGGACATGATCCAAAAAACAAAATGCTCAGTGTGTTTTAAAGTTAATGTAATAAAAAACAATCCCTTGATTAACCCTGTATAATATGCCAAATACTAAAGTTCATAAAAAAAACTTTTTTATTAGAGTTTAGGAATTAAAGTTGATATAATTATATAGAACTTGCCATAAAATTTATGAAAATAGGGCTAAAAATAAAAATATAACTCTCCGTTACGTTTTTTTTGCATCAGTGTAGATTCAGAGGGCATATGGCTAAAATGAGATATAGTAGAGCATATAAATCTTTTGTTGCTCACTATATATTTGACAGATACCTTTCTAGAGATGTTAATAATTTAAATCAAACGAAAACTTTCTTTTTTGTCAATTCTTGAATATCGTCTGTCGCAATCACCACTATACAGACTTTATTTTTAAGACCAGCATAATTCAACGCTATCGCCTCCTGAACAGAGCCAATAAAAACACCGAAACTCGGGATAATTCGAGAACCTATACATCCACCTCACATTTTAATAACAAATCCCCAATTCCAATATCCTTTCCAGCCTGGCGAAGAAATAATAATCACCGCCAGTCCGGCTGTTATGGCATCCCTCTTATCAAGCAGGCCGTTTCTCGGATTTGTTTTCTTAATATCAAAGTCTGGCACTGGTCCGTAAATTGCGTCACCTAGTAAGGAGTGTGTGTGAAAGAAAGAGACAGCGAGTGGGAGAGAAATAAAAGAGCAATAAGGATCATCTTAGGCGAAAGCTTTATAAACTAAGCCATTTTTCTATACAGCTTTTCACATTTTTTGGACCAAACCTAGTTTTCTATATTTTCTATACTGTTTTATACTTTTCTATACTTTTCTATACTTTTCTATACTTTTCTATACTTTTCTATACTTTTCTATGCTTTTCTATACTTTTCTATATTTTTCTATACTTTTCTATAATTTTCTATACCTTTCTACACTTTTCTACACTTTTCTATACTTTACTATACTTTTCTATACTTTTCTATACTTTTCTATACCTTTCTATACTTTTCTATACTTTTCTATACTTTTCTGTAATTTTCTCTACTTTCTATACTTTTCTACGATTTTTATGCTTTTCTATACTTTTCTATATTTTCTACTCTTTCTATATACTTTCTGTATTTTATTACTTCTCTACCTAGTGGTTTTTGAAATATGACCATTTTTAGATTAACTTTTCTTCATATACTTTACTACACTTTACACCATTTTTTTATTAACCTTTCTTCATATTTGAAACTCTTTTTTCGTTAAAAAATACTACTTATTGATTCTTTTTAAGAGGTAAATAATCTAAACAGACAAAGCCTCTGTTAAATTTGCCTAGTAAAACAATTTTCAAACACAAAAACTCTGAGCACAAGAGGAAGTTGATTATGGGATTTGAACAAATGATTCTATTTATTGACAGAAAAGATACGAAGGTTTAGAAAAGGGATAGCCCGAAATCAAAGGTTCAAAAAGGACAGTAATAAATATAATCCGTTTTCAGACGTTTCAATAAATTTAGCATGTAAAAAGATTTACTTGTTTTCCCTTAAACAGCATTATTATTTGAGTGATCCCGTACACTATTAACTAATACAAATACAGTGCCCATTTGTATTACATATTTTTTAATGTAGTACATTGCAGAGCTTTTTTTATATGTAATTTATGGTCTACCTATTAAATATTATGTATTTTTTAGCTTGAACAAGAAGTCATCTATGTATTGTAAAAAATATATATAAAAACCTATAAAAAAACGATAGTATGGAATCACCCTATATATTTACAGCTGTGTTAAATAATGTAACACTGGTTTTATTGAAGCAAAAGACCATTGCAACCTGGCAACATACATATTTTTATAGAACTATAAAAAATGTTGTGTTTCTATAAAGAAAATATTAAAAATAGATTCCATAAAAATAGAGTATAAAAAACTAATCGTTTTTAAATTACTTTCAAGTCCGTAACGATTGTATCTCTGGAATGAAAGCAATCATTTTTAAAGCTATTATTTTTTTAACTACAGGATTTTTAAGCCGCGCTCCCATTCATCATTTCGTTCTCGTTCTAAGTCCGGCAATTTGAATTTAAAAGAAATATTTTACCATTTTTAATTGGCACATTTGCGAAATGTCGGAGAGTACCTAACTATTATTTTACTAGGAATTTTCTAGTAAAGATTACAGTTATTAGTCTATTATTATCTATTATAATAGAAACAAAGAAACATTTAGAGGATGTCATTTTAGTATAAGTGGAAAAAATAACCAATCGCAGTCCTAGAAAACACTAAGAATTTCTATTAATATAGATTCTATAAAGATATACAGGGTAATACAAATTCCGGGTACGAGCATTGGTATCTTGGGATGTTTTTTTAGCGCTTTGGGATGTTTGCCATTAAAAAAGTTTTAAACTGCTGAGTGTTTTTAGAAAAACCAGATTTTTTTCTAAATTAATTTTATTTTTCCTATCGTTACTTTTTAGAAAATAAAAAAACTAATTGCACATTTTCATAGCCACTTTATTAGGGCTATCTGATAGTATTTTTATATTTCCAAAGTAGTTGATAATTTGTGAGATACGGAGGCCAACTTATTTTTTTTAAATACGGCCCTGTATTTTTTATTTCAGGTTTTGAAAGAACTTAGTCTCCTGAGTACAAAGAAATGCCACACTTTATACTTTTTTTTTTGTTTTGGGTACCTTAACAACGACAAAACTATATTTAATTATTATTTAAAATAATTTCAAGTCCGACTCTACCTTTTTTTAATTATTTAGTCTGATTATATTTATCGCAACAATATTGATCAGTGCTAATTAACATTGAATAAGAAAAATCGAGCCAATTGGATGATTCAAATAAATAATATCCAGATCAGCAATTTAAAGATATTATTTTTAACTTTTTTTATTGTGAATTTGAGATCTCAGTGTGGCGATCTAACAATATTATGCATAGTATTAATCGTAGTTATCATAAATAAATCACCTTATACAAACTAGTTGCTAATGCTCTACAAGTTCGAAAAGGTTACACTCTCTATTGCACAAATTTATTTTTCGTTCAATTTTATTTATAGCTCTTTGAACTTACTTCTTATAAGTATACTTCCGAATGCATTTTGTACTCTTTATTATAAATGTTGAGATATATTGATTTCACTTTTAGAAATGACGTCAAGTAACGCCCCCCCCCCTTCGACCCTTGGCTACAGGAACCTCGCTATAGCCATTGCCATTATACTTGTCTACCATTTCCAATCCATCTTCCGGGTAAATGATTTGACTGTTTATATTATGTTATATTTATGTTTTTATTTTATAATATTTTTTATTATTTTATTGCATTTGATTTTCCGTATTCAACGTTTTACCACACGTCATTGTTTGAAAGCTTATCTCAATATTGTAAGGATGAATAGATTAATTTTACCGGGTGCGTCTCAAAAGTGCCTCACCCCTAAAACTTTTTTATTTTTTCAGATAAAAAAAACGAGATTTGGTATGTTAGTATATGACATAAATTAGGATTGATTGACATATTTATTTGTTTTCTGTCACTTCCTGTTTCGCCGGAAATGACAACAACTTTTGATTTTTAAAAGGTACCCCCGGTATTTTTTTACTTCATTCGATAGAAAATGACATTCTGAATAGAATAACGTATCATATGTCAACTTTTGACTTTTTGTTTAAAACAAAATTGAATTTTAAATTTCAATCTAGAGTGCCATGGATATGTTAAAAACACTAATTTTTAATCAAGGTGCCTTGGAAAAATAGATTTGATCGTCTAATGTTATTCATGTTTTGTCCTGGCTGGTTAAAAGATGCCCAAATCGTATTTTTAATCACATCTCAATTTTTTCAAATGGAACGAGGGTGGCTCATTAGCATATTTGGAAAAAGCATTTTTTTACAAATAATTTGATACCACACACTTGGTATTTCGAGTCAAATTATCGTTATGAACCGCATGTTATAATTTCAAATAAACCATATGCGAAAATGTCAAAGTTGACATATGATATGTCATTCTATTCAGAGTATAGATACGTTTTCTATCGAATAAAGCCACAAAAAACCGAGGGAAACCATTTAAAAATCAAAAGTTGTATTCATTTCCGGCGAAACAGCAAGAGACAGAAAACAATTCAATACGCCAATCAATCCTAATTTATGTCATATATTAACATACCAAATCTCAATCTTTTATCTGAAAAAATAAAAAAGTTATAGGGGTGAGCCACTTCTGAGACGCACCCGGTATATATTAAGTGTGGCATATCATTGTACTTAGAAAACCGAGTTCTTTCAAAAAAAAATACCATGTGATAGTCCTAATAAAGTGGCTATGAAAATGTGCAATAAATTTTTTGATTTTCTAAAAAGTAACGACTGGAAAAAATAAAATTGATTTTCAAAAAAATCCGTTTTTTTCCAAAAAAACTCAGCAATCCTTCAAATTTTTAAAACTTTTATGATGGTATCTTGGTGAACATCCGAAAGCGCAACTTTGCCCCAATATAACTATGTTCGTATCTATTACGGTTACCGAGATACCAATTTTATTTATTGAAAGTAGTTTATTTATAAACGATTTTATTTTTCTAGCACTAAAACGATTAATTTAAATAAAATGATTTACCTGATTTTCTAGCAAAAATTGTTATTATTCTCTGTCACAAACCAGAATATTCTACTGGCCTACTGGTATAGTAAACGCCACGAATGTTTCGGAGTGCCTTCTTCGCCATTTTTACATTAAAAACGTAAATTTTTACCGCAGACGTAGGTTTTTAAAACCCGGTCTAATCATCTACCTGCGCTCCTCCTACTTATTCTAAAATGTTAGCGTCATTGACAAAGACGATACTATATCGCGTTTCTTTGATTGATTCGTTTTTGTGCGTCAGTCCATTAGTGTGCTTGCAGTGCGACCAATGGGGCATTCCATTTTTTATTTATAACTAAATATATGTTTTGACAAGACTTTGACAGTTAAAACAACAAATTACAACAGATTATATATTGATTATTATATGACTTGAAACACCACGGCACTGGAATTAAGTTGTATGTGACCTTCAACAGATTAGTTCACATGGTAGCGACCGATGAATCACTCCTAAACGTTCGTGGCGTTTACTATATACTGGTATTACAAAAAAAACACCTAAAAAACGTGCCTGAAAAAAAACACTGTTAAAAAATTCCCAAAATGAAAATAAATGCTTTATTTTTTAATATATACAGGGTGAGTCTTAAATAAGTACAACTATTTTTAGGGGTTAGTATTTCGGTCGTGCCAAGCCTAGCAACTTTAAAAGTTTCACTCAAATCAACATTCACCCCTCGCCATGTGATTAAGCGAGTCGGGATTTTAAACCGATCATCCCCGTGGGGTTACTGCAACAGCAGCCCCTTAAGTCCCACTCTGACAAGCGGGGAGAGCCAATGAAAATAAATAATCGGTCGTAAGAGCCTTAATTTCCTCCGCTACCGTATTATTTGGGACATAGTGTCGCGATGCATTTAAAACAGGGCCAGGAATGCGTCGTGGATTTTGCAGGAGATAGCGAGATTGCCCTTCTGATTTACAATGTGTGGATGTACAGGATGATCTTAGGCAGGGAGCTACTAAGAGAATTTTCTGTCACCTTGGCACCTGCCACCATAGAAAAACGATAGCAAAAGATCGATTTCTTATTTGCCCACTAATAGGGTTGGAAGAAAATTATTTTTCGACGTGTACGTAGAAAAGTGCGTAGAAAATGTTGAATTTGTAGTATATTAAGTAAAAAATTATAAAACCTCAGAACAGGTACAAAATTAGTTTTGTATATTTAAAGCCGTTTTCTTCAGTTTAGAGGTTACTTCCTTTCTATTTTCTTTAAATTCTACAGGGTGCTTCAAATTTGAGGTACGAGCATTGCCATCTCGGAAACCGCAATAGATACGAAGATGGTTAAATTGGGGCAAAGTTCTGCCTTGGGATGTTTACCAAGATGCCATTAAAAAAATTTCAAAGATTACTGAGTTTTTTGAGAAAAACGGATTTTTTTGAAAAATTTTTAATGTTTTCCTGTCGTTACTTTTTAGAAAATCAAAAAACTAATTGCATACTCATAGCCAGTTTATTAGGGCTATCTGATAGTATTTGTAGATTTTCAAATTAGGTGATAATTTGTAAGATACAGAGGCCAACTTAATTTTTTTAAATACGGACCTGCATTTTTTATATCAGGTTTTCAAAGAACTCGGTCGTTTAAGTACAATGGTATGCCACACATATACATCTTTTTGTTTTGGTAACCTTAACCACAACAAAACTATTTAATTATTATTTAAATTAATAATAAAAATTTAATAAGTCCGACTCTGTTTTTTTTTAATTATTTAATCTCGTTATATTCATCGCAACAATATTGATCAGCATTAATTAACATTGAATAAGGAAAATCACACACACATAATTTTTAAAATCGCAATTATAAATAAATTAACTTCTACAAACTAGTTTCTAATGCTCTACATGTTCGAAAGTGTTATCACCCTCCCTACTGCACACATTTATTTTTCGTTCATTTTTATTTATATCTCTTTGAACAGATCTTCTTATACTTTCGAATGCATTTTGTACAGGTACTTTATTGTAAATGCTGAGATATCTTGATTTCACTTTTACAAATGACGTCAAGTAATGCCCCCCACCCCCTTATTGTAAGCTTTTTTTGACATACTACCCATACAGCACGTCCAAATAAAATTACGTTTCTACAAGGGAGACACATGAGGAACAAAATATGTTAAAGTGAACCTAAGTGTTCGTCTAGTTCTAACATATACATATGAGATACACGCAGGTTTATATTGATAGAATTGTGTGATACAGTGTTTACTAGTTGTATACCGTATGCACTCAAGATTCTAAAGAGTTTTTTGTAATGTAACAAATAATTATTAAAATGATGAAATCTGACGTCGGTATATAATATATACAATGTATAAGTCATATGTATGTGTGATACTTCATATGTATGTGTGATACAGGGTTCGGAAAACTACATGTTACTTTTAAAAACTACATAAACTACATTACAGGTAGTTAATGTAGTTTATGTAGAGGGTGTAGTTTATGTAACCTATGTCAAATATCAAAGGTTTGAGGTGAGGTTATAATAAGTTGAAGCTTTAAAAACACATAATGAATTTAAGAAAACAGAAGAAATATGGCTTTAAATATAATATTTACATCATATTATCTCTATAACACCTCATACAAAGGAAAATTATTCATAATATCAATACATAGTTTATTAACGTAGTTTTCATGTAGTTAATGAACGGGAAAAGACGTAGTTTTTGAAGAAAAACTACACGTAGTTAATCAGGTAAATTACGTCTTAATTAACTACTTCCGAACCCTGCCTATAGTACACACCTTGTAAAAATGTGACGTATACACATAATATAAATATCTATATAGACCATAGACTTAGAATAAAATATAGACTACACTATTTACATTTAAGCGCGGTCCAATATTAATTTTTGTAAACATGTTTACTCCTGGGTGCAGCTGACCTCGGCCGTCTGAGTCTTTCGCCTCCAGCCTATGTTGTCACGTCTAAAATATTAT
Organism: Sitophilus oryzae; assembly: GCF_002938485.1. Taxonomy (NCBI): domain Eukaryota; kingdom Metazoa; phylum Arthropoda; class Insecta; order Coleoptera; family Curculionidae; genus Sitophilus; species Sitophilus oryzae. The sequence continues at coordinate 960,720 of NW_022146490.1, forward strand.
TAATATTTTTTTGTTGTTATACACATATATTGAGATATTAAAACTGTATTTTAATAAAGTAGTGTTTAATAGTAGAAAGATGTATTAAATAGTCCCTATACTACTAAATTATAAGTCGGAGACTATTTAAAAATGACAAATTCTTTACAATTTGGCAACACCCATCAATCGCCGGGTCGCCTGTTCATTCTTTATTCTCTCGTAGTAGAGCCATAGTAGAGTAAAGCACGTGTCGTAAAACCTTGTTGTCACAGTTTCGCCATGGCTATTTTATTGTTTTTATTGGATGTTTTGATTTTGTATTTTTTGGATTCGATTTTCTTAGTGTGTAGTGTCGGTTTAGTGTTTATTTTGATTACTTTTTATTTAAAAACTATAAAACAGGTTCGTCAGTGCCAAATTTGTAAGAAATTGGACTATTTAAGTCCTGGAACAACATTCCACAGGTAAGTCAAATTTACTATTTTGGCGTCAGTGGCGTTGTAGAAAGGCGCTTATTTAGATAATAATTTAGTAAATTATAAACCCTGGAAAATCTGTATTTTTTATATTTATCATTTACGTAAAGGTTCTTACTAACCTCGTTATTAATATAACGAGTAGATACATTATTAAGTACATAAGAAGTAGACACATTATTTTCTTGGGCATTGGTTAATTTAATGCTTTTTTTTATGAAAAATGTGTTTCTTTTTATTCTAAAACCATCCTTAGAATCTAAAATAACATACAGGAATTCCAGAATGATATTCCATTATGAAACAACAATTTTTAAGGCTTATTATAAACTATAAACAATCGAGAAAGTCGAAAAAATTACAAGCTACCAAACATTTTAAAATACCAAACATTCCTTATTTTTTTTCAAGACTAAAATATTTTACAAACATTACTTTTTCCCTATAGTTTCACATCAGGTATAGAAATAACTACGTTTTTATGATAGGGTCACCATTATGATAACAAAAATGACGAACAATGGTCCAGAAATGTAAACAAGTACATATTTTTTGTAAATATTTTTCTTACCGCTTGCATTTTTGTCCATTATTATTTCACAAATTATACAGGGTTATGTAAACCAGGTAGATATTTCGTTTTTTTTATATTAAACAAAGATAAAATAAATATGCCATTTTAAAATTTATCCAGTACTTACCTAGAGTTTTTTCTTTTTTTTTCTCGACTGTTAATCTATTATTAATTTGTAATACCGTATGATCGAAAAAAACGGCGTCCAGTTGGCTTGGAAAAAACCATCGATACATACTCCATATAATTTTACATATAAAATGACAGCGATCTTCATTTCATAGCCATCGCTGACGCCGTTTTTTTTCGATTATAAGGTATAATTTTCATTTTTTCTTTTATAATGTAATATCACTTAAGTAATATCACATATAATCTGAAGATAGTTTTAGAATTAACCAAAACGTAAATCTTTAATAAAACAATCTGTTATTATTTGCCATATATGTATGTATCCAAGAAAATAATTTACATATTATTATTATATGTTTTACTGTTTTTTATCTTTATTTGAAACTCAGAAATGTTGCATTGGCTTTCTAAAAAAATGAACTTGTAAGTTTTTAAAATGCTTCGTTTCGGAGATACAGGGTGTAGAAGTTTCATTTTTATTTCGATTTTTTTCCAAATAATTTCTGAAGTGACGTCAATATTTGGACGAAAATTGGCGTTTGGGAGTTTTTTGACATGAAAAATTAGATTTAGATGTCAATTTGACTTTTACTAATAGGGGGCGCCACCTACATATTTTTTAAGTTATTTGAAGAGTAATACTTTTTGTCTGTATCTATATAAAACTACTGAGAAAAATTTACATTTCCAACGTTTTTTACTTAATAAGGTCTCTTGTTGACACTCGCCACAAGTATAGTTCTCAAGATATTTGGAAACGAATTAATCAATACATTCTTCATAAATTATTTGGAAAAAAGCGAAATAAAAATGAAATTTCTACACTCTGTATCTCTGAAACGAAGCATTTTAGGACATAAATTTATACTATTTTTTTTACTGATTTTATTTGCAGATTATGCTGCCAAAGTTTCCTGAATACAATTCCGACCACTCTGTATATCAAGATATCCCCCATTACGTACTAGTTTTTCTTAATAATTTTCTATACATTTTCCAACGCCAAGATGTACCAAGCGCATACAAATACATCAAGCTTCAAACAAGCTTGCACGTTGACAGTAATACCTACAGTAATATTGTATTATATTAATGTAATATTTTTGAACCAATGTTCAATATTACTGTAGTAATACTGTTTATACTCATGCCTTTTATATTTGTTTGAATTTGGTGCATATTTCCATTGAATAAAGTATAGTCACCATTACCATTATTATACTTACTCTATAATAAAGACAGTAACGAGTTAAATAAATGTAGTTTTCATTTTATTCACTTCCTAAAAGCTTGCTTTAATGGAACAGATTCCTGTTTTTTCTAATTTACATAATAAGACATCACTTTTACCGGAAAAAAAAATTAAACAATTATAAAGTTTTTTCTCTTTCTGTTCTATTATATCTATAGAATAGATCCTGTTTTGATTAATATTAGAGTTGTAAATGTTTGACTAAAATTAATATTTTATTAAATTAATAATTTATCATCAATTTCAAAAATTAAATAATTTCGATTATTAAAATTTCTTCTATAACACGTACTTTATTATTTTTATCGTTTTTAGACTCTAAGACGTATTTTTTCTAAGTCCTAAACTTTGCTTTATATTAAACTATTTTTTTTATCCTAAATCTTAATAATATAAAAAGTTTAAATACGATATATTTTTAATTGAATTATAGCTTCATTAAAATAAAAAAAATACCCGCCTATGATACGGAGAGTGCAGGTGCACTGAAGAAACAAAAGACAGTGTTGCGTTGGGCGGCAGAGCCGTCAGGAAACGACCGTTACGACGGAGACAGCCTATCTATCGCTCGTGTCGCACTCGTTAGAGCCAAAAACAATAACACAACAATAACAAGACGTTGTCTGTCCGCATCTTCCAGCTATTTATGAATGAGATGCTCAGTCTATATTTTATTCTAAGTCTATGATATAGACACTTTGTAATAGTTTACTGTTGTGTCTACATTCTAGCATGAAATGAAGGTGTGCGCACGCGCTGATAGCCTCAGCGTAGATACACCGACCAAGTGTATCTTATGTGTCCTCTCAGTCCTCTCTCCTTTCTCCTTTCTAGGAGTGGTATGTGTTAGCAGCCATTATTGATTTATCATTCGGAAGCTCTATATAAATGTTCTGTTTGTGTGTAGTTTAAAAGAGATTTTAAGGTAAGCACAAGTTTTTAATTACCTTGTTATACCTTCCTAACAGTATTACTAATATTATAGCAGCGACTCTTCCCTTACTCGATACCCAATTTACCAGATTTTGACTCCAATGAATGAAAACTCCAAATATTCTCGTATAATGATAAAGAGGTTAGCTCTGCTATACAATTTTTTAATTTGGAAATAATAAAAATCTAAATGAACCAGAGAAAGATTTAAACACGTCAAGGAACTTCTTACACTGATATTCGGTAAGTTATTAATGGATCAATATACAGATATGTTTAATATTCAATAATCAGTGTCATATAAAATTTAAGGGTGAGATTGTTAATCTGGAAATAAAATACAACAAAGTCCAACAGAGTGCTCGTTGAATGAGTATGCTAACAAACCAACTGCTTGGAGGAAAAAGAGGAGAAAAAAATGACTAAACGAGGTCCACCAAATCGTGGCGATATACCAGTGTTTACTATTTTTGTATGTTATTATACTAGGTACAAATTCTGTTCTTTTACAGTGTTTTCTTACTTCTAGATTCTGCAGTGTAAATAATAATTATTATTGTGTTATTTGCGATATTGCGTTTCATGATATAAAGAAATATAAGAATTTTATTTTTTAACCACTTAATTCATTTTATGGAACAAAAATGGTACATTTAATACAAAACAAAAATGGAACAATTTTAAGGCTACTTCTCTTGAACTTACGATCGAGATACTTTTGGAAAATACAAAGTTTTGCCTTCCTAATTTTCGTTCTAAAAAGATATAATTGGTATCATTGAATAAATATTTCTTAAAAAGAACGAAAAGTTAGGCATCAAAACTTGTATTATTTCCTAAATTCGTTCATAAGAAGTAGTTTTATCTAGCACAAGATGTATATACGAAGCAAAATACATACGTATACACGCGGTAGTCACAACTGCAATATGTAAACAGGGTTTAAATGTAATACGCAAGCACTGTGTATCCCTTACTTTGTGTATACGTAAATGCTATACTGTGGCTACATTGTGAGGCGGACGTTTAACCTTTGTGCATACGTGTTGAACTACAATGTGTAAACGTAGCATATTTACATCGGGGGAATTGTGTCACCCTGTGTCTACATCTAATAATGCAAACACATCGTAAATGTGATTTGATGTGCTGTATAGGATATCTCCGGAGATTAAAAGACGAATAACACAAGCTAGAAAAACCATTAACTTTCTGAAAGGGGTACTTTAGAGTAATGATGGGGTCTACGATGCAGAGACATAGAGAATAATGGAAGCCAACCGAAGATAACTGAAAGCAGTAGAAATTAAAAGAACTGTAACTTATTTATCACGAAATTTACAGCCATCATAAACCAGGCTTACGGAACAATCTCTCCAATCGAACTGAAATACGTATTTTTTATTGCTAGATCTACAGGAGCTCACCCCGATGATGCCACCAACCAATTCGATTAGACGAAACTCGTAAAATTAATTTCCTAGTTCAACATTTTAATTTCCGAAAAGTCGCTGTTCAAAGCTCGGTGCGTCCTTTATTAGAACGCGAGAGAAACAAAGACAGAGAGAGGTCCAAGAGTAAAATGCGAGAAAAACGAAAAAAAAAACATCGGCTTTTTCATTAGGACCATCGTCTTAGATTTTTGAATAATTGCTTTTCTTTTCCGCTGGATGGTGAGAGGAATTTGCGAGGGGGGAGTGCTATTATTTTAATTAAGACTAAGTTATTATCGGCTTGGAGCTCTAACAGCTCGAAAAGGAATTAATTTCGAGATGGATTGTTTAATTTTTCATTAAATTTTGCCGCACGCACGGCTAGGAAAAATTTGCACAATTTGTTTTATTTAATTTTAATTTTTACTGAATTTAATCAAAAAAACTCAAAAACACTCTTATTTTATTATGGTATCTACTGATTTTTTTTAAATTTATTATTTTAATAGATTAGGGGCTAGAGCACATACAGTGTTAGTTTTCTACGATGTTCTCTATGGGTATTTCAGAAACTACTAGAACTAGAGAGTCGGTCAAATTGAGAAAGAATTGCAGTTTTCTGAGGTCAAATATATGCGCTTTTTGGATTTTTGAAAAATTTATGGCTTACTAAGTAGATGTTTCAAAAAAACAAACAAATTTCGTCTATTTTAAAAATGCGCTCTAATTCCATTATAACCTATTTTAGACAAAAAAAATTCACATAAAAGTTGTATATAATCGCATTCCTAATGTGATTGTGTTGCCCGTTTTTTTTTCAAAATCCTGTCATTTTTGACATTTGACACAAACATATGTTTTTTTAATGGAAAACATAGTTCATAAAAAGCGTAATTTTCAAGCTTTTCAGAGATATAAACTATTTTTTTTTTTTCAAAAATTACCGAGTTATTGCCGATTTTTATCTTTTTTGAATAATTTCACTTAGTTGGCATGGTATTCTTATTCTATTTTCAATTATGATTTTTAACTTATAAGAAGACATAATATTTTTTAAATGGTTCTTTACATTTATATTAAACAAATTAAAACTTAACTATTCCTATATTACTACCTACATACATTTTAAGTTATTTTAGCAAATATTCATAAAATCCGCCAATATACAGGGTGGTCCGAACTGTATTCCGGAAACTTCGGCAACATATTCTGCAAATAAAAATAAGTAAATCAGCTCGTATAAATGTATGTCCTAAAATGCTTAGTTTCGGAGATACAGGGTGTAGAAGTTTCATTTTCATTTCGATTTTTTCCAAATAATTTCTGAATTAACGTCAATATTTGGTGTCTGGGAGTTTTTTGACATGAGCAATTTGATTTTTATGTCAATATGCCTGTTTTTTTTTGTAGGGGGCGCCACCTATATGTGTTTTAACTGTTTTGAACAGTAATAACTTTTCGTTCGTACCTGTATAGAACTATTGAGTGAAAGAATATAAATTTCCGTGACTTTTTACGTAAAAAATGTCTTTTAGTCAAAATCGCTACAAGCAACCGTTCTCAAGATATTTAGAATGGAAATAGTCATTACACGTCTTTATTGACAAAAAATAAACAGTTGACTAGATAGTTGTTTGATTGGAATAATAAATTCGGGAAATTTTTATTTTTTTTAAATTAATCATCAATTTTTTTGTGAAAAAATGATGATAGAACAGTTTCTGTTGAACTTTTGGCACAAAAACATATCAAATTTATGATTTCTCCTATTATTGTCTCTTTCTTCTATTATTTTTTATGGCACAGTTGTACAAATAAAGTTCTTTATTATTATTATTATTATTATTATTTCAGTCCAATAACTATTTAATCAACATGTTGTTTAATTTATATCAATGATGATAGGTATTCCAAATATCTCGAGAACCATTACTAATGCGTAGTAGCGATTCTAACCAAGAGACCTTTTTTACGTAGAAACTTCGTAATTTTATACAGGTACGGACGAAAAATTATTACTCTTCAAACCAGTTAAAAATATGTAGGTGGCGCCCTCTACAAGTATATATTAGTTATATTGACATCAAAGTCAAACTTCTTATGTCAAAAAACTCCCAGACACCAATTTTCATCCAAATGTATTGAGATTACTTCATAAATTATTTGGAAAAAATCGAAATAAAAATGAAATGTCTACACCCTGTATCTCCGGAACTATATAAGCATTTTAGGACATACATTTATACGAACTTTTTTACTTATTTTTATCTGCAGAATATGCTGCCGAAGTTTCCGGAATACAGTTGGGACGACCCTGTATACTCCATATTAAATGCCTATTCTATGTCCTTAAAGTATATACTTCCTTTTTGAAACAGTAATGTCTATTCTATTTCTTGCTTTTCTACAACCTTACTACAAAAAATAATACTTTCTATTATTTTTTCGGATATAATTAGACTTGCAAAAACTTATTTTTCCTCTTTTCGGCAACTCCGAAAATGCACTGTCGAAATCTCTTCTATCTTTCCCGATTCGACATTACCGCATAGTCACGTTCTTATTTTATCCTCTAAACTGCCTTCCCTCATAGAACCTCGGCCTGGCAGCGGCAGCATTCAGACCCAAAAGAAAGCATGGAAAATTTGCATGACAAAAAGCCAAAGCTAGATGCGGAGAATGGCAGCGCGAGCAAAGTCCGTAATGGGAGAGCAAAAAAAATGATGGAGTAGAGTTATAGTTAGAGGAAGTATTACTTTATTAGGATTTTTTACATAGCTACAGGGTTGAGTTTGAAGGGAAGAGATAAATAGGAGTTCATGTTAGAAAAAGATTATACCGGGTGTTGCATCGTCGAGCGGGACATAGGAAATCCCATGTAAATTTTAATGGGGTCAATTATTGGCTTCCCTAATTATTTTAGAGAATAATTCTATTCAGGTTTATTGAAAAGCACTAAAACCCACATTCAAAAGAATAACTTTAGATATTTTTGATTAGCCCGTTTACGAGTTATCGCCGATTTCTTTTTTAATATTTCTCCTTTCTTATGGCCCTGTATTTACTTATGAGCACCAGTCAAGGTAAAAGATAACTGTCAAATGAAGTTGTCATCATTTAATCAGTTGGACATTAAAAACTCATACCTACAACGAAAATATTAGCCATGAATTACACTACCGAAGAAAAAGTATTGATGATTAAATGGTATTATCAAGGAAAGTTAGTTAGTTATCAGAAGGTGTCGGACATGTTTACTGCTCTGTATCCGAATAGACCGATACCTGGAAAATCTACAATCGCAAGGAATATCCAGAGATTTGAGACCAAAGGTACCCTAATAAATAACTGCAGATGTGAAGCAAGGCAGGAACAAAGAGAAGATGCAAGAAATGACACCGACTTGGAAGTTTTATTGTGCGTGGAAGAGAACGATGGAAAGATCAGCACAAGGAAACTTGAGGATGAAATAGGAATAGATCACACTACAGCGTTTCGAGTTTTGAAACGAAATAAATACTATTCCTTTAAATATGAAAAGCACCAAGAGCTACGAGATGGGGACGAAATACGGCGGCAGGCGTTTTGTTTTGATATGATGGAAAGAGCAAACACGGATAGGGAATTTTTAAAAAACATATGTTTCACTGAATGCCCGTTTACCTTAAATAATGAACCCAATATTCAAAATTATCGATATTGGAACAAAGAAAACCAACACAGGTTTGTCGAAACCAGGACGCAATATCCACAGAAAGTAAATGTTTGGGCAGGGATATTCGGACAATATTATCGGGCCATTATTTCTTACGCGAAATTTAAATGCAGAATATTATTTGGAACTACTCGAAAATCATATTTTACCTGCTTTACATGATGCCGCTAGGGAAAATCAGGAAGTTTGGTACCAAATGGATGGATGGCTGCCCGGTACATAGTACCCTGGCTGTTCGGGAATATTTAGACAATAGTGTTAACGGAAACGTTATTGGCCTAATCATACAGTAAATTAGCCAGCAAGGTCTCCTGATATTTCGCCAAATGATTTCTTTCTCTGGGGCCATTTAAAAAACAGGATATACAAGGATAAAAAATACCCAAATCTAGACGAGTTAAAAAATGCTATTTCTGCCGAATGCAATAGAATTTCAGTTTACCAACTAGCGAATGTAAGAAGAGAATTTTATGATCGCCTGGTTATTGTCTAGCAGTCGATGGAGGAATATTAGAACATCTTCTTAAATCCTAAATTTCTAACAATTTAATAGTACCTAAATTAATAAGTTATTGAATATTGTAATAATACTATAATTAACCTTGTAATTGATTACTTTATTTTACTTTAAGTCATATTAATTTGTATTTAATAAATATATCTTTTTAAGATTTCCGATGTAGGAATGAGTTTTCAATAATAATAAAGCTCTAAATAGGTAAATTTCTAACCTAATAAATCTTTTACCTTGACTGGTGCTCATAAGTAAATACAGGGCCATAAGAAAGGAGAAATATTTAAAAAGAAATCGGCGATAACTCGTAAACGAGCTAATCAAAAATATCTAAAGTTATTCTTTTGAATGTGGGTTTTAGTGATCTTCAATAAACCTAAATAGAATTATTCTCTAAAATAATTAGGGAAGCCAATAAAATTGACCCCATTAAAATTTACATGGGATTTCCTATGTCCCGTCCGATGATGCAACACCCGGTATATTATAGTCCAGTAAATGAAGGTTGAAACCACTACTTAATTCATTGATCGGGACTTTTCATGGGGATTGTGTAGCTTTTGGGGAGTAGCTTGGCCAAAAAATCAGTTTTTTCGCAAATATCTGCGAAAATATGCAATTTACATTGTTCTTCCTGGTATAAAAAATGAAGCTTAGGTAAATACCTACAAAAATGGACTTTATCATTTTTACGTAGAATTAGTAGTTTTCGAGATATTCCGCCTCAAAGATTCCTGAATTTGTTGATCCCTGAATCTTTGAATTGATCCCTGAAAATAACAGGGCTAAAATTTAATATTTTTTGATAATTCAAAGTTCATTTAAAAGGTACAATCAACAGCCATACCATATTTTGAAATTTGTTTGAATTGTGTCATATTTTATGATAATAAAAAATAACCGAGCAAACCTATCATACTTACACTAATAATAGCTTATTTGTCAATATTTTTTTAACAGTTGTTCTTAGACTCTCTTTAAGTAACTAAGAAAGTTTAAAGTATTTGTTTAATTACATTTTAATAAAAAAAACAACTATTCGTGGGTGTTTTTTTTCCGCTTTTTTGGGATTTCCGGAAAGTATCGTAAACAAAAAAAATGCATAATTACGAATAGTCGAATTGGTTTCTTTTTACGAACAACTTTACAAAAAAAGTGTCAGGATCATTTTTTAGTTAAGGACCCATCAATCTTCCAATTGATCATGAAAATCATCTATATGCCATATTTTGGTCAATATTGCCGAAAAACACGTTCTTTGACCCTTTAGAGCCGTTTTAGGACCTTTTTTTAGAAGATAATAACCTAAGCTTCATTTTTTGTTCCAGGAAAAATTTTGTAAATTGCATATTTTGACAGATATTTGCGAGAAACTGATTTTTAGACCATTTGGCAGCTTTTTTTCCGCTAAAACTACTCCCTAAAAGTACACAATCCACCTAAAAAGCCTTGATCGACGAATTTTAGCAAGACTTGGGTCTTTCCGTGTCTTATTTACTGGACTAACATTCGACATAATCTATTTGTTCTTTATTTTACCTGTAAAGACATTTGATCCATTAGTTAATTAATTTTAACTAATTTTATTTCAATCTGTATTTTTTTTTCTAAAATTATTCTTTAAATTTTCTTCTAGATCCAGTTTCCGGTCCTAACTTTTAATCTCCTAATTTAAAAATGAGTCTTCTAAAAACTGGGCTGAAATCGAGTTAAAGTTTGGACAGGAAAAATATTTTTCTAATTTTACATAAAACCTAAAATCTTACTCTGTTAAAAATTATAGAAACATTTTTAACCCATGATTTTAACACAAATACTCTATATTTCACTTTAGTTCTACTAAAAATTACATATTTAAGTTTAAATTATTTTAAAAAGAATAAAAAAAAATAATTTCTTATTGCCATCTATTGAACAATCTTTAAAACTGTATTTTCTTGCGCCATCTGCTGGTTAGTAGCTGTAACTTCGCTATTGATCCCCAGAACAGGAATCTTCTCAGCCACGTATTGAAGGAAACTGCTCTATTGATTTAGACGCTGGGTTTGTGTAGTTTACGAGAGATGGCGCAGCAAACTGTAAACAGAAAATAGAGATTATTTCCTTTTAATAAAAGATTTTACTAATAATTAAATACTGTTACAGTTATCAGTGATCCGAATCTAAATAAATGGTAATAAAAGCATTCTATATTTGATTAATATACTTTCAGTTTTTATCATCAAATTTTATATAGCTGGTTTGACCCTAATTTCACCAGGCCTCGGTAGCGCAGTAGGCAGCGCGTAAGTCTCATAATCTTAAGGTCGTGAGTTCGATCCTCACCCGGGGCATTACTTTTTTATTTTAAAATAAAATTAAAATAATTATTTTTTTTATATAAAAAAACACGCTAGTTGAATAATACCTTTTTTTACTATTTTTAATAAAATAATATTACTACATTTCAATGGCTTCTGAAGAAAAAAGGTTTTCTATTGAAAATTGGAAAAAAAAACTGTTAAAAACAGTTTCTCTGTTCATTTTAATAACAGACACTGTAAATTCAGTAAAAATAAAAAGGAAAATTGCCCTTTTAGCGTATTTACTCGTCTGTAAGTTGGTACTCGGTTTTTGTATCGTGGCACAAAATAAAAAGATGAAATTTTTAATTTATCTTATTTTCTCTGATGTTTCCCTTTTTCTTTAAGGGGCGGGCACTTTTTGCTTCGGGGTATTGTTTGATTTTAATGAGAAAAATCATTTAAAAAAGGCACAAACCATAATTTCGTTCTTTTCTTTTGTGTTTCATTTTCTTTTTTGAGTTCTAAACACATTAATGTCCAGATGGAGTTATATTAAAATTGAGACAAAGGGAAAAAATGTAGATAATTATTTTTACCAGATTTGTGTAATATTTCTTTAAATATTAACAGTAATTCTAGAAGTTTTATTCTTTTTGTTGTGCTATTAATTTGAAGGCTACATGATATAGTAATTAAAATACAATACAATCGAAAAAAAGGCGTCCAAGTGACGGCTGGGGATTCACAGACGGGAAATCACTAAGACGGTCTAAAGTATTTACAGTGAAAAAAAAATTTCAAACGTTACAAAAGTATTAATTTTTGCGACGTGATTAAGAATACAGGGTGTCCCAGAAATAAGAGCAAGTATTAGAGTTATTTTACTTTGAAAATTTCAAAAAAAAAATGATTTTTTGTTAAAACTTTGAGAACCACTGGATCTTCTCTTGATTTTCTTTCTTGTAAATTTAATGTACTACCTATGTTGCCATATTATGATACCAAGAAATTATGACTTTTAACTAAAAACTAAAAAAATTTCCAAAATTTTTTTCAAAAAAATCCGAATTTTCAAAAAAAAAATTCGCGAAAAATCCTCATAGGCGTGTTTCTGGGGTTGAACTATACTACCAGTTAAAATACCTGCATTTATTTCTGGGACACCCTGTATAAAGAATAATCCAAGGGCCGCGCCGGTTGCAAAAACATGCAAGAGTTTTCTGAAGGCTCATATTTTCAATATCGATTGCATTTTAGTGTTAGAAAGCTTATTTAAAATAGAAATACTCAATACATGTCATTATTAGAAAAAATAAACATGTTCAGTAGATAGTTATTTGACTGAAATGATAAATTTGGGAACTTTTTATTTTTTTAAATTAATCATACATTTTTTTTAGAAAAAATGATGATAAAACAATGAAATTTCTACACCCTGTATCTCCGAAACTAAGCATTTTAGGACATATATTTATACGGCTTTTTTTACTTATTTTTATCTACAAAATATGCTGCCGAAGTTTCCGGAATACAGTTCGGACCACCCTGTATATCGATATTCATCAATAATTTCACACAATTCGGAGTCAAAATGACTTTTTGTGCCTCATTTGTAATGTCAAACGTACAGCCTCGTCATAAAAAGTATAATTTTTACTCCTAATAAAACGAATATATCCCGTATGATCGAGAAAAAACGGTGTCAGCGATGGCTATGGAATGAAGATCGCTGTCATTTTATATGTAAATTTATATGGGAGATGTCATTGATGTTCATTTACCAAGCCAACTGGAAACCGTTTTTTTTTTCGATCATTCGGTACTATTGTTGATACATTATGGTGTCTCACATGAATTTTATTTTTCTGCAATTCTTCCTTTCAATTAAATTATAAAAATAAAACAAAAAGTTTTTCAAAAGAAAATAAAAACATAGTTTTTCCAAAGACGTAAAAAAATTTCCATATAATTTCAGAGGAAAAAAGGGTAACTAGGTAAGCGAAAACGGAAAAATAAAAGAAGATGAAAAAAGTCCGAACCTTACAAACATAATTCCATTATAATTTGCGAATAAAGGCTTTTGTGTCAAAATAAATTTCCAGCATTCTGGCTTTCCTTTGGTCGGCTCGCGCGACGGCCGTCTGGATGATTAAAATCAACTCCGCTGGCCCCCATTTCCTGGATTTTTCCAGCAAGATTCAAACAGGGTTGGGGACGTAATAAATTAGAAAAATATTATACAAGTTTCCACGGTAATAAATAGATTTTTATAGATAACTCTTTTAGATTCCATTGCAGTTTCTTGAAATTTTCAACGATATACGATATTTCGTCAGGGATGTGTTTGTAGCAAATTAAAAATTTACTGCGCTATTTATGACAGATTTTTCAAAATCAGTTCAACTTAACAAGTTTCTTCAGAGTTGACTTCGGAGAAAAATGACAATTTACTACATAATTTGTGACGGTAATAAATATATTTTTTTAAAATTAATTGCAAGCAACGAGGAGGTTTTATCTTCTTTTAACATTTCGTATAGTAAACTAACAATTTACTACACAATTTCTGACGGTAATAAATATTTTTATGAACTCAAAACTGTTTTTGAAATCTTACCATTATATATTTATTTCAAATTTTTCTTTTCATTGTCTAAAACGGTTTGGGAAGAGGGTTTATGGCGCTCTTCAATGCTTTTCTATTTATTATTATACAGGGTGTCAAAAAAATCTTGCTTTGGTGGGTGATTATACACATAAAAATTAACAAAAAGTTTCTATGAACATATGGTCTAAAATGCTCCCTGAAAAAGTTACAGCCCTCAAGAGGTTAAATAAAAATAATATACAGGGTGGTCCGAACTGTATTCCGGAAACTTCGGCAGCATAAAAATAAATAAAAAAGTTCGTATAAATGTATGTCCTAAAATGATTATTCTTGGAGATACAGGGTGTAGAAGTTTCGTTTTTATTTCGATTTTTTTCCAAATAATGTTTGAAGTAATGTTAATATTTGGATAAAAATTGGTGTCTGGGAGTTTTTTGATATGAAAAATTTGATTTTGATATCAATATGTCTCCTACTTGTAGAGAGCGCCACCTACATATTTTTTTAACTGGTTTGAAGAGTAATAACTTTTCGTTCGTACCTGTATAAAACTACTGAGTAAAAAAAAATACATTTACAAAGTTTTTTATGTAAAAAACGTCTTTTGTTAAAAATCGCTACGAGTAATGGTTCTCGAGATATTTGAAATCTAAATTATCAACATCGTTAACATCATTGACATAAATTAAACATGTAGACTAGTTATTAGACTGAAATCATAAATTTGAAATATTTTTCTGCCAAAAGTTCAACAGAAACTGTTTTATCATAATTTTTTCGCAGAAAACTTTATGATTATTTAAAAAAAAATTCCCAAATTTATTATTTCAGTCTATAAGTAATAACTTACTATCTACTCAAAGCCAGATAGGTTTCTAGAATTCCCTCCTGCTCTGATTTTAATTTTCAACAAGAAGTATTTCTTTACAGAGATCACCCTTTCAGGAACCTTACCAAGTGTTACTGTTTTCCAATACATCTCTATACCCGACTAATCTCTTTATAAAACTTTTTATCCACACAGTCTCAACTTCTAATCAGCTATAATACGACTGGACTCTAATCTCTCAGAGATTCTGATGGGACAATGGGTTTCTATTATTTCACCCTCTGTGTATAGCCAAGGGCGGAGGGCTGCGTATGTGTGCGCGATACGTGAGAAACTTTAATGTGCTTCCTATACTTATCGAAAGGGGATGAAAAGAAAATTGAAATCGATATGCGATTCTTGTAGGAACTTTATCAATATGTCTTTTGGCCAATTTAGAGGCTATTTCCGACAATATTTTTCTTGTGGGGTGTGCTTTCAGTAAAAAGTTGTTAGATTAAAAAACATCTATCAGATAGTCTTAATAAGGGTGGGTCAAGTTCGACGCTTTTAAATGGAAACACCCTTTTTTATAGGATTTTTAAGTATTTATAAGTATTTCTAATTCTTGTCGATCTAGTCGCTAAGTACTTCTAATTCTTGCCTAGATTATACGGGCAATTTAAAAATAAGAATCTTCATTCTTCAGCAAAGATATCCATAGCCTTGTTTATATAGGCACTAAGTCCGGCGGCTTCGACGGCCAACAGCTGGGATCTTGATTAGCTGTTCAATTATTCTTCAAATTGGCTGCAAAAATTTGCTGATATCTTCAGCGTTCTGAGGCGCTGCCTCGTCTTGCTGGAAAAATATGTTTTCGAGTTCCCTTAGGGACAGACCATCAATAAGGGATCCAAAGCCTACTAGTTAAAAGTGGCGAACTTTTAAAAATTCTGTATTTCGAAGGGGATTATAACACAATATGAAGTGTGCAATATTTTTGCAAAGGTATTTTTAAGTTCTTTTCAGTTAATTAAAACTATACAGGGTGTTCTAAATAAAAAATCAATTTTTCTGTTGATAACTATTAAATTATTAATTTTAAAAAATTATACTTAAACCATTAAACTCTACGTAAAAAGGTGCTTTGGAAAGGTTTTCATAGAAATACAAAATTTTCCATAGCAAAAAAGTTACAGCGATTTGTTAAAAATGCACATTTTTGAAAAACACCCAGTAACTCCGAAACGGTAACAGATATCGATGTGTGGTTTTCACCATCATGTTTTTGATGTAAATTGAGCTCCAGACACCGATATTAGTTTTCGTCTATCTCCTATAGAAAAGGGTGTTTCCATTTAAAAGCGTCGAATTTGACCCACCCTGCACAATTAGTTTTTGATTTTCTAAAAAGTAACGACAAGAAAAAATAAATTTGATTTTCAGAAAAATCCGTTTTTTTAAAAAAAAACTTAGCAATAAATTTTTTAAACCTTTTTTGATGGCATCTTGGTGAACAACCTTAAGCACAACTTTGCCACCCTGTACTGGTACACCGAATTTGTAGCACGTTGTATACATAAAGATATGTAAGATAACTCAATACATCTTTTGCCTTCTACTATAGGTAAACAAAATGCACTTTTGCAATAACCTCAATATTCTTCATAACAAAGTGTAACATAAGCAAGCGTTCTGACACCTTTCATCAAGATACATTAATTTCCCATTCTCTAGAAATTACCAACTGTTAAAAGCCCATCATTCAACGCGTCTATTTTAAAGTGATAAATATTTTACCGCCATATTTATCTAACCGCACGTCGAACACGGCTGAAAGGGAGGGAAAAAAGAAGAAAAATAGACCTTTTTAAAATTTTAGACGGTTTTTTAAAAACGTGTAAAGTGTTTCCGATGAAAAATGCCCCCTTAAATGTGTTTGCAATTATATATTTCACCCCAACTGGGGTGGAAAAAAATATATACCTACAGAGCGGTTGAAATTGGAGACTTTAGAGTGATAAATCACTATCGGTAGGGGTATTTTTTATCGTCTATGGTATATATGTTCTCAAAAACCAATGTACCAACGAGTCAGACAACATTTCGACAGACGACATCCAAATTTGACAAGAAAGACCGGTTCGCTGTAGATTAAAATGACAGACACAACTGTCATTGTCATGGATCATCTCGTTTGACAGATTATAGTTTTGGTATTGAATAAAATGACTAAGTAAGGAGCATATCAACGAAATGATGGCGATGAAGTATTGATATGCCTCACTCGGTGTTCTAATTATATTTAAAACATATTAAAATATACATTAGAGTAGACTCAATAATTTGTTGTTTTGGATTTACGTTGAGCCAAAAAAATGTTATTAGTTATCAAACTTCTTAAAGAAATACATTTCAAATAAAAATAAATAAGTGATACATCGACAATGACTTTTGTTTCTGTCGATTTGATTTATAGGTATATTAAATATACTGTCATTCTTTGGATTGACGTCTGTCGAAATCTTCCTTAACTCATCGAACAAATTTTACCATAATGATAGGTACATAAAGTCAACCGTTTAGGCACAAAATCCCTTGAAATTTTACAATTTTGCGTAAAGTATGATATATATGAATATGTATGTAATATATGATACATATAATCGATTTTCCGAAATCAAATGTCGATTAGTGTTTACTAAAACTAGTTTCAGTTTAGTTTCTTCAATTTTGTCATGAAACAGCGGCGTATCATTAATTCGCTTATTAATTTATGAATAATTAATTGTCGTGCTGCACAGCATTCATTGATCAGGTTCAGCATTGGTCTGGTTGTACCAAAGATGCCGAAGAATTGGGTTGAAAGAAAACAAAGACAGACATTACTCCAGTCACAACGTTGAAAGATCCAGCTCCAAAATCCCTATTGGCATTTTTATCCTGTAAATGCAAAACCAATAACTATGGTAAAGTCTGCGGATGCAGAAAAGCAGGATTAAAATGTTCAATGATTTGTGCATACTGCAATGGAAAATCCTGTGACAACGTCACTGAAGTGTCACTCGACGAATCCGATGAAGAAGAGTTGGACTTGCCTGTAAATATTCCTCTGGTGGCTGAAGATGAAGAGTAGGATGTATTGAGAGACCACCCTGATGAGCCCAGCACAGCAGACACGATCGACTTTGACATCAATGAGCCAGATTCGTCGGGCTTGTGCAAATAAGTTGCAGATAAGTGTTTAATTTCTCTAGTGGAGAGGCCTCCGTTAAATGAACGTTACTTTACCTCTTGGGTGGTGTGGAAACAAGTACACATTTTTAGTAATTAAAATTAATTATTCATAAATTAATGAGCGAATTAATTATAAGCCACTGTTTTATAACAAAACTGGTGAAACTAAACTAAAACTAGTTTTAGTGAACCCTAATCGACATTTGATTTCGAAAAATCGACTATTACATAATATATCACATTTTACGCAAAATTGTAAAATTTCCAGGAATATTGTGTCTAAACGGTTGACTTTAACGAAAATTTTCATAACACATTTTTTATAGGAAATTTTATTCTCTTTAATTTTGCTCTCTTCAAATTTTTACAAAAAACGCATAGTTTTCGAGATATTTACAAAATACCGATTTTGGACGCCATCTTGGCAACATGGCGGCGCCGGCGGCAAGTCTGGAAATGTGCATTTTATGGATTTTAGTTAGGGACCCCAAAACCTATAAACCTGCAGAGTTGCAAAACTTCCGGACTTTTTTCCAAGCAAAAATCCCCAATGACTGAACTACTACTACTACTACTACTACTACTACTACTACTACTACTGCCATTACTCGGCGGGATTTAGCAGCTTTTGCAGCTAGCTTTTCCAAGGACTGATATGTTTGAAATATGTTGGTACCATTTGACACTTAACAGTTGTCTAAGGTGTCTCTGTTACAACTTGTTTAATACTTTCGTGTGCCGGCGGTACGGCACCCAGGTTTCGCTTCCATATAACATGGTGGGGATTATGATTGCTCGGTACACTGCAAGTTTTGTTTTTGTGCTCAAATCATGATTGTAAACCAACACTGTCTTTTAATCAATGTAGTGAGTACTATCTAGTAATCTATAACTAGTGATGAGCAAATGCAATACCAAGACTCCCCAGGGCTGGACTTGGACTTGGACTGGGTATAACGCAATTCCCTAGCCACGACACTACAGCCTTGGACTAGACAATAAGATGCTCTTTAGAACCCAGCTAAAATGCTAGAGGGGATTCCTCCTAGCACTGGACTAGGAGCTTCCCCACCATCAACATGTTCTCGCATCTCCACACTCAATCTCCAGACTTCCATATAACATGGTGGGGATTATGATTGCTCGGTACACTGCAAGTTTCGTTTTTGTGCTCAATTCATGATTGTACAAAACCTTGTCAGAATGCTCTTAAGGCGCTGCTAATTCTGTGCTGAATTTCAGAGTCGATATTTACCTTTTTTGAAATCACACTGCCAAGGTAATTAAGTTCCGCTATACATATTCCAATAGTTCACCTCCGATTTTTACAGCACTGTTATGATTTTCCGGGGGAGTGCACATGATTTTAGTTTTATCATAGGCCATTGACAAAGAGTAAAGAAATAGACACAAAGAGACAAAAGAATGATTCCTAAACATATATATATAAAAGGAGGATTTAAATAAATCTAATATATTTTTATTTATACTTGCCATAACACCCCCGAATTCCCCGTAACGAACCCGCTTAATATCTAAACGGTCTTCTTTTATTCAGATTTCAATTTGCCATCTCTCTCACTCTGCGAAACCGTCCCCCTTGCGATGTTCCCTTAGGGACGGCGGGGACGATACGTCGTATTATTTGGGCCATAATGGATTCCAGTCGGCCAATTTGCATTTTACAATAATGTTATTGTCCGCATTTACATGCGGGACGATTATTTATGGCCAGATCCTGGATTTTCCTCGTTGTACTTTGCCATGTTATGCGATGCGAACGCGAACGACGATTACTCGTTCGGATTGCGGCCGAACAAATTTTAAAAGCCATATAAAATATTAGTTCCTTGTAAAGAATTTTTGGATTTCGCCACTAGAAGTGAATTTCCACAATAAAAAAAGATATTGATTTGACACCACTGCGTTGAACCTAAACTGAAACTAATTTGTTAGTGGTATTTTACTAGTAAGAAGTTCAAAAAAAAAACAAAAAACAAAATTCTGACCGTAAAATTATATTTTAGGAAAATTTACACACGAAATTATTGCACAGGGTGTTTTAAAGTTAAGGTAAAAACAACCCCTCGATTAACCCTGCATGGTATGCCAAATACTTAAGTTTATTAAAAACTTAGTTTACGGATTAAAGTTTATATAATTATATACAGTGTGCTAAAAAAATCATGAAAATAGGCATAAAAATAACAAAAATATAACACCTTAAATTTGAACAAAAATTTCTCAGTTGCGTTTTTTTGCATCTGGGTGTATAGAGTCAAACTCCAAATAAACCAATTGATAACAATTACTATTTAATAAGGTAAAACCAAAAAAGGAAACTTTAACCTTTCTGTATATGAGTATTTTTTGTTGGATTTCAATTTTTAATTATGTTTATTTGTCAGGTTCTCTGTTTTCTAATAAAACTAATCAGGTGTTGTGTCCCCGATTCATAACTAAAAAAATACTTAAAAATATATTTCAAAATTTCTAAATATAAGCAGTGGATATAATGCCTCATACATACATAGGCCCTATCCAAAATTTTAACACGCGCAGATAACTATAGGGGTGGAATTACATTTAGATGAGATAACGGAACGGAGATAATGTCTTTTACTAATTAATATGGGGGAGATTATGGTAATGGAAAACATCGATGAGTACAGTGAGGAGGGTTAATACAAAACGTATACTGTACAACTAGGTGTAGGGGATTGTGGATGAAAATGATGCATTAGTGAAACTGTGAGATGACAGGAATTATTTCTAGTGTGAGCAAACCAAATTACCAATTACCCTAAGTACAGTTTTATGATGAAAGAAGATATAGTGGAATGAAGAAGGAAAGAAGTACGAAAATTAAATTTGAAATCGAAATTTTGTCACGATATAGCCAGAACTAACGCCAGAACCCTCACAGATTACTTTTGAAATAAAGTTACTCTTTGGTTGAGAATAAAAATTGACTATATAAAAACCTACCTACGCCATTATATTTGGCATGAGGTAATTTTACAACAGAGTGCAATTTCTTTTTCATTTTCATTCAACATACAATTATGCATGACTACCCTCAAGCTTCAAGTAGGTTTTAGTTAGGCAAATTTAAGATAAGGCACAATAGAAAAAGAAATTAGAAAGAAAAAAGACACAAAGTCTCCTGAAAAAATGAGTTCTCTTTGAGAAAAATAGACGCCTTCTTTAAATTAGAAGAAGAAATGTGTACTTTTAACAAGAATATCAGGTGATACAGATGGAACCAGATAGTAGTTACTTCCAGATCAAAGATTTTGTCCAAAAATGTATCATTCTAATTAATTAAATGTCTATGAAACTTGTAATACTTATTTCTTATTATATTATTTTAATTATTATTAATACTCTTAATACCTTTGTATATAATTTATTACGAAGTTTGTCCAGATGATGCCAACAAAGGCAGTGTCGAAATTAAGATCTCACTGATCAAAGCACGATTTAATGTTTAACACGGAAGTTGGCAGCAGGCCTGGAAATAGTGATAGAGAATTGTTCGAACTAGGTATGGTATTTCTAAATGTATTTTTTATTAGATAAAATACCATTGTAACATATAAAGTTTACGAACTCAACAATGACTTGCCTGGTTCTTTCCTCTTTTTGCAATACTTACTCTTTTTTCCTTTATAGTATAACTTTGACACTATTTATTTTCTGATTTTTTTTTTTTTTTTTTTTTTTTTTTTTTCTGAGGATGGTAAAAAATCTTCTTAGACGCCTGGTCTGTTGTTCTGGCGACCGAGGTGTGCCGGATTCCTACCGACTAAAAAATTCCACCCTATTGGTAGACAAACTGCGCTGGAACTGCTCACGCATTACTTCGGCGCAGATGCCCCTCTCTACGTTAGACTTTGGTCATTCTTCAACCCTCCGTTGATCCAGCTCCTTCTGTCGTAGAATTTTTGATATAAACGCCACGAAAGCCTCCCATATATCTTCGTCCTCCACAATAGATGGTACTAAGTTTTCTTTTTTAAAGGGTACCTTAAAAATCCCCTTGATCTTTAATCTACCTGGTTCCCAGGCCGAGCATTCAAAAATGGTGTGACTGACATCGTCGATGGCACTGCTGCAATATTTACAGGCCGCACTAGCTCTTTTCTTGAAACGATATAAATAATGTTCGAAAGCTCCGTGACCGCTAAGTATCTGGGAAAGATAATAGTCTACCTGTCCGTGTTTTCGTTCAGTCCATCTTCTTATATTCGGGATTAACATATGTGTCCATTTTCCACCGTACGCCTCATCCCATCTTCTTTGCCACAGTTGATATAATATCTCCTTCGCTTCATTTTTGATATCAGCCTTATCTGTTCTTCCTGTAGTTTTTTGATCATATATATAAGCCCTTTCCTTTACTACGAGGTCTATTGGTGGTATACCTGCGATTACGAATACCGCTTGCTCCGCTACAGTTCTGTAGGCAGAAACAACTCTCAAGGCGCTCCGTCGCTGAACTGATAGAAGTTTCTGTTTTTCTTTTTTAACCTCCAGTGCCTTTGCCCATATTGGAGCGGCGTACAAAATACTGGCGTGGACCACTTCATTTAAAAGTATCCTTTTCTCCTGCCTTGGACCTCCGATGTTTGGCATTACTCTTGCTAATTTAGCCACTGTTGTCTGAGCCTTTACCACTACTGCATGTATGTGTTCTTTGAAATTCAGCTTTTTATCAATTTGCACTCCCAGATACCTGAGGCTTTTGGACCATTTGATTTCCGTCCCATCCAACACAATCTTTGGATACGTAAAAGATCGCTTATCCGTTATCAGTACAGCCTCTGTTTTATGGACAGCCAGTTGCAAATTTTTCATCTTCAGCCAACGGTGTATTCTATCTAAACTATCGTTAACTTCAATCTCCAGTTGTTCTGTTTTACTTGCCGTTGCCACAACAGCAATATCATCTGCAAATCCCACTATATCTGTGTTTTCAGCCATTTCCAGTTCCATAAGCTCGTCATAAAATTTATTTTCTGACTAGGCTGTTTTATTTTCAGTTTAGCGGTTTCTAAAGATACTTGCACTCAGTCTGAATCAAATGCACCGAATCTTTAATTATAGCAAATTTAATTATAGTAAAAAAATTGACCTTACCTGTTTTTCCCCTGACCCTTTAAATTAAGGGAGAATATGAAAGAGAGACCTCATCATAATTAATGGTAAAGTAAAGATGCATATGATGATAAAAATTAAACAGGGTCCGAACTGTATTTTGGAAATTTGGGAGCATATTCTGCAGATAAAAAATAAGTAAAAAAGTTCGTATAAATGTATGTCCAAAAATGGTTAGTTTCGGAGATACAGGGTGTAGAAACTTCATTTCTATTCCGATTTTTTCCAGATAATTTATGAAGTAACGTCAATATTTGGATGAAAATTGGTGCCTGGGAGTTTTTTGACATGATAAATTTGATTTTGATGTCAATATGACTCCTACTTGTAGAGGGCATCACCCTTTTTTTTAACTTTGGTTTTAAGAGTAATATTTTTTTATCAGTACCTATATGAAACTACTAAGTAAAAAAATTACATTTACGTTTTTTACAAAAAAAAATCTCTTGGTAAAAATCGCTAGGAGTAATAGTTCTCGAGATATTTGGAATCGAAATTATCAATACCTGTCATCACTGACATAAATTAAATATGTTGAATGAATAGTTACTATAGACTGAAACCATACATTTAAAATGTTTTTGTGCCCAAAGTTCAGCAGAAACGGTTTTATCATTATTTTTTTGCATGAAAATTTATGATTAATTTAAAAAAATTAAAATTTCCCAAGTTTATTATTTCAGTCAAATAACTAGTTAGTTGAGTAGTTACCTATTCAACGTGTTTATTTTTTGTCAATAATGATATATATTGACTTTTTCCATTCTAAATATCTTGAGAACGGTTGCTCGTAGCGATTTCGATCAAGAGACATTTTCTATGGAAAAAGTCACGGAAATTTATATTTTTTCACTCAGTAGTCTTATACAGGTACGGACGAAAAGTTATTACTCTTCAATACCGTTAAAACACATTTAGGTGGCGCCCCAACAATAGAAGTCATATTGATATCAACAACAAATTTCTCATATCAAAAAACTCCCAGATACCAATTTTTATCCAAATATTGGCGTTACTTCAGAAATTATTTGGACATACATTTATACGAACTTTTTCACTTATTTCTTTCTGCAGAATATTCTGCCGAAGTTTCTGGAATACAGTTCGAACCACCCTGTATATTATTTTTTTCAAATTATTATGTAGTTTAACTTACTTTATTAAAACCATATATATTTGAACACAACCCTATAATAATATAGACACCATGACAAAAAGGCAGATGCACATAAACTCACTAATCCAGCAATTCATTATACCAACCCCCCTTATTCCAAAGTTTTTAACGTTGTCTCGCGCGCAAGCCGAAAACCTAACGGTGTAATTTAATATTACCCATCTATAATTTTTATAATTAATACCCCCATCTGCGCTCATTGCGGAAGCTCTAACCGATCCGGCCAAGATAAATTATTTGGTCAGGCTTCATTTCCTTCGAAACGTCCATTCGGTGTTCATTTAAAACGTCAATATAAACTTATATATCTCTATTAAAATAACATCTCTATTTAATGGAGTATGTAAGGGGGTTAGTGTATTTGTTTAACAACCCTTTTTCCCATTCTAATGCGTGTATAATGCAGATAATGGTGTCCACGTGTGCATGCGGGCAATACAGAGCATATTTAAAAAAAATATTTCTTCTACGAATTATAGAAGATATTATAGTCTGTTCAAGGCAGAATCCTTGACAGTAATAGATGTGTCTGTCATTTTAATTTCAAAGTGGTTTATTTTATTCTATAAAGAAATAAGTTGATATAATTGTCATGCAAAGCAGGAAAATTAAAATACAAAAATGTTAGTGACAACTTCAATATTCGTAGGTTATATTTACTATTATTAGTTTTTATACAGGGTGAGTCTTAAATAGATGCAAGTATTTTCAGGGCTGGTACATCTCGATAAAAGGAATATATTTTCTCTATACCGTTTTTCAAATAAGTCCAAAATAACCGAGATATTTTTTACACACTTGATTTTTTGTTTAAATTTTGAGAACCACTGGATCCTTTCTGGATTTTCCTCCTTGTAGTATTTGTAGTATTTAATCTATTATCTATGTTGCCATGGTATGAAAATATTATGTTTTTATCTATAAAAATTTAAAAAAAAATTAAAAAATTTTAAAATTTCAAAATATTTTGTTTGCAAAAAACAAAAATCATAGACATTGTTTTGGGTTTGAAATATACTATCACTAAAAATATTTGCACTTATTTAAGACTCGCCTTTGACCCTGTATAAACCCTTAAGAAAAAAATATTCGGGCTTAAATCCAGTCCTCCATTACCTTTAGTTCACAAGAGATTCATAATAGATATTTACGATACAAGTGAGTTAACAGCATCATTAAGATACGCGTGTGAAAGTTGCACAACGAGTTGTATAACTACACAAGTATGTTAATGGAGTTAACTCTAACTATAAAAACACACAATGAATTTTAAAAATTATTGTACTTAAATATATATCTATCCTAAAAACCAATTACCTTAATACCTTTGTTCAAATAACACCATGCATGGCAATGTCAATATGACAGTAAATAATATTAATGTCACTCTTGTGAAGGGTACACAAACGCATTTCAAATACATCTGAAAGTCAACCTTAAAGGTCGTTTAAGGTCTCACAACAAGGTTCTTTCTGGAATCACTCAAGGAGGTTTGAAAGCCACATATGTCAAGGTCAAGCGAACTGCGCATGTGGAGGAGCCCAATCGGCTAATATCTCCTACTAATATACATACTCTTAGGTATGAGAAAGGGTGCACCGAAAAAAAAGTACACAACTATGGAAATGAAAAGGTACTCATAACATATTTTTCAAATTTAGTGCAAAATAAATGTTTTACAAAATATTTTTTTCTCTTTGGTAGTCATCTAAACAAGGAGTGCGGTAATGAAAATGCGTGAGTTAAGAAGCTCTTCACTCACTCAAAATGCGTGAGTTAAGAGCTTCTTAATTCACTGACGTAGATAAAAATATTTTAAATTGTCTTCAAGACACTGCTCTGTACCACATTTAATAATTCATCCTGTATATGCAGAACGCGAATTACAATATTTTATCTTAACTCTGTTTCTCGACACATATCTCCAGCATAACCTAAAGCACTCTAAACCTAATATCGTAGATTGTGGAGATGTTGCAGTCGGTTTCAAGGCGGATACGTATCTGAAACTATCATTTCGAATTTCCTGTAATATCTGCGATAACGACAATTTATAGCTATGAATACGGCCTTGCCAATTTCACCACACATGACAAAATATCTCGAGCACTGTACATTTGTGGAGTGCTAGAACACGTAAAGTTAGGGAGAGATATACCCAAGGCATATGTTGACGTGTCTTCGGCGATACAGTCGACATCTGGCGGGATAATTTGATTAGATTTAATGTTTGGTCTATATCGGGGGTGGGCTAATTGATCTGATAACGTTTGTGTTAAGTAGTTTAACATTTTGGTAGCAATAAATAAGGTAATAGGTATAAAGTAAATACAGAAATTCCTAAAATTAAAGATATGTTTCAATGTCAGGATGTTGTCACAATATACAGCGTGGTTCAAACTATGTTACGGAAACTTTGGCAGCATATTCTGCAGATAAAAATAAGTAAAAAAAGTTCGTATAAATGTATGTCCTAAAATGCTTAGTTTCCGAGATACAGGGTGTAGAAGTTTCATTTTTATTTCGATTTTTTTTCAAATAGTTTAAGTAACGTCAATATTTGGATGAAAATTGGTGTCTGGGAGTATTTTGATATGAGAAATTTGATTTTGATGTCAATATGACTCCTATACTAGTAAAGAGCGCCACCTATTTTTTAACTGGTTTGAGGTGTAATAACTTTTCGTTCGTACCTGTATAAAACTACTGAGTGAAAAAATTTACATTTTCGTGATTTTTTATGTAAAAAAGTCTCTTGGTATAGATATTTGGAATTGAAATTATCAATACCTGTCCTCATTGACATAAATTAAATATGACTAAATGGTTATTAGACTAAAATCATAAATTTAAAATGTTTTTGTGCCAAAAGTTCAACAGAAACTGTTTTATCATCATTTTTTTAAAGAAAAATTATGATTAATTTAAAAAAATAAAAATTTCCCAAATTTATCATTTCAGTCAAATAACTATTTACTCAACATGTTTATTTTTTGTCAATAATGACATGTTTTGCCTATTTACATTCTAAATATCTTGTAGCGATTTTTATCAAAAGATATTTTTTACGTAGAAAATCACGGAAATGTATATTTTTTCACTCGTTAATTTTATACAGGTACGGACGAAAAGTTACTACGCTTAAAAACAGTTAAAACACATATAAGTGGCGTCCCCTACAAATAGGGGTCTTATTGACATCAAAAGCAAATTCCTCATGTCAAAAAACTCCAAGACACAAATTTTCATCTAAATATTAACGTTACTTCAGAAATTATTTCGGAAAAAAAGAAATAAAAATGAAACTTCTACACCCTGTATCTCCGAAACTAAACATTTTAGGACATACATTTATACGAAGTATTTTACTTATTTTTATCTGCAGAATATGCTGCCGAAGTTTTCAGAATAGAGTTCGGATCACCCTGTATACAACTTCCATAGATACGAAACGTTTTTATTTTAAAATAAATCAATTTAAAAAAAATCATATTTCAATAACTATTAAGAAGACGGTAAAAAGAAAATGAATCTTTTATCGAGGTCTACCAGCCCTGAAAATATTTGCACTTATTTAGATTCACCCTGTATACAGAGTGTCCCAGAAATAAGTGCAAGTATTTTAAGGGGTGGTAGATCTCGATAAATGAAACATATTTTCTCTTTATCGTTTTTCAAATAAATTTCTTGTAAATTTAATCTAATACCTATGTTGCCATATTATCAAGAAATTA
Organism: Sitophilus oryzae; assembly: GCF_002938485.1. NCBI lineage: Eukaryota > Metazoa > Arthropoda > Insecta > Coleoptera > Curculionidae > Sitophilus > Sitophilus oryzae. Next base: position 988,740 of record NW_022146490.1, read on the forward strand.
TGTTTTTTAACTAAAAACTAAAAAATTTCCAAAACATTTTTTTCAAAAATTTCGAATTTTCAAATTTTTTTTTTCGCGAAAAAAACCTCATAGGCGTGGTTCTGAGGCTGAACTATACTACCAGTTAAAATACTTGCCCTTATTTAAGAGACACCCTGTATATATTCGAATAAAAATATATTTTTCCATTTCTTTAAAACACAGTTCATAGTAGCGATTGCAAAGTTATTCTCAAGACCAGGGCCGTATCTGGGGGGGTGTTTTGGGGGTTCAAACCCCCCCCCCCCGAAATTATGGCCGAAATTTTTTAAAAAGTAATGATCATTAAGTAAGCAAGTAAGAACGAAACAAAAAAGAAGAAGAAGAAGATGGATGAATATCAATGACTAAAGAATACAAAGACATATAACACCCATATATGGGCTGCAGCAGAATTTGTGACCTTAGACGCCAACTTTTTAGACATAACGACATCATCAGCTGGTCATCAGCGACAATTTTAGCAATTTTTAATAGTTGATTGTGTGTAGTGAACTTTATATAAACTTTATTACAATTGTAATTTGTTCAGCTTTCAAGTGTAGAAGGCGCAATGATAAGAAAGAGCCAGAAGTTACGTTTTATAGGGAAATAAACAGTCCCCTACACCTTTTTAGCGTTTTTTTTATTAAATTCAATAATTATTTTTCTGATATTATATGTACTTGATATGTATGTACTATATTGATATGTATGTACTATATGATATGTGTATTACTATACGTCCATACTAGTTATGTACCTTTTGTCAACATTTTAATACGTTTTTTTTCGTAATTAATTAGTATGATACCACCCGATACACCATAAGCGTAGTGAAAAAATCTAATATCAAAAATATAAATATCCCTTCAAGCGGCAATGTTAAGTAAAATATGTGCTACGGCACTGTTTGGAAGAATGGTCACAGTTTGGTCTCGGGTGCTATTTGTCCTTGTATTCTTTAGTCATTGATGAATATACATTATACACCCTAACCTCACTTTTCCACTTTGAAAGCAAATGTCATTTTCGATTTTCGACTTTCAACATTCAAGTGTTTAAAACAGCAAAAGTTTGACAAGGACAAGATTTTGAATGTTGTGTGTTTTGCTGGTCATTAACGTGATTAACGTTTGTTATTGTTCTGCTATTAGACAAAGAGTTCTGGGACTATGACACTTTAGCGGCAGAACTAGACTTGTGGCGGCAAAAATGGAAGCAGCTACCTGCAGTCGACCGACCTAAAAACGCAATCGAAACGATAATCGGAGTGTAACCAGTGTATATTTCCAAATATATACATTTTATTAATGATCCTAGCAACTCTACCAGTGTCAACAGCTACACCAGAAAGGTCTTTTTCAACCCTAATGCCGCAACCGCACATGCGGTATTCGGCGATCTCCGATCGGGGCTTCGCCGATTTCCTATGTGTGTGGATGAGGAAGTCGGAGTTCGGCGACTCGATCGGCGACGAGAACGAGCCCTTGTCTCTATGTTGTTGCTATCAGAGCCCGCATGTGTGGATGGAAAGGCGAAGTCCGATCACGTGCGTTCGGTAGTTGACGAGCGCTCGGAGTTCGCTAAATGCCGCATGTGCGGTTGCGGCATAAGACGATTGAAGAACTTCCTACGCAACTCTACAGGTCAGGAGCGATTGACAGGACTTGCTCTATTAAGCGTACATAGAGAAATAAATATCGATATCGAAGAGGTAGTCAACCGTTTTTTCAGGGAAAAGACCAGTTTATCCTTTAAGATTAATAATTTTTACCTGTTACTTTTTTAAAATTTTATTTTCAATTAAGATTTGAGTGTAGCCCAAAGCGATTTTTTTATTATGCTTTTTTCCCAGCAGCTTCTGTACCCCCCCTCCTCCAAGCCAAACCCCCCCCGAAAATTTGGTCTAGATACGGCCCTGCTCAAGACGATACTGTTCGAAGAAGAATTCTCCAGGTACCAGATACATTATTAAAAACAAGGCACAACTCTTCTTTCTTCTACTTGTTCTGAAAATACGGGGATGCACTGGAGCCGAAATAAAGTTCCCGACGAATTACTTACAGACACGTAATTCTGACGGTGGTGGAGCTCTGGTGGTATAACTTCCAAACTCCACTTCGTATTACACAAACACACACACTCAGGAATACAAAGCGCGAAAAGAACTGTATAAAAGTGGAGTGGTTTGTTCACAAGTTTTCTCTCTTACTCGAAATACCGGGGAATAAATATTTTTTGCCACTCGAGTTTGAAAGGAGACACGCAGAGCGAATAGGAAAGTGAGTTTCGAGAATGAAGTTACATTTATTTCAGATCCCTATCAGCTGGTTCATAATATTTGCAAGATTATACTTGGTGTTTCTAGTTGAACATGGAGTCGTATCCAGAAAAAATCGGAAATTGATAGTAGTTTCCTTCGACATTAAATGTCAAACAATCAGACGATTTATTTTCTTCTGTCAGAAAACTAATTATTTGAATCTAATATATTATAAATATTGCCGCTTAAAACTTTATAAAGTGTATTTATAAAAATATATGTCGAATTTTTGGTTTCCAAAAAAAACATGTGATTAGTGGCTCACACTTTTTTTCTTTTGATATCCAAACTATATAGGCTGTTTAATGCCAATTAAAAGTTATCTCTTCATATCTTGTTGAATTCTGCCTCCTTGCTGAGATAAACGCAATTTTATTAATAACAAAAATAATATTAATAAACTATACATTTTACCTAATTTATTATTAAATATTATTACTATTAATTATTATTACTATTAGCCCAACCTACAGCGTTTTCAAACAAAGTATAATGGTATTTAAGATAATTACAAAAAAAACTAGTTTTAAAAAGTTTTAACATCCTGTAACTCTAAAACTATGCATTTATATACCCCTATGTCTTTTTTTCATATTTTTTTTTATGAGGAATCAATGGGTACTTATTTAAATTGTTCGCAAGTTAATGATATTACAATTTTTCAAAGGTTGTTATTAGACTTGGATCAAGACAAATTAAAAAAATTGCGTTTATCAAGGAGGCCAAAATCGACAAAATATCAAGATACAACTTTTAATCGGCATTAAACGGACTATTTCGCTAACATGAGAAAAAAGTTAGTGGCGTACATGCTTTTTTAGAAAAATATTTCAGTGATAACCCATTAGCACGTCCCTGGTCAATATGGACGCTTTTTTGGCTTTAAAATATGTCGCATTTATTGTAACTTTTACCCTGAAAATTTCATTCGAAACGCTAAAAGTACTTTGAAGAAAATTATAATAAATCGAAGAAATATTAAGACTTTAACACCCTGTATGAAAAATAAATCTTATTTTTACGTGAGGAATCTCCCCACGATAAATGGCACATGTTTTTTGAAACACCCTGTATACATATCAAATCAATAAACTAATAAGGAAATCTATGATCGAAGTGAAAACTAAAAACCCCAACAATATTCGAATCACGTCCGTTGTTTTCACCAAACGTGGCGCCAACAGCTCGATGGGAGGTCATAGATAACTCTTTCCAAACGATGGCGATTTTTTAATCAAATCAGCACGTGACTCCTCGCTTCCTCGCCTACAAACCACCGTAAATCATTCGAATTCGGTAGGAAAAAACCGTAAAAACCGTAAACGGATCGTCTGAGGTCCGTCGACCCTGCTTGCTTCTAGCTTCCGGTGGCTACGTGACGTCACCGGTCGTTCCTGGGGCGATTTTCGTTTGTTTTCGACCTGACAAAGGGGCTCCGGTCGACCGTGAAACGTTTTAATGGACGCCCGATTAACGGAGAATTATCCTTAATAGCGATTAACCGGGGGACACTGGCCCTTTTTATTCTTCTAAAGATTTATTAAAAAAATCATATTGAAATCGAAGTTTATTTAACTGCAATTATATTGTGCTTGATGGAGCTGTTATTGTCTGGATCTTCTTTGAAGTCGTCTGTTGATGATGTCTGATGATTTATATAGCTATTAAAGAGGACAAAGAAGATTTTGACAGATGCCCTTTCTTGTCGTCTTCAAGTTTGTTCGGCTAGATAATGGGTTAGTTTGATAGACGACATCCTCAAATAGACAGAAAATAAAACGTGCCTTTTTTAATCAGAATGATAGACAAAATCCATTAAAGAATTATTGATGATTTAACTAAAAATTGTTTATGTGGAAAGTACCTATAGTAAAAATCTAATAAAAAAAGTGCAAGACTTCCAAGGGTCTTGGGGTAAGACCAGGATCCTGGAACTTACTCTAGGAGATGCGAGAATATGTCGATGGTGGGGAAACTCCTAGTCAAGTGCTAGGAGGAATCCCCTCTAGCATTTTAGGTGGGTTCTAAGGAGCCTCTTATTGTCTTGTCCAAGGCTGTAGTGTCGTGGCTAGGGAATTGCGTAGTCCAAGACGGAGTCCTAGGGAATCTTGGTATTACATTTGCTCATCACTAGTTACAGATTACTAGACAGTGTTTACTCACTAGATTAAAAGACAGTGCCGAGCAATAGTAATCCCCAACGTGTTATATGGAAGCGAAACCTGAGTGCCGTACCGTCGGCACATGAAAGCATTATACGAGTTGCAACAGAGACACCTGAGACAACTGTTAAGAAGCAGCTGGTGCCACCATGTATCGGTTCAATCGGAAGTATCGGTGCCACTATGTATCGGTGTATCAAACGTATCGGTTCTTGAAAAAGCTAGCTACGAGAGCGTTGAAATCATGATTACTAAATCCCGCTGCTGGTCACGTATGCAGAATGTAAGAAAACCACCTACCAATATCTCTTCTTTGCGGTGGGCTTGTAGATGGTAAGATGAAACTGGATGGACAACTCAAAAGGTACAAAGATATTTTCCACAAAAACTTAAAGGGGATGAGTATGTAGAATCAGTGGGAGGAAGCAGCGCACAATAGAGTGCAATAGAGAATAATGGTAAACTCAGTTAACAATGGCAACCAAAAAGTAAAGAGGCAACAAAGTAATGAGATTTTTGAATGTCTGGAGTGCGGAAGAGTGATAACATCACGTATCGGGCTTTTCAGTCACAGAAAAGCTCATGAAAGAAAACATCCTGCGTAACCATCTTCTGATGCGTGTCAAATACTCGCCATAATGGCAGTAAGTAAGTAAGCTTATCACTAGTAGGATTCCTTAAAGGCTCTCACATCTTAAAAGAGTAAAAACTCTATTTGGGTGATGGAGATGAGTCTCCAATAAATCATAAGCTTTCAGCTTTAAAGAAACTTTGAGTCACTTTACAAATTAGAATCTGAGTATTTTACAAAACAAGACGAGAGGCCCCAACAACTATAGCCTGAACACTCAAATTTTATCCGGTTTTAAAAAACAGAGTACATATAAAATATTGATTATTATTTCTCAATCCTCCATAAGAATAAAATCTTCTTTGTTATACTACAAAGGGATGAAGGTCCAACCGCAATCGAATCCCTATTCTTTCTCCGCGGGCCTTATCTAAATCGCATCGGTCATATATTTGCCCGGTAATTGAAACTTCAAAAGCCTCTAATGGTAATTCCGCACGTTTCTAAAATAGAATGCGGGGTCCATAACGATTACGGCCTCTATAATTTGTGCATATTTGATGCTCTCGGGACCATATTTTGCATTTCGATGGATAGTTACTGGGGGAAAACTGGGGGAGATAGTCGGGATGGGAGGGAGTCAGGTCAGTGCTGGACCGATTGGGGGGCGGATAAAGATGAGTAATAGATTTTAAGGTGCCATAAATCGGTTTTAATCTTGCCAAATACAGTTGAGCTTATCCTAAGAGATGGGGTTTAAAGAGTTTGTGATTCACAATGAAAAATGTTGTGTTTGGAGAAGGAGTTTAAAAGATAAGTATTGGTATTTATGATGAGAAAGAAATAGCTCTGCTAGTCATAGATAGTAATACTTGGTATTTATTTTAAATATTTTTTTTGTCTATTTTTTCTAAAATTTACGCCTTTTCCACTACACAGTTTTTGTTCTTCTTTTTGTGACGTTAGACAGATACATAAATACAGTTTTTATGTTACATTGTTTGGCTTTTCGTGATCTTTCCTGATATTCCTATCAAATATGGAATCACGAAGGGAGAGAACATGTTTCTTAAGATGATAGACCATTGAGTCTGTTCTGCAATTTGATATAGATAATTCTGTCAAGAGATTTCTCAGAGTAACCATTTTAAAGCAAATTTATTTTAAAGTATGCTTGGTTACTATTATGATATTGCTTACTTTGAACATATTCTCAGGAAAGACAAATACCATCTACTACACCTTTCTTCAAACGTAAAATCGAAGAAAAGCAAGGTCCAGGTAGAAGACGTCGTGGATGAGAAACATAAAGGATTGGACAAGAATGAATGTTCAAGTACTTCTGAGAACGGCAGAAAGATGAGAAGAATTCGAAAGAAAGAAGAAGAGGAAGAAGAGAAAAGAAAATAACCAAAATCTTTCTTTATGACTGAGCATCGTGACTTTTATGATAATAGTTTTCGGTTGATAAGTTCTTTCCAGGCTAATCTGGCCTTCAGCTCGATGGATAGCGGAGTGTAGGGGTAGACCCATTGTCTGACTTAATCGATCTATCTTATCGACCTCTATATCTTTTTCCTTGGACATACCCAGTTATAACAATTATTTTCATGTAGACAACAAGGCTTCGCACAATATGTCCAAGATACTCATGGATACGTCATAACATATTGCTGAAAGTCGGCTGTTTATGTTCTTATGCCATCGATCTGCTACCTCAGACTTGCTACTCTTTGAACCCCATCTATTACTTTCATTTTTTCGCGTATGTGGGTGTTTTTTCTCTCATGGTGACTCCCAAGATGATTCTCTCCATGACTCTTTGTGCAACTCGTAGTTGTTGGGCTGTTTTTCGGGTAGTTGTTGCCATAGTCTCTAAGCCATACGCAAGCACATGTAGGATGCAACTGTCGTAAACCTTGTTCTTTAGGTTGATGGGCACTTTTTTACCTTTGAAAATATCGCTAATATTTCCAATTTTCTGCTCTAATTTCTGCTTATGTTAAGCTAATTCATTATTGACATATTAGTTTCTCTACATGTCCAAGGTATTATCGGCAATAGATAACTTTAATAAATTGTTGTAAATCAGAAACTTTAGTTTTTTTGAGTTTTAAATTATTGGGAATTTCGACATTTTTGAAAGTAATTGCAATTAGATTTCAAGGAATTAAATTTCAAGTGAATCTACTAGAATTTACTTCTACATTACTTCAACATTCTACTAACAAAAAAAAATTAAACAGCCTCTAAAATATACGTCCCATTAACAAGCCAACTCTTATGCCCAATTAAATAAAACACCAACCTTTCAAAATCTCTTTTTCTCTATTTCCTAAAAGACAAATAAGTATCTCACCCCTTTCCCAGTTGGAAAAGTCGAAAACAGAATTCGACCGAAAAAAAAAAACAAAAAAACAAAAAGCTCCCTGAGAGAAACGTGACGTTTTGCACACCGGTCCCTAACGAATCTAGTCGCCTGCGAGACAAAAGAACGAGCCTGCCGATCGCGAGAAACAAAAGCTGGCGGCGCGACTCGTGTCACCGTTAAAGGGTCGCAGGTGGCCGATCGCTAATTGCTCCGCACCCCCGCCGTTATTTCTCTCTCTGGTCACACCCTTTGAGGGGAGGCTTGTGTCATGTGGCCAGAGAGGGTAGTGGTGATAAGGGTAGGGAAGAGTGTCAGAGGGTGGCTGGATTATAGACGCTAAAAAAATAAAATAATTTAGTAATTAAAAATAATTAGTTTGTTGACTTAACTGTTACACTGTCTTTTAGGGATAACGGTCAGACGGGTCTAAGTTAAAAATACAAAATTTGGTCCTAGAAAATAAGCGTTTCAATATGAAGTTTTGTGAAAAACTTGAATTTTTGATATAAGTTACTTTGAAAGATCTAAAAACGAATTGTGAAAGATTTTTTTTTAAATTCACCCCCGAGAAGGGGGCGAATTTGCCACTACTCTCGAATAATCTATTGTCCCCACCGTTTTTTAGGATGGCTAGGTGCGTTTTAATTGGAGCATTTTTTATAACATTGAATTTTTCGACTGACCTCGAACGGAATCCAACGTTTTTCGGTTCCTGAGATTTTCTCTCAGCATGTGACGATTTTTTACTTCCTGGACTTTGCAGATTATCAAGGAAGCTTGACCTTGTATGTAATTAATTATTTTTAATTATTTATACGTATTTGCAAAAATATCGGTCCACCACAACGGCACCGAATATGTCCATGGCTGGCAACAATTAATTTAAAAAGAATAAAGAATAGAAAAATTTAAAAGTTTATTTGATATGAACCGTAGTTGACTCGTACCTTACAGATGTCCATCACGCACGGAATTAGGGAATTAGCCCTTTTAGCGACTCCGTAACGGATGGCGGACAGTTGTTTTCCATCGCAGAACCGCAACTGCAATTAAATCGGAATTTGAATCGTGCGGAACGGCTTTTCGCGACTAAATCCTCCTCGACAGGCGCAAATACCCCTCCCTCCCCTATTAATTAGAAAAGTTTACCGAGTAATCAGTCACCTTTTGTTAAATAATCACGAATTGGAGAAGTTTCTCGGGCATTTTTCGTCGAAAACAAGCGAATAACGAGTTGGTTGTGTGTCGTTACTGGGAGATCCGGCGTTAATCAGAAACCTTCCAAACACCTCGGCTGACTTTCCGATGCGGAACTTATCTTTTAGGGTTTTCTTTAGAGTTCAGCGGTGTAGTAAACATAGAAAGACACATCTGTAGAAACAAAAGGTATTGATTTCATCTGTTTGCAAAAACTCATTAAGAGTCCATTTCACTAGTCCGAAAAAGTAGCAAATAAACGTTCGGCATTTAACGTTTTATGTAAAACTGGCTAGATATCTTTACACAAATGAAGAAGGAAATTAAAGATAAAGGATTATACTATGTCTGTATTGTAACACATTTTTAGAATAACTTCTTTATTTTTGAGATTTTGATGGTCAAACATCAACAAAATATACCTTATGTTTGGACTACATTTTCTCGAAAATAAAAAAAATAAAATTCCGTTACAATACCGACAAATATTAAAGTTTTGTGATTACAGTGATATAAAATTTATATGGTTTTGTAACTATTTTATGGCAAATGCTGAAGCTCTGCAAACCTTAATCAAGCCTTAATCAAAGAACGCGTGTTTGGAATTTTGGGTGTGGCTTAACACAATATTCGACCAATGTGTACTACCAGTACCAATTAGTGATGGATTGTTATTTAACTATCTGTTATTTTATAACAATTATTTAGAAATAACATAACGCAACCGTTACTACTTTTAAAAAATAACAGATATAAAATAACGACACGCAGAGATCGACTGTTTGTGAAACGAAGTCGGCGCTCTACACCGCCAGGAAATTCGATGCTGCTCGAAGCAATTCCAAAAAACAACTAGTATGGATGGAAGACATGCTATTTCGACAATCATCGATAGAGGCGGCGAGATACAACGGAAAACGGAGTGGGGTATGCGCTACGGCGCGGCGCGGCGTGTTGGGCTTACAACAGCTTAAAAATAATAGGATATAAAAGAAGCAGCTTTTTTGAAACAGTTGCGGGCATAACGCCTGGCGGTCGAGATAACAGGAGTGGGAAAGAAGGAACGCTGCTGCATCGGTCGATTGTCGATGGAGGCTCGCCACGGGTTGGAGAATAACGCATCAGTTGTTTTAGCTACGTTGTTTTTTTACCTGTTACGAGCATAACAGAGCGGCGTTTGAGATAATCGGAGTGGGAAAGTAACGCTGCTGCATCGGTCGATTGTGGATGGAGGTTTGAAACAGGTTGGAGAATAACGCATCAGTTGTTTTAGATACACATTGTTTTTCAACCTGTTACGAGCATAACGGGCGGAGGTCGAGATATTATGGCGCTGTATGTTTGAGTACTTTGTTATTAAGTTTCAATATTTAGGTATTTATTTATTCTGAAAAAATTTCAGAATAATATTTTAAGATTTTTTAAAAATGTATATAGGGTGTTTTAAAAAATCTGGTCATTGATTAATCACGATCCTGCTTAAAGCCCTTGACGTAAAAAGCTGATTTTTGGAAAACGGATTGACTTTAGGATGTAGATGTTCGATAAGAAGGGATTTTTCGAAACTCAAATATTAAGTGGGTGAAACCACCCTCAAATATTAGAATATTTTTTATTTAAAAACTGGTGAGTTTTTCGAAAAAACTCTTAACGTATATTTTATTTTGTTGTATTACATATTTTAAGATTTTTAAAAAATATATACAGGGTGTTTCATAAAATATGACCACTGAGTAATCATGATTCTGCTTAAACTGCTTGACGTTTAAAGCTGATTTTTGGCAAACGGATTGACTGTGGGGTGTAGAGGTTCGATAAAGAGGGGTTTCTCGAATCTCAAATTCCAAGAGGGTGAAAACACCCCTCAAATATTATAATATTTGTTATTTAAAAAACGGTTAGTCTTTCGGGAAAACGATTGGACACGCATAATTTATTTTGTTTTTTATATATTTGGAAATTTTTTAAAAAATAATACAGGGTGCTCCAAAAAGTTGAGTAATTGATTAACCACGATTCTCCTTAAACTGCTCGACGTTTAAAGCTTATTTTTGGCAAATGTGAGAAAATTTTATCCAGTTTGTATGTTAATGGAAATTCTTGCTTTGCTTTATCATCACCATTACAAATTAATAATTCGACGCGAACGAAGTCGCGGGTACATACTAGTTTAAGTGTAAAATTAATTCGAACTCTAGTGTGTAGTTGGTTTACTTATGAAGAATATACTACACATTTTCTAATATTGCTATTTTTTGACCGCAAATGGTAAAATCATAACTAAGAGCTTCTCGCCCGTCGAGTGAGATGCACCCTGTACACTGCTACGCAATTCAGGATCTACGCGGATCGAGGGGAAGGGCCTAGGTAGATCGGAATGTATAGACGAGTGGCGGCATTTTGGCTTTTTTATATCGCAATTTGTAAACAGCGCTTATTTGTAAACAACCCCCGTTTTTAGAGAAGTATTTTAGATAACAATCGATATTTAGAAATGTTATGACACCCTGGAAATACTACCACCGAGTACGTCATTGTTGCAACTTGCAACTGTGTTAATACGCTTGGCGGTGACCGCCTCATACTCTTTCAGATATTTAGCAATAAAATAAAGAAACCTGTTATTTTTAAACTGTTATTTTAAGCTGTTTCTATAAATAACTATAACAGTTTAAACTGTTATCTAAAAATAACAGTTTTGCCCATCACTAGTACCGGTCATAATCTATGCATGTGAAACCTGGACGTCCTGGATAACCAAGAGGAATCGTAAAAGAATAGAGTGGATACGACAAAAGACCCAGTTAATAAATGTCATCCACAGAGTCAAATCCCTCACGTGGCAATGGGCAGGACAACTGGCAAGAAGAACGGACAACAGATGGACCACAAAAATTACAGCATGGTACCCACGAGGAATTAAGAGACCTAGAAGAAGGCCGAACCTGAGATGGGACCATGGTATTAGGAAATTAGCAGGGATAACTTGGGCTCGCATAGCCAACAATAGACAACAATGACGGGTCTAACTACAAAGAGAGTATCTAAATATGTGAGGGAGGCTACACCACAATTGGAAATAGTTGAATAAACTGAAAATGATGATAATGATGATGATGAATTCTACTTTCGAAATAGGCTCCATATTTTTGTAAAGAAATTAACTTTTAAAATATTTGAAAGTATTGCTTTTATTCAATAAACATTGTAAGACGTTATATCGTTTAGGTCTACGTTGATTAAAAACTTCTAAAATAAAGCTGTAAGTAATTAATTCTGCAAACGCATGTCCAGTTACAGCAGGAATAAAATCGACCATCGACTTTTTCCCATTAAAAATCCGCAGTCGGAGTTTGAATAAAATTCGCCTCTTCCTAGATCTTTATTCAGTGCGATTGAATTCGAGCTGTCGAAATCGACGTCGAGATAATATAAAACGGCAGCACGTACGACCGTAGACTACAAAATTTCCTAGACACTCTGGTTGGTTAATATTTTCTGTAGCCAGTATAAACAGTTTCATACAATGAGGTATTTTCATCAGTATAAAGCAGCAAACTAATATGATACTAGAAGAATTGAGCTTCCTTTGTTTTTTATATAATTTAACCTACACATAAGTGGCCGGCCGTAGCGCAAGCAGCAGTGTGTCGATCTGCGGTGCGAGAGATGGGATGGTACTGGGTTCGATCCTCAGCCAGTACGGTCGCTTTATTTATTTAAATAAAAATATTTATTTATCTAACTAGATTGACCAGCGAGCCGCCACCTCAAGGAAGGCAATGGCAAACCACCTTGAGTATATTTGCCTTGTACAGCCTCTCAGATAGTGCCGTTCGGATTCGGCGCAAAATGTTGGTCCCGTGTACTTGTGAAACACTGATGACACACATCCCAAGTACATGCGAGAGGTAGCCGACGCTCTGTATAGAGTATTGCACTGTAAGAAGAACATACACAACATTCTATTTAATTCTCTATGTATAATCATTATATTAATCATTCCGTCCTTCAGACTTTTGGAGGTCAACATTACCACTCTTGGGGATGGGAATCTCCATTTTATGAATAATTTTGAAATAACTTCGCTTTCTGAGCTCCAACGTTACATGTTTTCGTTTCGACATTATCTTTCGATTTCTAATGAGAGTTTAGTAGTATGTTAAAGACTATCATCAAGATATACACTCAAGTTTCAACGTGTTGGGCAAGGAGGGAGGAATTCTAAAGGTAGATCAAGGAGACACCGTGCTAAGTAATTGAAAAGCCTTCAGAGTAACGTTCCTATTATGGAGTATAACATCGCATTTGGGATGTTTTTGTTATTAGATGTTTCGATTAGATTTGTTATTAGAAATTTGTGACAACACTGGGTAACGATCTGTGCCATACGTGGCTAAGACTATTTTTATCGATCGGTTTGTAGCAAAATAAAAACACTAAATCACCACAATACACCAAAACACTTTTACTTTTACACTGGACGCACGTTTCGCTAACCATGTTAGCATCATCAGCAGATGATTGTAAACTGAAGGTTTGTAGCTGCTGAATAACGGTCTAGGTAAAGCATCTAGCTCAATTGCCAGCAATAATGAATTGTTTGTAATTGAACTGTAATTTCTGTATTATTAATCCGCGTAAATGATGGAGATAAACAATTGTGATTGATTAAAATTCTATTTTAAGCTGAAAATTCTCAGAATTAAAATAATGAATTGAAAATAATGACAGGGCAAGTGATATCTGTCTAAAAAACAGCAATTTAGAGTGACAATTTGGTTATGTAAAATTTAGTGTGACAATTTTGATTATGCAAAAGAAATACATATTCTATTAGTTTACCGGTTGCCTAACGATTAACATTATTTTAAAAATAAATCCCCTACAAACATGAATAATGAACAAAACATTTAAACAAAAACAGACCACAGACCACTCAAAACAAATTGTTAGTTAGTAGCAGTTAGTTAGTATAGTACTCAGAGATATAGATGTAGTAGTATTTTGGTTTAATGGCCACAGGTATCCGGCCGGGTGATAGAATTATCGTTTTTTAATAAAAATTAAAAAAAAACTTATAAAATTATAATGCTAGAATAGTATACGGTTTCATATTAATTCTAATCCAGAGAGAATCTGCTCCAGAGCCAGTACTGAAAATACCCAAATGTATGGCCTGTAGTGCACTAAAACTATGGATCAGGGAAAAGCAGAATGTCCACTGGAAAAACAGACAGGGGCACAGGCACAGCAAGGCCTTTATCCAAGATCCTAGCTCTAAAACGACAAAAGAACGGCTAATGCTTAGCAGGAATAAAGTGCAGATTGCAACAGGACACCTGGCTGTCAAGTGTTACCTGAACAAGCTCAACCTGTATCAAGGAAGTCTTTTCTGCAGACTCTGTGATAAAGATCCTGAAACAGCGGAGCACATAATATGCCACTGGGAGACTGGATCGCAAGCGACACTTTTTATTCGGGAAAGCTAGGCTAGAGCCGGAGGAACTATGTTCTCATCCTATCAAGGACTTGCATAAGTTAGTGCAGGGCACAGGAATAGGAGGATGAGTGCAGATATAGAAAGGGGACAAACACAATAAGCCCCAAAAGTCGCAGTGTTTCCGGCAGAGGACAGCACATTGTTATCGAGAAAAAAATCATTATTTTAACTCAAAATAACGAATTCAAATTTATTTGAAAAAAGTGTCTAGTTGATATACGTCTCTAAGGTTTCCTCCCTCACTGGAGAAAATGGTGCATTCTTCCCCGGATTGTCAGCCCCCGCGCCTGCATCCCTGACGTCGGTTTATCCTGCCTGCACTTCTCCAAATTGATGACGGGCCACGACCACCGACGAAATCTCGGGCTCTAGTGTTCGGTCGCACACACTCCAATTTATCTTTTCTGCATCGTTTTCGACGAACGTTCGTCCTCTGTACTTATTTAATCCGTTGGCGTGTCTACTTTTACGACATATATCACATGCTTACAGTTTAATTTGTTTGTTTTTGAGTTTGATAGAAAAAAACCTTTGTGGACGCTCTAATGTCCCTTGTTTCTCTTTTTTATAGATCTATTGAGTCTCCCTTTCTTGAGTTATATATCATAATTGACTCTCAGGGCTGTGACAAGAGCCAGTATCTGAGACGTCTGTCACATAGTTTTTAACAGAATACCTCTAAATTTTATTGGCGAATGCAGATTCTGTGGGAAATCACAAGAACACCTCATCACTGAGTGCGCCGAGACTACAACCATTCCTGCCTTAAGCTTTGGTACGATTGATATCGGAGATGGAGAGCTAACCTCTGTAAAACCGGCTCAAATACTGGCTGTTGTCCAAGTCCTGAAACTGAATGACATAATAAGTTATAACTGAAGAAAAGGAACTTCAATGTAAGGACATCGAGTTGGCGAGTCATCAACTCGAGAGAGGAGGGTCATGGTCAGGTCCTCACAATATGAATTGACCTCAAATCCAAGGAGGCAATAGAGAAAGAGGGACACATCCTCTATTATAGATACGGGGCAATACCGGTATCAGGTCTAAGGAGAGACCAAGTAAAAGAGATGGAGAAAATGGAGACAGATCCTCCAGCCTCCACCTCACGGGTTTCTCAGCCGCAGGCAAGCTCCTCGAGTGTGAAGGGCGGAACGGAGGGCCAAACTCAAACCGTGGAAGGGTGTGTACCCTCGGAGGAAGAACTGTTGTCAGAGGAGGATGGGAAATACCTTGTTCCCTCTATAACAGGGGTATGATGGGTTATAGATTGTGTGATGACTCAAGGAAGGGGGGCACAATAGATCTTTAAGGTCGCAGTGATTAACCCCCCCCCTCTTACTCATTCTACATTCTACAACTGAAGAAAAGGGAACACAATAGATCTGTAAGGTCGCGATGATTCATTTCTCTCCTGCCATACAATCTACAATTTTTTTCACTTTTAACTCAGATACCGAGAAAAAGTTTGGTAAACACCTCAAAAAAATTCTCTCCAAGTATGAGCTCTTAATTGTAATAGGAAGGTCCTCCGCCTTTCACTTTTCTATTTTTGCCTTATTATTAGAAAGAAATCATATCTAGGTATCTACTATTTGGAAAAAATATATCATCCCATATGTTCAGTGAAAAAAGGTTTCTAACAATTTTTTTGTAAACCTCATCGTTCGAAAGTTATTAAAGGTTGAAGTTTGATTATTTTCAGGCAGATTTCTTGTTTCTTTTGAATTTTATAACTCGTTAACAAAAAATCATTATGATACGCTCATCTCATGGTTTTGTAGAAAATTCACTGCTCTACAAAAATGATTTTATGATTAGTCTATTAAATTAACCGTTTAAAAGATATTCATCGTCAAACTTCAATACACAATAATTTTAACAATTTTTGATTAATCATTCGAAAAATTCCAATTTATTTTACGAGTTTTGGGAAAATTTGAGTTTTTATGAACAAAGGAATGTTTTACACTTTTTTATCTAG
The DNA here is from genome assembly GCF_002938485.1 of Sitophilus oryzae. Lineage (NCBI taxonomy): Eukaryota > Metazoa > Arthropoda > Insecta > Coleoptera > Curculionidae > Sitophilus > Sitophilus oryzae. The sequence continues at coordinate 1,004,872 of NW_022146490.1, forward strand.
TTTTTTTTAGTCTTAAGTATGTCTGGATACATTGAAACAAGAAATTATTGCATTTTTTCTAACTTAGAATGATTTATTAAATTTCAAATACATTTTCCAACATAGAACTTCCATAGTAGTTACTTTCACGACAGAAACTTAAATTTGTAAAAATTTACCAGAAATTCATAAACTAAATTGAAATTCTTCGAATTTTTATTATTATAAAGAAAAAGAAAACGAAATCTGCTTTCGAACTGTGAGGTTGTAAGAGGCCTTTTTTGTAGAGACTTTAATTTCCTACAAATATATGAGACGAGATATTTTTTCCAAATAGTAAATACTGCGATATGAATTTTTCTTTCTAATAAGGAAAAAATGGAAAACTGAAAAGCGAAGGACCTTCCTATTAAAATTAAGAGCTCATTCTTGGAGATAATTTTTTTGAGTTGTCTATCAGTCTTTTTTATAAAGTGAACAAAAAAAATCAATTTTTTGGCTCACCCCCTACAATCTAGAATTTCTACCGAAGATCGCAGTATTTAATTGCAAAAAAGTACATAAATTTATCAGCAATAATTAACAGTCAGCAAACTATCCGAATCTTCGCTTGAAAAAGCACCATAACTATCGGAAAAAATGGGACCTGCGACAAAGGAAATTAAAGCGTGGCGGTGGCGCTACGTCACCCGCCACGGCACAAAAGACCTAGGATAATAATTCACCTGCAGCCGCGGCCGCCAATGGCCATCCGTCATACAGTGGCGTGCGTCATTGTCGCCCGCCGGGGCCATTATGAATATGCCATCGGACGAGACGGAAGTTGCAGAGGCAGGAAACGCAGAGATATCGCCGGACCAGAAGAGTTGCACTGGTTATAACTCAAATGGTGTACTAGTTCTACGATTCGTTTTGGATATTAGTGCATATCTGTATAAAGTGGAGAGAGAATTACTAAAAAAAGAATGGGTAAACTTAAACACAAGGGACAGATTAAGCTATAGTAGTCTAGTTTTATAACTTTGTTCCTTTGCTTCAATTTATTATTGGCATTAAATTACTTTTTGAACAATAATTATTTTAATTAGTCAAAATTTTAAATTTATTTTAAAATTTTTATAAAGTAGGTTCTAGATATGTTAAACATTGAGGTTGTTTTAATTATACTATTCATATTCTTCTTCTTGCAGTGCCATACTCTACAGGGTGAGTCTTAAATAAGTTCACTATATGAATGAGTAATGAATAAGTCACAACCTTCCGATTAAACCCATTTATTTCTCATATCGTTTTGATTATCTCACATTATTATGGAAATAAAACTTATCGTATTATTTAATTTTTGGTTTGTTTTGACATTAGTAATAACAGCTGATAAATAGTCATCCTATGTTACTATGTTGATCGCTCCGTACAAGGTACAAATAGAGAAAATAATATTTATGTTTGAATAAAATATTTGTACATATATCTACCGTATGATAGAAAAAAACGGCGTCCAGTTGGATGGGAAATGACGATTGATGATATTTCCTATATAAATTTACATACAAAATGGCAGCGACCTTCATTTTATAGCCATCGCTGATGCCGTTCCTTTTCGAAAATACGGTACTATAAAAACTATTTATATTTTTTCTTTTTTCGATTTTCTTTGACTTTTTTATTATATTTTAAGTTTTTATAATCTTGGTTTTAAGTCAGTAGTGAATGAAAACGAAACTTGTGTTTACATTTTGTTTAATGATTGACGTTTCGACCAATTTTAATTCGGTCTTCTTCAGAATCTATAATATACAATACAATTTTATCACTAACAATGTGTTTAATATATAATTTTTTCTGTATATTATAGATTCCGAATTAAAATTGGTCCAAACGTCAATCATTAAACAAAATGTAAATACAAGTTTCCTTTTATTTACCACTGACTTAAAACAAAGATTTTAAAAACTTAAAATAAAAGCTATATATAAATGTTTGTAATGACACTTATTTAGATTAAAAAACTAAAAATAGAAGTTTTATTTGACTATTTTTAATATCTAGCCTAGTTTTTAAAGAACAAATTAAACCCTTTTGAATGATACCAAATTTGTTAAAATCGGTTAAGCTAAGAGTCATGTAGTATATGTTATCCCCATCTTCCACTCTATTTCACTAATTTTATGTGGTTTCTTAAGATCTAAATATATTAATGTGTGTTTGGTTAAGATCTAAATAAAATTAATTTCCATCATAAAGCATAAAATATAAAAAGCTGCATAAAAATATAAATAGTAATAATACTTTATAATTTTTTGAAATGTCGAATGAATTTGACTAAATTTGAATAAACTTCTCCTCGTCTATGCTCAAATTTATGCTGGTGACGTACTCTCGACCGTCGATCGTGCGACTTCAGTGCGCGGCTACAATCGACTTTCCGACCGGTCGTGTCGGTCGTGTCGGTAATGTGGTGTACTACATATGTTGCCATATTTTAAAAAAATTCTAATTTTTCAATTTTTTTGCGAAAATGACTGATATCGTATATGAAGTATATATGTTTAATTATATTATACCTACGGCGGATATATTAAGTTAGGTAATAAACTTAAAACAACCATTAAACGGAACTGTTAAATAAATACGCTTTTTACGACATTTCGTACCCACCATCCTTTACTGACGAATCAATGACATATCTCTCACTTTACAGAATCTGTTCCCTCCCAGCTCCAGATAGAAACATAAACTGGTAATGAACTTCCACCGAAATCAATTAAAGTCAAATCGGGCTGAGAGGATGTTTAAAGACGACACATACGCCGCCGGCTGGGAATTTTACTGCCCGCCCATGCCGGATTTTCATTAACTAAAAGCGGTTTTATAGCGTAAGCAAAACAATTTCGATCGTTTTGTTCGGATGCAGAGGAAGAAACTGATTCTGGATACGCACAGCAAGAAATGGAACATTACGTTACAAAAAGTATTTTTCATCGATACTGTATTCGATAAAATAATTATCATAAATACAGACTGTTCCTTAATGACATGTTAATCTTTAAGGGTGTGATTCTAGGACCAATTCTAAGAAAAAAACTTTATATCAATAATATATGTCCTAAACGTCTTAATTTCTGAGATACTGGGTGGTAAATAAGTTTTCTAAAAAAAATGTTTTTTCATAATAACTCTGATTTTATTATAGATATCTTTATGAAACTTGATATACGTCTTCTATGCATCAAAATACCTTTTTTGGTGTACAGAGAATTTTAAATATTTCAACCAGTGCGGTCCATACGGATTTTGCATTAAATATTTTTAGAGAAAAAAGTGGTACACCATTGAGTTCTTTTAAAATAAAAACTGTTTTAAAAATTTTCATTCATTTCTAAACATTTTTTATCTGTTGATTTTTTTCGTTATTAAAAATATATATTATTATAATTAAATATATATTAAATATATATATTTTATTAGTTATTATTACTATTAGTCCAACCTAAAACAAATTAAAATAAAAAAATAATTATATTTAAGATAATTATATAAGACCTAATTTTGAAAACTTTTAACATCCTGTAACTTTAAAACTATGAATTTTTATACCCATGTTTATAGGAACTTTTTTTCATATTTTTTATGAGAAATCTTATAAAAATATTTTTATGAGAAATTTTTTTTAAATGTTGTTAGCACGTCCCTGTTATTCGACTTGGATCAAGGCAAATTAATAAAAGGTGCTCGTCATGACAAAGATGACACATGACAAAATTCCAATTAGGTCCATTTGCTCTCATCTCCTCAGCCCATTGTAGTCCCGTAATTTTGTGCTGTAAATTAAGCTTTCGGAGGCCTCCTTAAATGTAATCCTCTGTCATGTAGTCTTCTTGCTATGGTCTTTCTTGAAACATTTACTCCTTCAAGGCCAGCTAACTCATTTTTAATAGCAGTACTAGAATGCAGGGGATTGCGTCGTGCAATTAGTGATATTTGACAGTCTTGCACAGCAGTAGTAACTCTCTTTCTACCTCTTCTAGGCCTGTCTGTAACCTCGTTTGTCTCCCTGAATTTTTTTAATATTCGCGAAACATCATTTTGGGTAACTCCTACAATTTTATCTATTGCAACTTGCCGGTAGCCATGTTAAGACAGTGTTACTATTCTGATTCTATTAAACTGTGAAATAATGTTTCTAGGCATTTTAAGGCCAAAACAATGGTCAAATTTCTTCTGAAACGCAAGAGACCACAAATCGATGTGCAAGAATTTCTAATAATATTGGGTCTGAACGATAAACATTGTTTACCATATCCATATCATTATTTTAACAAAAAAATGTTTATTACAGCTATGTATAAAAAAGATTCTTTAAATTATTTTCCGTATATTTTTAAGCGGTATATGCAATAATTTTGGCCATGTGTGTATGTCTTCCTTATAGTAACTTTTACTCTACCCTTCAAGTACTTGAAAGAAAATTATAATAAATCGAAAAAATATTAAGACTATAGTAGCTACGAACCAAAGCAGAATCGGACCTATGTTGATTGACAATTGAAACACCCTGTATATTATGTTACTCCATTAGCATAGATTACCTGATAGTTATGTGAAATAATTTATTTATTTATGAAATAAATTAACAGAAATAGAGAACGGCTAATGAAATAAAAAAATTTGAACTCAATCTATCTACAAATATATACCACCATGCACGTCTATCGAATTTTTGCTCTCAGCGTAGAAATTTCATAATTTCCAGAGTTTGAACAACTTGAAGTTCGGTTTGTTTTGGGAATTTTTCAGCGACGGGGGAAAAATGGAAAGTTACGCGTAACTTTTGGGCGCGCCGCCTCTATAAATCTAACGAGAAAACTATGTGATGGACCGTTACATTAGGAGATTGTTTTTGGTTTTTGCTTTGTAAAACACTTACCGTTCGGTATTCGAAAAGGGAGATAAATCTTTTGCGGTGGTGGTCGACTATCGATTCGAACAAAGTGTTTACTGCTAGAAAACAAAAATTTGCACATTTTTATGCTTAAAGGTCTGTGCACATTATCATACATGTATCGTTTCCGACACGCTTCCGTTCCAGCAAGTTCCAAGTTCTTGTTATTTGGGCAAAAGTTTGAAACACCCTGTAGACTGGTTTAACAAACTTAGGAATTTAAACACCACTAAGTGAGCAAAGTGCATCTTTCCTTAATATTTTGTTTTTGAATCATCTGAATCATCTGAATAACTTTATATTTGTTGGAAATATTCGCTTTTGAAGTAGTCTTTGCTTTTGGTCTTCATCAAGATACCTATGAAATAATGGTTATTGTTTTTGTTAGTCATATCATATTATTGTTGTTTGTTGATAGTTAATTGAGCAGATATGGTTAAGTCCACAAGTTTGAACAAATATACTGAATTTTAAAATGTATGAAAATTTGAAGGTGTCCGTTTTTCGTGTCGGTCAGTGTAGTAAGTATTTTATATACCGTGTGGTACATCGGAACACGGGACATAGGAAAGCACATGTAAATTTTGAAAGAAAAGACAAATAATAAAAAAAATATCATACAATACAAATCAATTCAAAAAAAATTACGTCATTAAAATTACAAATAAAACATACACGGACATTGCAGAACACAAAAAAAGGCGTATCAATAAAATTTTACAATAGGAAAATTGTAAATGGATATAATCATGTAAGAGTTATAAAATATTAAATACTAGACCTTTAACCAGTGTGAGATGATCAAAATTTTAAAACTCAAAATTGTTCATGATTAAACATCAACAAAAAAGTCGTTTACCGCATATAGGGCTCTCTCCAGTTAAGTAAGTATGATTTCAGAGCTTTGCGAAATGCGGGAAAGAATGAAAGTGACTGGATATTCAAAGGCAGATGATTGTACATTTTTTGGCATTGTACAGTATTGAGCCTTTCACTAGCTTGTGACCTTGCACTGACCTCGGGGTTGGCAGATAAAGATCGTGCTCCGCATTCCTAAGTGGATAATTATGAGATGGCCTTTCGGGAATAGCAGATATGTGCTTGCGGATTAAGCAAACCGATTCAAAAATTAATAAAGAAGGAAGAGTCAGTATTTTGAAATTTTTAAAGAAATTCTAGCAGTGAGTTCTACTGTACAGTCCTAATAAATATCGAACTGCTTGCTCTCTTTTGAAGTTTGAAAATACGATCAAATTTTGTCGCGCAGCAAGTATACCCCAGAATGGAAGAGGAAACCGCAGCTTTATATCTCATATAAGTTCAACTAATTCTTTTGTTGATTTGATCATTCCAATTCAGAAAAAAATTAACTACCCTTTTCAAACCACATAAATTCTTGTAAACAAAAAAAATGTCACATCATATTTTTGCTGGTATTTTAAATGTAGCTTTCTCTGGGCCATATTATAAATTTTTAGTAATTTGAAGGTAGATTTTTGCAAGATTCTAAAAGTTATTTCAAAATAAAACGAAATTATAGACGACAGTACAACTTTAACGTCTCGTCAAAAGTATACTACATAATACAATTTTTTCATAAAATTATTTGGGGGGATAATATTTAACTTTTTCAAAATTTACATACGATTTCGTATGTCTCGCGCTCCGATGCACCGTACGGTATAAATATGCTTTATATTAAAAATGCCAACTTCTAATAGATTTCATTAGGGCACATGGACTCAAGATCAATACCGTACCGGTGCTTTTAATCATTCACACGTAGTCTGTGTCTAGAAAACGCTTCGAAAATTCGTTCGGACGTGAAATCTCACGAAACACGACTTGGCCATTAACTATTTTAATTATTCCCTCGATTAGACATCCACCTGATATTAATACGGTTTTTCTACTCGATCGCTCCCATCCAACGGGAACATCCTCACCTAAAAGCAACCGAATTAGAGATGTAACGATACAAGTATATACGAGTATAAAGTCGATCTCAAGTGTTTTTATTATCGACTTTTAACTCAGTAGACCAGTAGCAAATATGATTAACCGCTGATCCGAGAGCACCACAGCAAGAGTTTGGGGTACCTACGTCACTATATAGGGTGTCCCAGAAATAAGTGTAAGTATTTTAATTGGTAGTATAGTTCAATCCCAGAAACACGCCTATGAGGTTTTATCAAAAAAAAAATCGGAATTTTTGAAATTTTTTTTTTAGTTTTTATTTAAAAAAAATAATTTCTTGATAATATGGCAACATAGGTAGTAGGTTAAATTTACAAGAAAGAAAATCCAGAAAAGATCCAGTGGTTCTCAACATTTTAGCAAAAAATCTTTTTTTTTTAATTTTCAAAGTAAAATAACTCCGTTATTTTGGACTTATTTGAAAAACGAAAAAGAGAAAATATGTTTCTTTTATCGAAATCGACCACCCCTTAAAATACCTGCACTTATTTCTGGGACACCCACTATTTACTGAAATTAAAAAAAAAATAGAATTCTAAAGCAACCAAAAAAGTGTTAGTCATAAGTCATAACATTATGTTATCGAGCAAGCATCATATGTAATGACTTCTTCTTCTTTCAGTGCCATGATACATCAAGACATGAAATAACAACTGAAGAGAGATGGAGGTATTTATACCGGGTGCGTCTCGACACTGGCTCACACCTATAAGTTTTTTTATTTTTTTTTAGATAAAGAAAACGAGATTTGGTGTGTTAGTATATGACATAAATAATGATTAAATGACGTATTCAATAGTTTTTGGTCAATTCCTCTTTCACCGGAAATGACTTCAACTTTTGATTTTTAATTAACACTCTTGGTATATTTCTACTTTATTCGATAGAAAATGACACTCTGAATAGAATGACATATCATATGTCAGCTTTTGATAATTTCGCATATATGGTTTATTTGAAATTGTAACATGCGGTTCGTAACGACAATTTCACTCGAAATACCAAGTGTGTGGTACCAAATTACTCATGAAAAAATGCCTTTTCCAAATAAGCTAATGATCCACCCTCGTTCCATTTGAAAAAATTGAGATATGATTAAAAATGCGATTTGGGCATCTATTAGCCGGCCAGGAGAAGACACGAACAACATTAGACCATCAAATGTATTTTCCAGGGTTCCTTGATTAAAAAATAATGTTTTTAACACAGCCAAGGCACTCTAGATTGAAATGGAAAATACGATTTTTTTAAATATCAAAAGTTGATATATGATAGGTCACTCAAAATGTCATTTTCTATCGAATGAAGTAAAAAAATACCCAGGGTGCCGTTTAAAAATCAAAAATTGTAGTAATTTCCGGTGAAACAAGAAGTGACCAAAAACAATTGAATACCGTCAATCAATCCTAATTTATGTCATGTACTACCATACCAAATGTCGTTTTTTATTTGAAATAATAAAAAAGTTATAGGGGGTGAGTCACTTTTGAGATGCACCCGGTTTATACAGGATGAGTCTTAATTAAGTGCAAATATTTAAAAAATTAGGAGTAGTACATTACGTCCCAATGAATACGTCTATGAGGTATTTTTTGCAAAACAAAAAAAATAAATTTGAAAATTTTCCAATTTTTTTTGAAATGTTTTTAGTTAAAAAACATAATTTCTTAATAATATGGCAATATAGGTAGTAGATTAAATTTACAAAAAAGAAAGCCCAGAAAAGATCCAGTGGTTCTCAAAATTTAAGCAAAAAATATATATATTTTTTTAATTTTTATAATAACATATCTCGGTTACTTTGGACTTATTTGAAAAACGGTAAAGAGAAAATATGTTTCTTTTATCGAGGTTTACAAACCCTAAAAATATTTGCACTTATTCAAGACTCACCCTTATATTTTCAACTAATGGTATCGATACCTAGACTCGGTACTGTTTCAGCCCTAATCGAGGTTACTAACTAAAATACGATTAAATATTCGCGATACTGGTGCCTCGAACGAATAGCTTCCGCCGAAGCCCATTAGCCCTGCAGAGGGCGCCACTGTAATTGCCAATTATATTCTTCCATTATGTGTTCAAAAGTTCAGTTTGAAAGAGGTGCCAGTAACGCTGTACAGGTAAATAATAGAGAATGGCCTAGTTGCCTAGTTTGTTTGAAAGTTAAAAATTCAGATTGTGCTAGCTGAGATTCGAAAATCTTCTGAGGATATTGTGATACTGAAATAAATGAAAATAATTATTTTATATATAAATCGTTATTAGTATGTTATTGTACTGTTAATGTAAATATATATAATATTTCAGAAATATTCCTGAGGCTTAGCCCGATCCTGTCGTGTTAGGCCACATCCAAAATTCCAAACACGCGTGCTTTGATTAAGGCTTGATTAAGGTTTGCAGAGCTTCAGCATTTGCCATAAATAAGCGAGGGATTTGTTACAAAACCCTATAAATTATATATCACTGTAATCAAAAAACTTCAATCTATTTCCGTAATGTAACGGATTTTTAAACTATGTCTTTATTTTCGAGAAAATTTAGTCCAAACATAAGCAATATTTTGTTGATGTTTGACAATAAAAGCCTTAAAAATAAAGAAGTTGTCTAAAAATGTTCTACAATACGGATATAGTATAATCCTTTATCTTCAATTTCCTTCTTCATTTGTGGTAAAAATACCTAGCCAGTTTTACAGAAAACGTTAAATGCCAAACGCTTATTTTTTTACTTTTTCGGCTAGTAAAATGAACTATTAAAATATGGCTCTTTAAATGTTTTATTTACATTTTTAGTTATATGTTTTACTTTAGCGTTGTAAAAAAACTTAGTCAAATATTCCAAATTGAAATTGTGTAATGTTTCGTCCTGAAAATTCGCTAATTTATCAATTATAGTACTCTAAATTATTCTGGTTAGTTTCCAATTTGTTCGGTCTGGACCCGCATGCAAATTACCCAAATAGAATTACGTCTGCCCTAAACTAAACACACACCCTCACGTACACACACAGCGACAGCTAGGCCCACATTGCCGAATTTTGTCCAAAGGCGTAGGTCAAGAAATATCCATGAATTAATAGGACATGCAATTAATTAGTATATTTTACGACTAGGAATCAGTTAATAATGTCATTGGTTTATTTCTTAAAAAAAATTGAGTATTTCGAAACCAAACAGTGGCACATGTGCACCTGAACACCTAAATTTAATGGCTCTTGTTGAAAGTAAAACTAATTTTATTATTTAAATAATTCTATTTGTTCCAAAAACGACTCATCAAAGACATGAAAATTATAAACGAAAACTTAAACTTATCTATTACTTTCTAAATGAAACTTACATTACCTTCATTTAATTTTCCTTCAGTGACAGAGTTATATACACTGTAATGCATTTCTGTCTTTTCTGTCTGCAACAACTTAACATTATCGCAGAGAAACACACACGGGGTAGATCCCCTAATAGATCTAAGCCCCCCTGCAATAAACCATGTATGTAATAAATACCCAGTGGGAAGCCAAATATTATTTGATGTTAACGATCATTTTTTTGGACAGATGGGCTATTATTCGAAAACTCTGTGTGTTTTATTGCCGATCAATAAGTTCTGATAACATACTGTTAAAATATTTCAGTTACAGACAACATTTTTTAAGTAAATTCCGGAAACTTCAGCAGCATATTCCGCAGATAAAAATAAATAAAAAATGTTCGTATAATGTATGTACTAAAATGCTTAGTTTCGGAGATACGGGGTGTAGAATTATCATTTTTATTTCGATTCTTTCAATAACATTTCGTCCGTAAAACATATACATTTCCTTGATTTTTTACGTAAAAAATGTCTCTTGTTAAAAATTGCTACGAGTAACAGTTCTCAAGATATTTAGAGTGGAAATAGTCAATACATATCATTATCGACAAAAAATAAATATGTTGAGTAGATAGTTATTTGACTGAAATTATAAATTCGGGAACTTTTCATTTTTTTACATTAATCATAATTTTTCCTTGGAAAAAATGATGACAAAACAGTCCCTATTAAACTTTTGGCACACAAATTTGCAAAGTTATGATTTCAGTCTAATAACTGTTTAGTCAACAAGTTTAATTTATATCAATAATGACAGGTATTGATAATTCAGATTCCAAATATCTCGAACCTATCCTGTTCTAACTTATGCTGTATTCTATTTTTTATTATATTTTCAAATATCTTGCATAAACAAGAGGAAAGAGCAATCGGTCTATAAGATTCGTGGTAAAACGGGTCTTTACCATGTTTTAGTAGTGGAACAATGATATATTCCTTCCATTCCGCAGGTATGGAAGAAAACTATTACTCATAGCGGTTTTTACAAAGATATTTTTTTACTCAGTAGTTTTATACAGCTACAAACAAAAAGTTATTACTCTTCAAATCAGTCAAAAATATGTAGGTGGCGCCCTCTACAAGTAGGAGTCATATTGACATTAAAATAAAATTTCCCATGTCAAAAAGCTCCCAGATAACAATTTTTATCCAAATATTGACGTTACTTCATAAATTGTTTGGAAAAAATCGAAATGAAAATGAAACCTCTACACCCTGTATCTCCGAAACTAAGCATTTTAGGACAGTGGCTGCTCGTCAGGGTAAACAAGGTAGGCCCCCTTGTTTTTATATTTGCAATTGTAGGCACCCTACAATTTTGTCAGATTTTTTTTTACATTATAATATTTATTTATCTTTATTAATATTGCCAACACATATATAAATACTATTAATACACGGAAATGAGTTGTAACAATTAATATTAATTTAATATTTGTAGTCTTTTATATTAATATATTAACTACCGCTGGCGTATTGCAACATTAGAAATCAAAATAATTTTGACCGTTGGTGTATAATGTATTCATCTATGTTCCCACTCAGCTGTCGATGTGTCTGTCTTTTCTCTCTCTCTAACTCATCGCTCGGTAGCGGGGTTTAGGCGATATCTTCGATCGCCTCGGCATGCGCGTGGAGCTCGATAAGTTTTAGAAATTCAGTGGTTCCCAAGTTCCCATAATATATTATTCATCATACGTTATCAGTATTTAAAACTTTAATTAAAATCTGTTTATCGATTTGAATTATTGTGTACAGTGCATTTGGTGTTCCTGTTAGTGTACAGGACATTTGGATGCTAATTTCTAAGTTAACAAGGAGGAGATACGGATAAGTATTAATTTAAATTAAAATTTGGAGTAATTAATGTTGATTTTCAATATGTATAATGCAATTCATACAATTTATGCGACGTATACAATACATTCATACCATTTACAAGTACTTCGGTTGAGAGACATTTTTCATGTTTGAAACGCATTAAAAATTACACTAGAAATTCAATGAAAAATAAATGTTTATCGTCATTTGGCCTTACTTTCAATCGAAAATGATATTTGCATAGCCCTTCAACAATCTGATAACATTACTGATAATAAATAAATTTTCATTATTAAGAGATCGACGAATCAATTTAATATATAAAAAGTAATTATTCTTTTCATTTGTTTATGAGTCTCAAAATATGTATATGAATAAGATAATCTGTTTTTCTTTGTAAATTTATTTGTCTAATTTGTCTTAGTAAATATATTTACTTATTGTTAAGCTACGCAGATGAATAGGAATAAAATAAAATTCTATGATGAACTGCATGGTACTATTATCTACCTTATTTATCAAGCATTAGCATTTAGCATGCTATCTGAGGAAATTAATAAAACACACATATCCATTATGTTTAATCATTATCTCATTATGTTGAATGCTGTTAGTTTAGTTTTATCCTAAATATTCTTAAGCTATGTTTTAACCTATAACATATTGGTTTTTACGAACTGGGTTAAGATATTATGTAAATTTTGGAGAACAAATAGATGTAATTAAAATTTTGTCGCCTACCCAGTCCCACTGGCCACGAGCCGCCACTGATTTTTATCTGCAGTATATCCTGCCGAAGTTTCCGTAGTACAGTTCGGACCATCCTGTATATCATTAGGTAATTTTTTTAATGGATAAGGAGGGTTTTGCAACTTGACGCCTCATTTATAAATACACTAAGGCAATACAAAAATACTCACAACGCCTTTATCACAAAATAAAGTACAATCACTAAATAAAAAAAAACGACTTTAAAAGAGTCAACTGCGACAATTTCTCTTCCTTCAAGAAGCTGTTTGCCATCCTTTAAATTTTCAAAATCCCTACACAAACAGCCGGCAATCGGCGACTTTGCAGCCGATCGAAGAAGATCGGAATAAATTCGCTCCTGCAGGCGAAGAGAGGAAACTTGCTAAACTCCCTTTTATCGCCACCTTCGATGGCTAATAGGCTTTCCGGGGAAGTCCAATAACACAACCCCGCGCGTTTTCCCCGCTCTTCAGAGCCGTATCTGGCCCAAACGCCAAGTTGTAGGAGTAGAGATGTGGAAAACTATCGATATTTTTATATCGACATTATTCTTCTTTTTTTTCAGGTGCTTTTTCTCGACGAAAATTTCTTGGCGATAATTCTGTTGTTCTCAGGAGTGAATTTCAAAAAATCTTTCACAATTCATTTTTAGATATTTCAAAGTAACTTATATCAAAAATTCAAGTTTTTAGCAAAACTTCATATTTAAAGGCATATTTTCTCGGACTATCTTTGATTTATATATTAGTCTTTGATATCTATTATAGTCTTTTGATTTTTTAAAAAAATCCTCATAGGGGTTTGAATTTAAGATAACAAAGATTTAGACACTTTTACAACAAACGGACATAAATATAATTTTTGATCTCCCTGCATAATATCCAAAGTACTGCAGAAGAGGTAGGTACAGGATTTTTCTGGCAAATGTCAAGTTCCGCTTGGACACCAAAATCTAGAGTTAAAATCGAATTAAAAAAATATCGATATATGTATAAATGTCGATACACTTGACCCATCCCCCTTTAAACGGTTGCCAGCTTCCCTTATCTGGTCGCAAGGAAGTTTAAAATATTTCGATCGGATTAAACGGCTAAGTCGGCTCCTTATTCTTACTTTCCTTCTTCAATTTGCTAAATAAATGTGCGGATTACGATGTTTGATGCGACTCTCGATTATTTCGCAAAGTTTTAAAGCCCATTTCACAGCCGACGTGATTTTTCGTCGGAGAAATGGCGGGCTCTAAACAAACATTTCGAAGAAAAATCCTGAATAGATTTAGATCTTTGACTAACGAAGGAGTATACCTAATACAATAATTCATATAATTAATTAATACATTAGAGATGGAATTTACATCATGACACTCTATTTTTGACAGTTTTGTTAGACGTTTTACTTGATGTATTTGAAGTTGATTTCATTAGTTTATTTGGTTTTTTGTTTATTTTATAATTATTGATTTTAAGTAAAAATGTAGAAATTTTGAAAAAAATTATGTCAGAACTTCAAAAATGGTCACTTGTATATATTGTATGGGGGTGAAGTTTTTTTTTACTTGAAATAACTTGACAAAAACAACAAAACATCCAGTATATAGAAGCCTCCCCGAACACAAAATCATAAAAATTTCTCTGCGGAAATGCCATTATTCTCTTTATCCGACTTTAGAATAAATGAAATCAGTTACGTGAAAACGTGTTTCTGCTTTACATTCTAAACACTTTTCTTGTGTAGGTATGATCTTAACCTAGTAGATTCTGTAATTTAGATATTTATACCGTACCGAGAAAAAACGAATATAAACAAAAATGAACCAACAAACCAAATCAAATCAAAACAAACCTAACCAAAGCAATCAAAACACGCTGTAAGCTAAAATGCGTCTGTTTACGAATTCCAATTTTATCAATAAATGAAAATGATATATTTCCGCAAGAATTTTTTTGGCGTGTCTATGTTTAGAAAAATTTCTTCACTGAAAAACAGAAACGGTGTTTTCATTTAGCTGGATTCAACTATTCTAAATTTGAAAAACTGAAAATTATGCATTTCCGCAGAAATATTTTTGTTGCATACTATTCAAAAAGCCTGCGATGGTTCCAGAAAACATGAAAAATAATAAAACACGTCTTTACTAAAAAAATTAAAAACGTTTTTACTAATAATTTTATTCTTGCATTTTTGCATTTGCTTAACATTTCTCACAAATAATTAGTATACGTCAATTTGGCTAGATTATTTCAGTAGCGTATCTGTATTTTTGTTAATAAATAATTATGTTAACTAATTAATTTTTATGAGTTATTAATCAAAAATACTTAATTCAATACTAAAAACAAAAACATATATTTTAAACAGGCGTACTAAAAAAACTGTAATAAATCAAAAGCAATTTATTGCTGTTCAATTTAAATACAATCTTTCCGTAATGCTGAAATTCAATTACGCATTTTTTCATCTCTGCCGTATTTATGTATCTTGAATATCGAGTTTGCCCCTTTGTTTTCATATCATTACAGCTGGGGACCTGTGGCCATGAAAAACCAATATTTGGACGTTCATATGATATGATATTTGGTTACGGCATTGTAAGTATTAGAAAAACAAATGTTTAATTTGGATTAAACGACGATGTATACACAAAAAGAATGACATTATTATACAATCAAAAAAACATTTAAAAATAAAAAACTACAACATTGTAGGTACTTACATTTTTACAAATATATAACACACACTAGTTGTATTAGCTAAAATAATAATAGAATAAATAGATAGGAACAATCGGAAACAGGAAATAGCTATCTTATCCGATAATCAAGCAGTACTACTCAGTAACCATCAATTCGAAGTTGGTCAAAGAATGCCTAGAGAAGCTGGACAAATTAGGCAAAGAAAATAAAGTCCTCCTCCTCAATGAAAGAGCAAACGATCTAGCTAGAATAGGAGCGGACACTCCACTAACTCGACCAGAGCCAGTTGCTTTCCATGTGGAAACCAACTTAAAGCGGAACTGAAGAACCTGTTGAAAGCGGAACATCCGTAACCTGGAATGGGAATTCTTCAACCAATCTAAGACACTCGAAGAAATTTCTCAGAAATTACGACCGTGAAAAATCAAACATTTTCCTTGATTTAAGTAAGAACAACCTTCGAATTGTCACGAGGTTTTTAACAGGACACTGTCTCCTCAACGATCACCTCAGTAGATTGAGGCTAAGAAACAATGAAATGGGGAAACACCAGAACACCTCATCACTGAGTGCGCCTATAGACGACGTGCCATAAACTTTGGTAGGACTGATATCGGGGATGCAGAACTAGCCTCTGTGAATTTTCGTCTCAGATACTGGCTTTTGTCAAAGCCCTGAGACTATGATGAGACAACTCCTTAGAACTCAAGAGAGAGCATTTTTTTTCCAAAACATTCTACATTCTTCTTTTTCTTGTAGCTAAAATCAGTTTACAATAGTGCTTAGTAACAGCCAATTGTGTGATAAAATATAGTCAGTTGTGCCAAAATTTGTAATAATGATTTTCATTTAAATTTCAATGAATACAATCTGAATATTCTCTGACACAAATTGTGAGAATTACCACCACACTTGTTGGCTATTTTCGTATAAAATCAAGCATATTTAACTATTTTGGAGACCTACAAATTCCTAGAAATGCAGCAGTGTTTTCTACAATAATTGTGGAGATTATTACAATAATTGTAGAAACTAAAAAGAATAACTACATTATTCCAAATAAATATTTTTTTTTACTTTGATAAATCTAAATCTATATTGAGTCAATAAATTATTAGTTATCTAAAAAACCCACATTTATTGATTTTTATTTGTATTTTCTCGTAGTAATAATGATACACATAATTTAATAAAGGTTGCGTGCCCTTTACAACAAAAATTTCAGTAGAATAGACTAAATGAGGCTTTGAGACCCTAAGAATCCCTTGAATAAAGGAAGAGAAAAGTACAAAAGGACACTTCAAAAAACACGATTCCAACGAACCTTTTAAATATAATGAAATGGAGTCTAGCTCATTAAATAAGCATGCGCTGCTGATTTTCTATTAAACAAACAATTTCGACCGAAAAAAAGTCAAATTTCTCACCAAGTTCTTTCTTTAAAGGTTAAGTATTTTATATTCATTATTTTTTAAATTTATTTAAAGAAAAAAAATATATTTTATGTAGTTAGCAAGCTGTATCTTTTTCAATTCCGTAAAGTGAGTTGAATATTCATAATTTGCAGGAAATATTTGATGGGAAAGCTTAAATGGGATAAGGGCAACTGACAGAAGTAATTCCTTAAAATCCAATGAATATATTTGAATGCCATTAGGTTTTCTACGACTGCAAATTGAAAATTGACCGTCTTTCTCGTTTTAAAAGCTTTTAAAGAAATCAGAAGTTTTTTTTGTCTGTTATCTATCGAGTATTTTAAATTGTCAGTGCCTTTTGACATAAGAAAAACGGTTTTATAAATGATTTTTTATAGCAATCGATAGAACATTTTATTCTACAGTATAATCGAAATCTTTTATAATGATGTGAAATATTTTTTTTACATTTTATGTTTTTGAAGGAATCTCATTTTTTAGTACAACGTCATTTTTCTTCTCGGGTTATATATATGTCAAAATAATCATCATCATCATCATTATTCTCACCTTATTCAACCATTTCCAATTATGTGTGGTGTAGCCTCCATGATATATTTAGATAATGATCCCATCTCAGATTTGGTTTGCTTCTAGGTCTCTTAATTCCTCGTGGGTACCATGCTGTAATTTTTGTGGTTCATCTGTTGACCGTCCTTCTTGCCAAGTGTCCTGCCTATTGTCACTTGAGGGATTTGACTCTGTACTCTGTGGATGATATCTATTACCTGGGTCTTTTGTCGTATCCCCTCTATTCTTTTACGGTCTCTCTTGGTTATTCCCAACATATTTTCATCCATTGAGCGTTGTGCGATCTGCAGTTTCCTTATGATGTCCAATTTAAGTGTCCTTGTTTCGCATGCATAGGTCATGACTTGTAGTAGGTACATATTGGTCGCATGTTTTCTTCTTTATGTTATGACTGCGTTTCTGAATATAAGATGAATATGAGCACTAAAAATATATACTTAGGAAGATCTTATACATTTTGAATCATTGTTCAACCAAAAATTGGAACTTTAGAAAAGGAGTTTCAAAGGATTTAGTATGTCTATTTTAACTGTTTAACTTTTCTGTTTTTTTTTATTTCAGTACCGAAAAAAAAACGAAATGGCTTCATCAGAAAATTTGTAGCCAGTGATTTCTTTATCACCCTCCACCGCTCCAATAAAATGAGGAGGCCATACAGTTGATGGGATTTAAAAGTAGTAAAAGATTTAAAGTTCTATAATATAGTCGGAATATAAAACCCATTTATTTGCGATCAAGAAATAAACGATTCTATTTGATAACGTAAAAGGGAGCTCTGGTAGTAAAACGTAACTTACACATAAACCCGTTGATGCAGGCCAACTCGTAACGTGATCTTACCTAGAAATAAAAAGATATAGTAAGAACACAAGAAAACTTGTTTTAGTATTAAAGCGGATATATCATAAAACTTAGGTATCGCTTTTATATTTTAAAGTAACTATGTTTTTCGGGATAATGAAGGAGTTTTATTATAGGGATTTATGACATCTTAAGAATTAGTTCTAAAAGTTTTGGAACAACTTTTATACTATTTTTCTCAAGAATCATTTTTTTTTCAATTTAAGTATTGGTAATATATTGAAGTCTTGTTATTATTAATTTTAATATTTATTTGTGTTTAATAAAATTGTGTATATCTCTTCTTAAAAATTCTTCTAAATCTTATTTTTACATGAGGAATATCATGAGAGATGGCAATGTTTTTTGAAACACCCTGTATATTGAACTTTAAAATACATGAATTTTAAGGCGGACGTTTCTCGTGCCTGTTAGTGTATATGGCCAAAGACTATTGTATGATATGGCTAATTCTATAAAAAATAGGTTAAAGAACATATGGTTAATGTGTTCCTTGTAGGTATTAATTTTTTCCTAATTTATTAACTGTGTTTTACTTCATTAGAATCGACGAAATAATTTGAAAGACGTTTTCAAGTTCGTGAGCTAATCTTCACTTCAGTGCAAACCAAATTTTCAACACGATCCAGACTCAAAAAAGCCGTTCATAAAAAAAGGTCCGTGAAGCCCCAGCACGCAATCCGATCCTCTATTTATCTTAGTGGTTCCTTCTTCAGATATCCTAATTTTACAAGTAGAGGTATAGGATTACGTTTCGCGGCTTATGTGATTTCCACATCTTTTTATTTTTTCGCTCTTTTATTAGTTCCTTCTCTGTTTGTGCAACTGCTGCTCGTTGTTAGGTCCTCTTTCAAGTGGAAATCGATACGGCAGTGAAATATAACCGAAAATTAAAGGATTTTTCTGGAACAAACGCTCTTTGAGATGGTGTGATTTATTCGCTCGTTAAATATAAATTTTGCTTTGAGTATAATCGGCAATAGCAAAAATTATTTCCTTTCAAATATTAGTGCAGTATCTGTTTCTAGAAAGAACTATTATAGAAATTAGCCTATTCGTAAGACTTATTAGGATTTACGACCATAGATCAAAGATTTTCCTTGATTTAAGTAAGAACAATCGTCGGATTGTCACGGGGTTTTTAACAGGACGTGCACTGTCTCATTAATGAACATTTCAGTAGATTGAAGCTAAGAAACAACGGCAAATGCAGAATCTGTGGGAAAAATGGAGAAACACCAGAACACCTCAAAACTGAGTGCGCCAAGACGACAACCATTCGTGCTATAAACTTTGGTAAATGGAGAACTAAACTCTTTAAAACCGTCTCAGATACTGGCTTTTGTCAAAGCCCTGAGACCGTATGATGAGTTATAACTGAAGACAGGGGGACACAAGACATCTATAAGGTCGCAGTGATTAACATCTTTCTTTCTATACAATCTACATCTAGTAGGTACATCTAGACGGATAACGGCCTTAATTTTTAAGTCAACCTTAAATAAATCTATAAGTCAAATAATTTAGCTAGAAATTGCTTATCAAATCATCAAAATTGGCTGACTAGAATAAAATATATTGCACTTATTTTTTATTGAACTATTCGGCTATTAAATGATTCTATGAATAATAACAAATAACTTTTCAAAAATAATCAGACATATTTAAAAAAATAAATATTTCCTACGTTTGAATAACAATCCCTGCAAATCTGAAAATAAAGTTTCCCATGCGTGGAAATCAAATGGAAACATCAAAATGGAAATTATTCATAAAGTGACTCCACGAAGCCCATTAAAAGCAGTTGTAAAACTATCTAACAATACCAGGATAATAAAATCTATAACCAATTATTCTTTAAGGGCGCCACTGTGCCGCGATGAATAACAATCATGGAGAAGAACAGAAATGATAGACATTCAATGATAAATTTATGGAGTCTAGCTGTAAAGCCCATATATTATATACAGGGTGTCCCAGGCTGAGCGTGCATTAGAAGTTTCTAGAGAACTACAATATCTAGTTCGAAGATTTTTTGCAGATCATTGTTTCACAACGAGATCTAACTGATCGAACTAATTCTGATAGTGGATTCGTGCTCAGCATAGACCATTTTTTTTGTGTGGCTGTGTAATGATTTTTTTAAATTTTGACACACCGTCAAAAGGCAAAACTAGACTCATTCAATTCTTCGACCGAACTTACTAAATTTAACCCTGTCTCCCCTCAACCGACACCTCTAAAAATCTAGTCCTAGACAACCCTTTTGTAATTTTGCGAAAACACCCTCGCGGGACCGATTAAGTGGCTCTAAATGCGGCGCTTTTAGGGGAAGTCGGCAAACATTAGACGGGCGGATTTCTTTCTGCTTAAATCATCTTGCCAAAGGAAGCGATTTATGCGGTGCCTGTTAAGTCGAACGATATATTTAAAGTCGCGCCCTCTGAGGTAAAGAAGGGCACTATATCATTTCGGATAGCGGACCTAGTAAATATATTCTAAATTTTCTTTAGAAAGTCTATGATATTCTTTTTTTTTTTTGAAAATAGTATATTATATACCTACTGAGTATTTCATAATTTCATAACCGACGATAGATTCACTATGTAGATAATCTCATAGCGAGAGCTCTGGCAAGCTCTGGCAAGAAGGAACAGAATTAAATTATTCTGGTTGCCGGGCCACAGTGGCATCCAAGGCAACGAAAAAGCCTATGAGCTAGCTAGGCAAGGATCATCAGCATCCTATCTTGGTCCAGAGCCAGTACTAGGAATACCCAAATATATGGCCCGTAGTGCACTAAAACTCTGGATCAGGGAAAAGCAGAATGTCCACTGGAGAAACAGAGAGGGGCACAGGCACATCCAAGGACCTAGCTCTAAAACCGCAAAAGAACTGCTAATGTTTAGCAGGAATAAAGTGCGGATTACCACAGGCTTCTTGACAGCACACATGGCTGTCAAGTGTTACCTGAACAAGCTCAACCTGTATCAAGAAAGTCTTTGCTGCAGACTCTGCGATAAAGATCCTGAAACAGCGGAGCACATAATATGTCGCTGCGAGGCTCTGAATCGCATGCTACACTTTTTATTTGGGAAAGCTAGACTAGAACTGGAGGAACTATGCTCCCCCCCCATCCTATCAAGGACCTGCATAAGTTAGTGCAGGGCACAGGGATAGGAGAATGGGTGCAGATATAGAAAGGGGAAAAAGACAATAGGCCTCACAGGTCGCAGTGTTGCTGGAAACGGATGGCCCCTTGTTATGGAAAAAAAAGTAAGGTGCAAAAAAGAAGGTGTGAAAATAGTATGTCGTGATGATGGAGATATTGCTTGGGTGCATAAAGTTTTAGTACGCTTGATAAATAGTTGCCATATTGTACAAAATTCCATACCTGGAGGATTGCGAAATAGTTATTGCTAAATAGGCTTCTTTAAAGAAATACCGTGACCAACTGCAACCAACCCCATCACGAGATAATGGCTTGCTGCAGTGAAAGGTCAGTAGTTGTAGGATTTAGATTAGCTGACACTTGATAACGGTAAGTCATACATATATCAACTAAACTAAGATAAAATCAGCCCAAGAAAATTAATTATTTCATAAAGACGTAGTATTTTGTTCCAATGGTTTTATATTTACAATAATTCTAAATTTGGCAACACTGTATTTAAACCGTCGAAGGGTAGATTTCGGCAGAGTCACTAGGGTTATATGACGCACATATCCGGTCATGGGGTGAACTAAGGGAAAGAGAGGACATTAAATGTAAATTTAGAGGAAAAAAAAACGGAGAAAATGAGCGACATAATGCTGGTGATTTAGAAGAGAGGAAGTTCGCAGATAATGCTATGTAAAAGACTTTTAAATGCGGTTTTTATCGGACTCATGTTACATGTCATAAGTTGCTACTTTTTTTCATAAGTGGTAACATAATATTTGTGTATTTTTTCACATTTATTTATGGGTTTTTTTATTTCTATATTCTTTTTTATTCTCTCTTTATATTTATTTTACTATAACTGATAGTAAATTTCGACTATAGTAACACGACCATGAGTTTCTTGTAAATAAGTTGTGGAAAATTTCAATTTTCTTGACAATTTCTGGGAAATTTTAAAGACTTTTACTTTTAGTGCCCCAAGTTCATTCTCATTCAACGCCTTGCAATGTTGCCATCCTTCTATGTTACCCACTTTCTGCATATTTGTGTGTTATAAGTTCAAAGTAATTTTAATTTTCTACACAGTAAATTGGGGAAAAATTAATTTGAGTTGTATCAGTAACATTATTAATGACACTAGACAGATGCAGTGTACACATTTTTAACACACATTAATACATTTTTATAGTTATTTTTATACTAAATAAACTAAAAGAAAACTAAATATTAACAATAATTATTACATATTCTCTTACCGCCATATTACGAAGAATTTTCGGTCATTTATATATTTTTGTTGGTTTGGTTTTCTGTTCCATGAGGCAAAACAGGGCGTCGAATAAGCTGAGAGTCGGCTGGGTGCTCAAAATGGCCTGGTACATAGAAAATATCTTTCTTTTGTCTACATCTACCACCCTCTAAAATATATGGATTTATCGAAAAAAAACACTCTGTATATTTATATAATTTTTATACTTATATTTATGAGTTTTCAAACCGGTAGAAAATGCTTGTAATATGAGTACCGTATGATCAAATAAAAACGGCGTCAGCGATGGGTATGAAATGAAGATCGCTGTCATTCTGTATGTAAAATTATATAGGACATTATATAGGCAATGTCATCGATCGTCATTTCATAGCCATCGCTGACGCCGTTTGAAAGAGCTTTTCATTAAAATGTTGTATCCTATGTTATAGGACTTGTTTCTCTCTACAATTTCCTGTCTCACAATGTACCGTTTGTGTCCGGGAAGGCTTCATACTTGTCGATTTTCGAAAGAAATCAGTACATGTATATTATTTCGTATATTTTTAATTTTATTGATTTTATGGAAAGCACTGTTTATTAAAATGTTGTATCCTATGTTATAGGGCTTCTTTCTCTCTTCAATTTCCTGTCTCACAATGTACCGTTTGTGTCCGGGAAGAATTCATAGTTTCATAGTTGTCGATTTTCGAAAGAAATCAGTATATGTATATTATTTCGTATATTTTTCATTTTATTGATTTTACGGAAAGCACTGTTTATTAAAATGTTATATCCTATGTTATAGGGCTTGTTTCTCTCTACAATTCCCTGTCTCACAATGTACCGTTTGTGTCGGGGAAGGGATCATAGTTTCATAGTTGTCGATTTTCGAAAGAAATCAGTACATGTATATTATTTCGTATATTTTTCATTTTATTGATTTTATGGGAAGCACTGTTTATTAAAATGTTGTATCCTATGTTATAGGGCTTGTTTCTCTCTACAATTTCCTGTCTTACAATGTACCGTTTGTGTACGGGAAGGGTTCATAGTTTCATAGTTGTCGATTTTCGAAAGAAATCAGTACGTATATATTATTTCGTATATTTTTCATTTTATTGATTTTATGGAAAGCACTGTTCATTAAAATGTTGTATCCTATGTTATAGGGCTTGTTTCTCTCTACAATTTCCTGTCTCACAGTGTACCGTTTGTGTCCGGGAAGAGTTCATAGTTTCATAGTTGTCGATTTTCGAAAGAAATCAGTAGGTACATGTGTATTATTTCGTATATTTTTAATTTTATTGATTTTGAGGAAAGCACTGTTCATTAAAATGTTGTATCCTATGTTATAGGGCTTGTTTCTCACTACAATTTCCTGTCTCACAATGTACCGTTGGTGTCCGGGAAGGGTTCATAGTTTCATAGTTGTCGATTTTCGAATGAAATCAGTACATGTATATTATTTCGTATATTTTTCATTTTATTGATTTTATGGAAAGCACTGTTCATTAAAATGTTGTATCCTATGTTATAGGGCTTGTTTCTCTCTACAATTTCCTCTCTCACAATGTACCGTTGGTGTCCGGGAAGGGTTCATAGTTTCATAGTTGTCGATTTTCGAAAGAAATCAGTACAATATATTATTTCGTATATTTTTCATTTTATTGATTTTATGGAAAGCACTATTCATTAAAATGTTGTATCCTATGTTATAGGGCTTGTTTCTCTCTACAATTTCCTGTCTCACAATGTACCGTTTGTGTCGGGGAAGGGATCATAGTTTCATAGTGACGCCGTTTTTATTCGATCATACGGTATAAGTAATATGATTTCAAGGAAATGACGCTTTAATCTAAATACATAATATGTCGAGTAATGTATTATCGTTTTATAACACAAACAAAATGTTTAATGACAATTTGCATAATCCGGCAACGCTGGCGGTATTGCATTATCCATCTAAGTGGTGCATCATTACCTAATGAATAATTTTAATGTAGGAAGCAGATGCAACAAAGTGCACATTGAGCGATACGCTTAGTTTTAGTTGAGAATAAATCGTTCCTTTCTGCGGTAATTTCCTTACGTGTATAGTATAGACGTACCGAGCATGTATATGGAGAGATTGAGGTAACGAGTACATTAACTCAGCCGTATATTAATTTACTTAAACACGAATTTGTAATATACAGGGTGTTTCAAAAGACATGAGCTATCTCCAGTGGGAAAGTTTCCTCAATTTCTTCTTCTTCTTTCACTTATTTGAGATCTTTCGATCTGTTAATTTTAAGGTTGCCTCTGTAGGAGTTCTTGGGAGATGGACTGCCAACTGTCTTTCTATCTTTTACCCATGGATTTCCCTTCAAGAACTGTTTTTTTCCATGTGTTTTACGTGTGCGAACCATTGTCTTTTTCTTTGCCCACCCCATATCTCTGCGTCCTGTATTCCACATTGTTGTCTGATACTTGTATTTATAATTCTGTCTCTTCTAGTCTTCCCCATTATGGTTCTTAGGTTCTTCATTTCAGCGACTCTTAACATGTTTTTGGTCTTGTTTGTTTTCGCTCTGATTTCTATGCCATATGTCATTATTGGTCTGATGCAGGTCTTATAAATTTTAATTTTTCTGTCTGTTCGCAAAAAGGGCTTTGTCCACACTATTTGTCTCAGAGATCCTGACATGGCGGTTGCTCTGTTTATCTGGCTTCTCAGATCTTTCTCTGGATCATGGTAGTGCCACATATCTATTCCTAGGTATCTGAACTGTGACACTTGCTCAATAATTTTGTTTTCTACTACCAGTTTGCATCTTACCGGCTCTTTGTTCCTCATAAAAAAATAAGATTTATTTTCTTATCAACATAGATTCTGGTTTGTTTCGTAGATACAGGTTTTCAGTCTCCTTGATCAGCTAAATTGAGTTTTCCATGTTTTTAAATTCCGCTTTAGGTTGGTTTCCACTTGGGAAGCAGAACGGTTCTTGTCCATTTAGTGGAGTGTTCGCTCCTTTTCTAGCCAATTCGTTTGCTTTTTCATTATCTTCTCTCCCTTGGTGGGTTGGCAGCCAGAGTAGGAGGACTTTATTTTCTTTGCCTAATTTGTTCAGCTTCTCTAGGCATTCTTTGATCAACTTCGAATTGATGGTTACTGAGTTGATCGCTTTTAAGGCTGCAGATTTTTATGGCTTCTGTGATGCAGATGCATGTCACTCTCTGCATTTTGCACAGGTTGTTACTTGCTGTACGTTGCTCTAGTTTTGTGTACCAAGCAACTGCTCCATAAGTAATTGATGAGTCTTACTATCATGATTTACATCCAACGCAAAATTGATAAATGATAAGTAAATATCTTATATATATATATATATATATATATATATATATATATATATATATATATATATATATATATATATATATATATATATATATATAGCATATATATATATATATATATATATATATATATATATATATATATATATATATATATATATATATATATATATATATATATATATATATATATATATATATATATATCTTATCAACCTCTAGAATAGCCTATTATGCCCTTTTTGAGTCACATCGTTCTGCTCTTCCATTCTGGAATACTTGCTGCGCAACAAAATTTGATCGTATTTTCAAACTTCAAAAGAGAGCAGTTCGATATTTATTGGGACTGAACAGTAGAACTCACTGCCAGAATTTCTTTAAAAATTTCAAAATACTGACTCTTCCTTCTTTAATCATTTTTGAATCCGTTTGCTTAATCCACAAGCACATAATATCTGCTATTCCCGAAAGACCATCTCACAACATATTCTCTGTGTGAGAACAGCCTTTGTGACTAGCCTGTGTGGCATATTCTCTGTGTGAGAACTGTCTTTGTGACTAGCCTGTGTGGCATATTCTCTGTGTGAGAACAGTCTTTGTGACTAGCCTCTGTGGCATATTCTCTGTGTGAGAACAGTCTTTTCGACTAGCCTGTGTGGCATATTCTCTGTGTGAGAACACTCTTTGTGACTACCCCGTGTAGCGTAGTTAGTCCCGTAGCGTAGTTTGGCCTATTAACTTGTGCATTATATTCTCTATGTGAGAAGTTTGTGTGACTACATGCCTTTATGGCATATTATTATAGTTTTTAAACATGTATATTTTATGTTGGAATATTAAGAAACTAATCAAGTACCTGTTTAATTTTAAATTCACCTCATTTTAATAATAACTGGTAACATTGTTGCTCACACCATTTTTCTCTTTAATTGCAGGTAGGTCATCTCGGTAGCCAGGTCATACAAGACTTTTGTTGCTATACAACATTTGTCCATTAGCAGCGCCCAGATCAAAGTTCGCTATTACCATTAGTAACGTACCATCTATTAGTATTGTTTTTATTTTATATTATTAGTTGTATTTTATTATACAACATTTACGCCCTTTAAATTTGGTTTATGGTTTTTATTTTTAAGTTTGAGTTGACCGCTTGAAAAAAAAAAAAATTAGCCCTTACAACTCTTAAATCATTATATCCATTTACAATATTCCTATTGTAAAATTTTATTGATACACCTTTTTTGTGTTCTGCAATTGTATGATATTTTTTTTATTATTTGTATATTTTTTGTGCTTTTCTTTGTTTTGCAAATGCTTTGTCGATGAAGCTATTTTGGCTTTTTGTACAATAAAACGTTATTTATTATTATTTGTGCATAAATAATAAGAGCAAGTGGCCGGCCGTTGCTCCAGCGTTAGTGTATAGATCTGCGGAGCGGAAAGTATTGGATTCAATCCCCAGCCAGTACGGTCGTTTTATTTATTTAAATACAAATATTTATTTATCTAAATAGAGCGACCAACGAGCCGCCACCTCAAGGAGGGCAATGGCAAACCACCTTGAGTATATTTGCCTTGCACAACCTCTCAAATAGTGCCGTTCGGATTCGGCAATAAACTGTAGGTCCCGTGTACTTGTGTCCCGTGCACTTGTACTGATGACACATATCACAAGTACATGCGAGAGGTAGCCGACGCTCTATATAGAGTATGACACTCTAAGAATAAAAGCAAAATATTTTTATAATTGCTTTGTTTTTTCAATCAGTCCTTTTCTGCAATATAATTTAGTAAATAAAACGCTTAATTTTCTTCGAATGACTAATGAGCTTACAAAATGTAAATCAGAAATAAACTAAGAGTCTACTTTCGAACGAACGCTCCAAATGAATATTACTTACTTAATTTTAAGCGGTTTTTGAAATTTTCGAATTTAATTTTGCAAATGAATGGGTCGAATGTGACCGCAAACCGGCGTTTCCCGGGATTTTTAAACTGCTCATTAAACTTTGCTAACCAGATTCTGCAGTTCAACAACTTTCCAATCTACTTTTATTCAATTAGTTCAGATGCAGTCGTCGTTTCCGATAAAATAAAACAATTGCTAATGGGTTAAAAAGACTAGTTAAAGTAAAAAAGTTGTGACAAACTTGAAAATACGGGAATTACTTTGTACATCGCAATTATTTCGTATTTATGGCGAAATATCTTTTGAACTTTTTGTAATTAAGATCTACTTTGTTACTTCTTTAAGACACAATGTTTCTATTTGTGCTATTTTTATCTAAACATGTTAAATTTGGAATGAAAATTAAAATGGTATAATTCTACGAAAGTTTTGAACTTTCGCTGAATTTTTAAACTAAAGACATTTAAAGTAAGTATGTGTATTGTTTTATTAGGAGTAAAAATGACACTTTTCAAATTTGAAATTCGTTGCGAAAAGAGTGTTTTAAAAACTCGACGAATTGTCCACAATTTTGCGTCCCGTGCTTACAGCACATTCATTTCGCAACTTGTTATATAAAGAGCTATTTTATATTGTCAGTCACGTCGTAAAAACTAATACTTTTGTGACGTTTGAAAAAAACTTTTTTATCACAATTTTTAAAACACCTACAGCGAGAAGAATTCCCGCATTGTTCTTGTTTATCTTTTTTTTTTTCATTTTATTCCTCTACTGATATTTTCTGTTCTTCTTTTTATCAACGTTGCCAACAACGGTGCGACGCGCCGCCCGCATCCATTTTAACATTCAAATTTACACCCAAAAGAGACTAACAATTACTACACTACGTGTATTTTAATGACCGTGGAATATGGAATAAAATGTAAAATAGACTGTCACCGAACCGTCACTGTTGTATAGGAAAGTTCGTTTAACTCTATAGCACTTTCTGAATTATAAACTGAAATAGAGATGGAAGATGCCGTCGGGGTTGCCAGATGAGATTTTAAGCTTCGGCAGTATTACGGTTTGATTAAAACAGCATTCAATTCTGTTTCCAAAACAGCCATCGCTATGTGTGTGTATTTATGTTTTTATTTGTAATATAGTTTACTTAAAAGATTCATTTAAATTTAGAATTTTTGGAAAATAAAAATATACAAGCAGCACAACATAAAGTGGTTCAAACCTCGGTTTGTTCACAGGGAACCTTACCAGAAAAAAGCGTAATTTTAAAGAGGCCGTTTTTATATCAAACAAAATAAGTTTTATACAGTGTTGTTCACTACATACGAAACGGAGTATTGTAGCTAAACGATTAGATTTTTACAAATTATAAGTTTTGGGTTCGGTGAAGGACTATTAGAGCTACAATCTAAAAATATTTTTACTCGATACAGGGTGTCCCAAATAAATAAAAAATATCAAAGTTGTATTTTTTAAATATAACACCCTATATATTATTACATTTTTAGTTTCTACGATTAAAATAAAGGTAAATTTGATTAAGGTTTATCACACTTAAACCTTACCGTTTTTGAAATATTTTCAATTTTGTGAAATTGCAGTAAAATTTTAAGGCTTCATTCCTCCAAGGGTATCAAAGTTTTTAATACTAAGTATTTGCTAAAGTTTATTTATTGATCAGTTATTCTGTTGCAGTAATAAAAAAATACTAAACCTCATACAGAGTGTCTAAAAATGTATTTTAAATAATTTCTAGCTTTACACGGCAATAACTTATTTAATTTAAATGGAACACCCTGCATATTTTAAGAGAATCAGATGCAGAATTTAATTGTCTATCAAATTGTATTATACCATTTTTTACCTATTCCTTCAAGTTTTGTTAGAAAATGCATTTTCTTATAATTTAGACCTCATTTATAACCAATAATTTCGATATATCAGTATACCCTTGGAATATTGACATTTTAGATTATTTTTAGAGCAACAAATATACAGGTACTAAAAACGATAATATTACTAGCCCATTTGTATACAAAACGAAACTATTTAAATCTTTATAAAAGACCATTTGAGAAAGCAAGGTCATTTCATATGTAGGTATAATTTTTGAACTAAAAAAAGATTGTCTTCTACTGAAACTGACCTCAACTTGGCAACACCGTTCGCTGCTAAGCAGCCGGATTGTTTATAACGCCCCCAAAACAAAACAGATGATTTTTTTCCGGCTACGATGAATAAGCCTATTATTATTATTACCCCGTATCTTTTGTTCGGATCTGTGGCACTGACAATGGCGGCTCGCGCCTTATTTGGACTGTCATTTTCCGGAAGCACATCGATGTGTAAGCTGAGAAGGAGGCGAACGAGCGCTAACAAACAGCTACGCTGTCTGAGCCTATTGTCTCTGATTTACATTCTTAATTAGGTTATCAGCGTAGGTTAGAAAAATTGAAGTTTATACAAAACTTCGTAAAGAATAATTTTGATACTATTGCTGTCAAAATATTATCTTGAAAACTATATACTCGTAGAGCTTTTTACCTAGAGACATTTTTTATGCAAAAAACGGCGGAAATGTATTTTTTCTACTCGGTAGTATGATACAGGTACGGACATAAAGTTATTAATTTTCAAAACAGTTAAAAAGTATGTAGTTGGCGCCCCCTACACGTGGGAGTCATACCAAGATCAAAATCGAATTTCTCAGGTCCAAAAAAAAACAGAAACCATTTTCATCCAAATATCTGTTAGTTTAAAAATTATTTAGAAAAAATCTGTAGCTCCGAAACGAAGCATTTTAGGAAATACATTTATACGAACTTTTTTACTTATTTTTATCTGCAGAATACGCTGCCGAATATAATTCGGACTAGCCTGTATAGTTCATATAATAAAAAGTTACTTGGTGTTTTCAAAATTTCGATTTCTGTATTTATTACTTTTATACAGGGTGGTCCGAACTGTATTCCAGAAACTTCGGCAGCATATTCTGCAGCTAAAAATAAGTAAAAAAGTAAGTAAGTAATAAATGTATGTTCTAAAATGCTTAGTTTTGGAGATACAGGGTGTAGAAATTTCATTTTTATTTAGATTTTTTCAAATAATTTCTGAAGTAACGCCAATATTTGGACGAAAATTGGTGTCTGGAAGTTTTTTGACACGAGAAATTTGATTTTGATGTCAATATAACTCCTATTTGTAGGGGGCGCCACCTACATGTGTTATAACTGGTTTGAAGAGTAATAACTTTTCGTCCGTACCTGTATGGAAATACTGAGTGAAAAAATATACATTTCCGTGACTTTTTACGTAAAAAATGTCTCTTGGTAACAATCGCTACGAGCAACCGTTCTCAAGATATTGAGAATGGAAATAGTCAATACATATCATTATAGACAAAAAATAAACACGCTCAGTATATACAGGGTGTCCCAGATATAAGTGCAAATATTTTAACTGGTAGTATAGTTCAACCCCAGAAACACGCCTATGAGTTTTTTTTCGCGAAATTTTTTTTTTTTGAAAAATCGAAGTTTTTTCGAGTTTTTTGAAAAAAAAATTGAATTTTTTTTTAGTTTTTAGTTAAAAAACATAATTTCTTGATAATATGGCAACATAAGTATTAGATTAAATTTACAAGAAAGAAAATCCAGAAAAGATCCACTGGTTCTCAAAATTTTAGAAAAAAATCAATATTTTTGGAAAATATCAAAGTAAAATAACTCAGTTATTTTGGACTTATTTGAAAAACAATAAAGAGAAAATATGTTTCTTTCATCGAAATCTCCCACCCCTTAAAATATTTGCACTTATTTCTGGGACACCCTGTATATTAGTTGACTGAACAAAAAATTTGGGAAATTTTTATTTTATTTCCAAATATCTCAACAACAATTAACCAAGTAACAATTTTTACCAAGAGACCTTTTTTCGTAAAAAAAAACGTCGTAACCACAGACACCAATTTTCTTTCAAATATTGATGTTACTTCATAAATTATTTGGAAAAAATCGAAATAAAAATGAAATTTCTTCACCCTGTATCTCCGAAACTAAGCTATTTAGAACATACATTTATACGAACTTTTTACTTATTTTTATCTGCAGAATATGCTGCCAAAGTTTCCGAAATACAGTTCGGACCACCCTGTATATTGCAAGATCCACGAACTTAGTTTAGAAACCTAAAATCTAATTCTATTAGATGCTGGCGACAAGTAAAAAAGTGCGGGCTTTAAAAATACATCTTTTCCGGCTCCATATTTATAATTTCCACTTGCTGGAAAAGAGGAGTCCTTTATATTTATCTCTGTCTATCCTTGAGACCGCGGTTGAGCGTATCCAGTTTGTTACCGAGACGATTTGTTAACGTTATTAGCGAATGTTTTAGTTGCGAGGCATTTCTTTGGAAAAGAATAATGCGAGAGTATTATTTAGTACTATTAAACGCTCCTGGAGGAATGGAATGCTTCTCTTTTGTTGATGTTATTGGATGTAATAATTTGAATGGCCTTAAGTGGGGAATGGAGTTTTTCGGGATAGCTTGGATATAATTAAGACTCCAAAGTAAATTGTAGCAATATAAAGGGTTTTTTTGGATAAGAAAGAGATTTATTTCTGTAAATTTTGAACTGGGGTTACGGTGAGGAAGAATAGCTTAAAAATGTATGATTTCTCCAAAAAAGTTATTTAGAAGATTTCTGTACAAAGACAAACTTCATTTTTCCCTGTTGATACAATGATGGCGTTGTATCACATCCACTGAAAGCATGCAGGAACAGAATGTTTGATTTTAAACGCACTGGGTATTGGAGAGCACAAATTATTTTCCTTCGCACCCTTCCCAGGCTTCATTAGTGCAATTTTTGAAGTGGTAGGTGCTAATGCTATGAGTAGAACTAATAGGTCTGTGTCCTATCCAACAATTATTACTGATGATAACTCTGTGATTAGTGAATTGCAGTCGTAACAATGTCAGCATCTTCTTCTCTGCTATTTTTACAATAAATCCTTCATCATCTAGCTGTTCACGGAGCATGCTAATTAGACGTTTCTTATTAAGGTAGTTGGATAAGAAATGCTCTTTTGAAGTGACAAAACTGGTAAAAATAATTATTTTTAAGCATCAATTTTATCTATACTTCTGAATCGAATTATACGAATTGGTACTCATTTTACGCAGAATTGTTGGACGACGGAACGTGAGAATATTTATTTTCTCGGCATGTATTACTTGATGTAAAATGCTAGTTTGATGCTCTGTAACTTTTATTGTATGGTTTATTATTTAGAATGATCATTTCCTCGTAACGAATGTTTGAATGTCATTTTAATGCGTTTATTAGCTAAATAGGTAAATGTCACCATTTTTCATCTTTCGATTTCTTCCATAGTACGAATTGAACGAGTTGATACTCATTATACGCAGAATTTAATGGTCTTTAATTTTTGTAATATTAAAATAGTGGCTAGAGCACAACGTTTCGTAAGTATAAGAGAAAATCTGAAAAAAGTCCAAGAATTTTACCATCCCTTGGTTCTCCAGGGAGTGCAAAATTAGGATACTTATCTTTCATGTCAACTGAATAAATCAAGACCATAATTAGCTTTCCAACACTTTTTTCCAAGTGAACCCTCTAATTTAATTGGCCTATTTTATCCTGTCTTGCGGTGCCGTGCCTGTCTTCAGGCATTGGCGATTTCCATCAATATTTCGTGGAAGAGTTCTCTATCTTCTGCTGCATGAAACATCTTCTCCACCCCCAGACCGGTCCAGTTCCGTATATTTCTGAGCCAGGACAGTTTCTTTCGACCTACCCATCTTCTACCTTCGACTTTTCCTTGAATGATCAAACGAGGAATATAATATTTTGTGCCATGCATTATGTGTCCGAAGTAGCTAACCTTTCTGGCCTTGATGGTGCTTAACAGTTTCCGATCTTTGTTTAGCTGTCCGCAAGAACTTCTTCGTTGCTTGTATGTTTGGTCCAAGAAATCTTAAGGATTCTCCGGTAGTACCAGATTTCAAAAGCTTCTATTTTATTTATATTCTCGACTTTTTTCGTTATTTTTTATTATTTCATAGATAATAATAAAAAAATAACGACATTTTTATTTTCATGTCCCTCCCTGTAAAATTTATTTAAAAAAAATAATAAAAATGGTTTCTCGGAAACTAATGCCAAAATTTATAATTTATGGTAAGCGAGTATATAATTAATGATAGCCGTCAATAAAATCAGTTATATTGGTACCTATTCTAAAATTCAAAAAACAGAGTTTTGACATTTTGATCAAAAAATAAAGCTGCCTTTATTTAATGACAAATTATTTAAATGTCACTATTAAAATGGGACATCCAATATATATTTGTCTTTAAAAAAATCCTCTCCGACACCAATTAATGTCACAATTAATAATTTAAGTCATTATTTCTTTGAAACAGCCAATTTAACTCTTTTTTATATTACCGCCGAATACGCACCCCGTTGGCAAAATATTTTATGGCCCTCGAAACATTGTAACAAGGGCATTAAACGAAATTAAAGCAATAAGTCGCTTGTTGTTTCTTTCGGAATCAAGAAGCCCGAAATTTATGGCGGTAAGATTTTTATTCTCGGCATGAAACAGTTCAGTTGAAATATTTTATTGTCTGATTAAACAACAGAATGCTGCTTTATTTCATTAATAACATTTTCGGCATTTGTTTGTTATTAAAAACACTGAATATCGGGAACTTGTCTTAATTAAAATGAGATGAGAAATTTGATTTTCATCCGTAGATATCAAACATAGCTATTGAAATAAAAATGGAAATGCGAGTTGCTTAATGTTAATAATTCTAATTCTGAGCTAGCAAATAAGCTAAATGTTTTACCTAGACCGCTATTCAGAAGCTACAAACCTATCGATGATAATATTCATGACAATTTACTTTCTAGCACACAGCCAGAGAATATTGGTACACCATCAGGTACAGTATCAAGTTTATTATAATGATTTTCTTAGCTTTAAATCAAAGGTTTTTTGGTGTTTGCGGGACCCTTACCACTTTTTTTTCTCGCTAGCTTGTGCGTCAAAGTATGGCCAAGGTCATGTCACTTCAAGGCTTTGAATTTTTACTCCCATCGCGCCTTAAGAAGTTTCACTTCAAAAATGTATCAACAATTTTTAACAGAATTACATTTATCTGTCTGTCTGTCTGTCTGTCTGTCTGTCTGTCTGTCTGTCTGTCTGTCTGTCTGTCTGTCTGTCTGTCTGTCTGTCTGTCTGTCTGTCTGTCTATCTGTCTATCTGTCTGTCTGTCTGTCTGTCTGTCTGTCTGTCTGTCTGTCTGTCTGTCTGTCTGTCTGTCTGTCTGTCTGTCTGTCTGTCTGTCTGTCTGTCTGTCTGTCTGTCTGTCTGTCTGTCTGTCTGTCTGTCTGTCTGTCTGTCTGTCTGTCTGTCTGTCTGTCTGTCTGTCTGTCGGTCGGTCGGTCTGTCTGTCTGTCCGTCCGTCCGTCCGTCCGTCCGTCCGTCCGTCCGTCCGTCCGTCCGTCCGTCCGTCCGTCCGTCCGTCCGTCCGTCCGTCCGTCCGTCCAAAATAACTCCAAAATTACAGTAGCTAGCGAAACGCGGTTTTCAATTTAAGATTAGGAATAATATTTGCAACAAAATTTGTAATATCATCAAAATCAGTTAAAGTCGCAGTTTTTGAGATAAAAAAAATTGGAAAAATGCCTTTACTTTGAAACTAAAAGAACTACCTACCAACTTTTTATTAACATATTTCAGTATGGGCGGCTATACCTACGTGCCTCCTGGCGCCAATTTTTTTAAATTGGCGCAAAAAAGATTTGCGCCACTGACTTTTCTTTCTCTTGTTAGCGTAACTGTATAGACCGTTTAATGCCGATTAAAAGTTGCCTCTTGATATTTTGTCGGTTTTGGTCTCCTTGATGAGCTAAACGCAATGTTATTAATTTGCCTTAATCCAAGTCTAATCGTGTTAAATAAGTACTCATTGATTCCTCATCAAAAAAATATGAAAAAAAGTTACAGGACGTTTAAACTTTTAAAAAATATCTCATTTGAAATTATCTTAAATGCTATTTTTTTAATTTGCTGTAGGTAGGACTGAGCATCAGTGTTATAAAATATGATAATTAACTATATTAAACAAATAATTTATTATTTTTATTTTTATTAATTATGATTAATAAAATTGCGTTTACCTCATCAAAAAGGCCAAAATCGATTTTTTTTAACCTACATATATCATAATATCTATATTTAAAAAAAAACGAAATAGGTATTTAATTTTAAAATTTGAAACAAACTTTTTGAAAATAATCCGGAACTGAGTACTTATTTCCCAAGCGGCATTCTTAAACTGACGATATCCAATTAAAACGTTGCGAAAGTTTCTTTGTTCCGTTCGATAGCCGGAAAACTGAAATTCTAAATTGTAAATTTTTGCAAATTTTCCTCCGGGCAATAAATCCGGCAACCGGCTAATTGAAGACTGCTGTCGACAAATTTCTTCGGACAGAGTGTGTCATAACTTTTATAATTAAAAGCAGTAATAAAAAAATTGCCTCGGGCTTGCTCGTCACGGAGAACAGCAACCAGGCAATTATTAGTTTTTAAGATGAATAAAATATGCTTCAAATTTGAAATAATTTATTCAAAGTGAATTCCTAAAATATTAAAAAGTTTTCATCGCAATAACTTAGCATAATAGTTTAAAAAAAAAACTAGAAAAAAAAAACACTTATAGTAAATCGAAATAAAAAGTGATTAATAAATTTTCTTTTTCTTCATTTTCACCCCATTTCATCTCCTTAGGAGTAGATTTGAAAAAAATAACTGCAATAACAAAAGAGATATAAAAAGGTACTTAAATAGCCTTAGTTTTTTGTTGCATTTTCTGGCTGTAAAATAGCCAAGCTATTACGCGAACTTAATCTACAGCACGCAAAAAAACAAACAAAATAAATTATGCGTGTCCAAGCGTTTTCCCGAAAGACTAACTGTTTTTTAAATAACAAATATTGTAATGTTTGAGTGGCATTTTCACCCTCTTGGAATACGAGATTCGAGAAACCCCTCCTTATCGAACCTCTACACCCCAGAGTCAATCCGTTTGGCAAAAATCAGCTTTAAACGTCAAGCAGTTTAAGCAGAATCGTGATTACTGAATGATCATATTTTATGAAACACCCTGTATAAATTTTTAAAAAATTTTAAAATATGTAAAACAACAAAATAAAATATACGTGTTTAAGAGTTTTTCCGAAAAACTCACCGGTTTTTAAACAAAAAATATTCTGAAGAATTTTGGTTTTTCGGGTTATTAGGCCGTCGTCGGTTAGAATTGCTTCCTAACGTTTCGCTAGCACGAGTGGCTAGCATCTTCAGAGGTGTGTTTGCTCCGATTGCTCACACTAGACTGATGCCTCCGCGTCGGCGTAGCGCGTATTTATGCGTCGGCGGAGGGGGCGTGGCTTGTTCGGGTGGTAGTTCTTCCGGAACTGGTCTACTTCTCTGTGCTGCTACTTTGGTCCTAGATATAGCTGGATGCCAAATTCTGTTAAGGTAGAAAGTTTCTTCCTTCCTGTTGAAATTATTTGGATGTTTGTGAATTTCAACAGCTTCCCTGACCAGACGAGGATGATATCCAGATGTTGTGGCAATGACTTGGGTGTCTTCGAATTGGATTTTGTGGTCACCATCTCTTAGAGCATGTTCTGCTACGGCTGACTTCTCTGTTTGCCCTAATCTGCAGTTTCTCTTGTGTTCCGTAAGTCTCGTTCCTACTGAGCGTTTGGTAGTTCCAATATATACGCTACCGCAGGAACAAGGTAACGGTAGATCCCTGCAGAGGATAATGGTTCTCTTTTGTCTTTTGCTGGTCTTAAGCAGTCCCTTATTTTTCGGGTAGGTTTGTATATGGTTTTGATGTTATGCTTCTTGAGAACTTTACCAATCCTATCGGTGACCTGGGAAACATATGGAAGGAAGGCCTTATTAATGATGTTTTCCTGTTCATTGGCGTCAGGTCTCCTCTGCCTAGGTGCCAGCGCCGCCTTTATTTCTCTGTCATTATAGCCATTGGCAAGAAAGGCTTTATTTAAATGACTTAGTTCCTCTTGGATGTGTTCATTAGCACAGATACGTCTTGCCCTATTTGCTAATGTTCCGATAATCCCCTGTTTTTGGCTTGGATGGTGATTTGATAGTTTGTGTAAGTACCGGTCTGTATGAGTGGGTTTTCGATACACGGTGTGATCCAAAAGGTCGCCATTTCTCTTGACAAGCACATCGAGGAAGGCCAGTTGGTTGTTTACTTCGGTTTCCATGGTAAATTTTATGCTCGGGCTCTGCGAATTAAGGTGATGAAGGAAGTCATCTAGGCTGTCACGTCCATGTTTCCAAACCACAAATGTATCGTCCACATAACGAAACCATACAGCGGGCTTCAGAACGGATGACTCTAGCGCTTTTTCTTCAAATCTCTCCATAAAGAAATTAGCAATTATTGGGCTGATTGGGCTACCCATTGCGACACCTTCTGTTTGTTCGTAGTAATTGCCGTTCCATAAGAAATAGCTACCAGTCAGACACACTCGGAAGAGCTCCGCGATGTCAGGTGGGAATGATTCCTTGATTAGATCCATTGACTCGCCTAGGGGTACTCTCGTGAATAGAGATACCACATCGAAGCTTACCATGATGTCAGATGGTTCCAGTTTTATATCTTTTAGCTTTTGGACGAAATGCGTTGAGTCCTTCACATAAGAGTTTGTGTTGCCGACTTTCGGTTGTAGGATCGTAGTCAAGTATTTAGCTAAGTTGTAAGTAGGCGATCCTGGAGCACTCACTATCGGTCTAAGTGGGACACTAGCTTTATGAATTTTTGGTAGTCCATAAAGGCGTGGTGGTTGAGCTTCCGAGTTAATTAATTTTGA
Source organism: Sitophilus oryzae (assembly GCF_002938485.1). Taxonomy (NCBI): domain Eukaryota; kingdom Metazoa; phylum Arthropoda; class Insecta; order Coleoptera; family Curculionidae; genus Sitophilus; species Sitophilus oryzae. The sequence continues at coordinate 1,043,899 of NW_022146490.1, forward strand.
TTTCAGATGTTCCGGGAGTGAGGAGGCCTTGATGAGTCTGTTGGTGTTTCTGACAATTAAGGCAGTAGGATCCTTCTTCAGTAACTTATAAGTCTGGGGCTCCAGTAGATCCTCGATTTTGGACCTATAATCCTCAGACTTCATTACTACCGTAGCATTCCCCTTGTCTGCCGGTAAGACCAGAATGTCCTTGTCAGCATTCAGCGATTTTAGAGCCTGATGTTCTTCCCTAGACAGATTACTTTTTGGAGCCTTAGCAGTTCTCAATATGTTGACCGTTTCAAATCGGATTTCGTCTGCGATACTGTTAGGAAGGTTACGTATGGCAGCTTCTGTTCCGGCAATAATGTCTTCCACTGGAACCACTTTCGGTGTTATGGCAAAGTTTCCTCCCTTCGCTAATAATGTTACTTCTGATGTCGTAAGGGTCTTATCTGTGAGATTCACCACGGTTCGAGCAGGTTCAAGAGATATCCTATATTCCGGCTTGGTTTTTGGTTGCAGTTTTTCATATTTGATCTTCTGGCGAGCTGATGTTCTTTCCAATTCATTTTGCATATTTTGGTATGTTATTCCGTCAATCTTGTCCCAGTCTACAGGTTGCATGTTGGCGGTAAGGATATAAAATAGGTCGATCAATTCCCTGTCTACCTTTGCTAAGTCTCGTCTAGATGTATGAATCCTCTCACGAAGAAAATTTTTCTCCATCCTGGTGTAAAGGCGATTTGCCTGAGTAGATGAGAATACCCTCTTCATTTTGAGAAATCCTGGTATTACGTTTTGGTCTCGGCAGCGGCACAGAAAAGCAAGCGATGATAGCAAGTGAGCTTTTCGCTTCCGTGTCTTGTCCAGGCGTTGGTACAATCTGAATAGCTCCTCCCCGTAGAGCCGTTTAATGTAGTAGTTTAGGCTTTCGCGGCCATCGTTTGAAGAATTTTGGTTTTTCGGGTTATTAGGCCGTCGTCGGTTAGAATTGCTTCCTAACGTTTCGCTAGCACGAGTGGCTAGCATCTTCAGAGGTGTGTTTGCTCCGATTGCTCACACTAGACTGATGCCTCCGCGTCGGCGTAGCGCGTATTTATGCGTCGGCGGAGGGGGCGTGGCTTGTTCGGGTGGTAGTTCTTCCGGAACTGGTCTACTTCTCTGTGCTGCTACTTTGGTCCTAGATATAGCTGGATGCCAAATTCTGTTAAGGTAGAAAGTTTCTTCCTTCCTGTTGAAATTATTTGGATGTTTGTGAATTTCAACAGCTTCCCTGACCAGACGAGGATGATATCCAGATGTTGTGGCAATGACTTGGGTGTCTTCGAATTGGATTTTGTGGTCACCATCTCTTAGAGCATGTTCTGCTACGGCTGACTTCTCTGTTTGCCCTAATCTGCAGTTTCTCTTGTGTTCCGTAAGTCTCGTTCCTACTGAGCGTTTGGTAGTTCCAATATATACGCTACCGCAGGAACAAGGTATACGGTAGATCCCTGCAGAGGATAATGGTTCTCTTTTGTCTTTTGCTGGTCTTAAGCAGTCCCTTATTTTTCGGGTAGGTTTGTAGCCCGAGCATAAAATTTACCATGGAAACCGAAGTAAACAACCAACTGGCCTTCCTCGATGTGCTTGTCAAGAGAAATGGCGACCTTTTGGATCACACCGTGTATCGAAAACCCACTCATACAGACCGGTACTTACACAAACTATCAAATCACCATCCAAGCCAAAAACAGGGGATTATCGGAACATTAGCAAATAGGGCAAGACGTATCTGTGCTAATGAACACATCCAAGAGGAACTAAGTCATTTAAATAAAGCCTTTCTTGCCAATGGCTATAATGACAGAGAAATAAAGGCGGCGCTGGCACCTAGGCAGAGGAGACCTGACGCCAATGAACAGGAAAACATCATTAATAAGGCCTTCCTTCCATATGTTTCCCAGGTCACCGATAGGATTGGTAAAGTTCTCAAGAAGCATAACATCAAACCATATACAAACCTACCCGAAAAATAAGGGACTGCTTAAGACCAGCAAAAGACAAAAGAGAACCATTATCCTCTGCAGGGATCTACCGTATACCTTGTTCCTGCGGTAGCGTATATATTGGAACTACCAAACGCTCAGTAGGAACGAGACTTACGGAACACAAGAGAAACTGCAGATTAGGGCAAACAGAGAAGTCAGCCGTAGCAGAACATGCTCTAAGAGATGGTGACCACAAAATCCAATTCGAAGACACCCAAGTCATTGCCACAACATCTGGATATCATCCTCGTCTGGTCAGGAAGCTGTTGAAATTCAAACATCCAAATAATTTCAACAGGAAGGAAGAAACTTTCTACCTTAACAGAATTTGGCATCCAGCTATATCTAGGACCAAAGTAGCAGCACAGAGAAGTAGACCAGTTCCGGAAGAACTACCACCCGAACAAGCCACGCCCCTCCGCCGACGCATAAATACGCGCTACGCCGACGCGGAGGCATCAGTCTAGTGTGAGCAATCGGAGCAAACACACCTCTGAAGATGCTAGCCACTCGTGCTAGCGAAACGTTAGGAAGCAATTCTAACCGACGACGGCCTAATAACCCGAAAAACCAAAATTCTTCAAACGATGGCCGCGAAAGCCTAAACTACTACAAAAAATATTCTAATATTTGAGGGGTGGTTTTACCCCCTTAGAATTCGAGTTTTGAAAAATCTCTTCTTATGGAACCTCTACACCCTAAAGTCAATCTGTTTTCCAAAAATTAGCTTTTTACGTCAAGCGCTTTAAGCAGGATAGTGATTAATCAATGACCAGATTTTTCGAAACACCCTGTATACATTTTCAAAAAATCTTAAAATATGTAAAAAAACAAAGCAAAATACACGTGTTTAAGGAAAATCTCTTCTTATCGAACCTCTACACCCTAGAATCAACCTGTATGCCAAAATTGAGATTCTTACGTTGAGTGGTTTGAGCAGGATCGTGATTAATCAGTGAGTCAGTCACTTAAATATTTTATATATTAGTACAGATTAATTACAAAAGAAATATTTTGTAACGTTTTTTTTTTGAAATAGAAAATACATAATATTACCATCTCACTAAAATTTCTTTATAAAACATTGAAATATAAAGTGTAATATAACTCCACGCGCAGTTCGTCTAAACTTTTAAATATATACCCACTATACTTCATGAAAAGCTGCAAGTTTTATTAAATCTACATTCATTTTATTTTAGTTTTATATGAAATACACCTAACAAGAAATATGGAAGTAAAAAGATTTTTCCTTCTATGGGGAATATAAAATTCTTTTAGTTAGTTTAAGTACTTAGAAAACTAGGGAAATATTTTGCTTTTTATTTCTGTTATAAAAAGGTTTAGGAAATCTTGTGTTAAAATCTTCTAAGATACTTATCATATGAAAAACTTCAACCTCAGTAGTCATTCTCTATGAACTAAATATACAGGGTGGTCCGAACTGTATTCCGGAAACTTCGGCAGCATATTCTGCAGATAAAAATAAGTAAAAATGTTCGTATAGATGTATGTCCAAAAATGCTTAGTTTCGGAGATACAGGGTGTAGAATTTTCATTTTTATTTCGATTTTTTCCAAATAATTTCTGAAGTAATGTCAATATTTAGATGAAAATTGGTATCTGGGAGTTTTTTGACATGAAAAATTTGATTTTGATGTCAATATGACTCCTACTGGTAGAGGACGCTACCTACGTGTGTTTTAACTGTTTTGAAGCGTAATAACTTTTTGTCCGTAGCTGTATAAAACTACCGAGGGAAAAAATATAAATTTCTGTGATTTTTTACGAAAAAAATATCTCTTTGTAAAAATCGCTACGAGCAACCGGTCTTAAGATATTTAGAATGGAAATAGTTAATACATGCCCTTATTACCGAAAAATACACACGTTGAGTAGATAGTTATTTCACTGAAATAATCAATTTGGGAATTTTTTAATTTTTTAAATTAATCATATTTTTTCTGCAAAAAAATGATGATAAAACAGTTTTTGTTAAACTTCTGGTACAAAAACATTTCAAATTTATGATCTCAGTCTAATAACTATTTAGTCAACATGTTTAATTTATGTTAGTGATGATTGATAATTTCGATTCCAAATATCTCGAAAACCATTACTCGTAGCGATTTTTACCAAGAGACCTTTTTTACGTAAAAAACGTCGGAAATGTACATTTTTTTACTCAGTAGTCTTATATAGGTTCGGACGAAAAGTTATTACTCTTCAAACTAGTTAAAAAATATATAGGTGGCGTCCTCTACTAGTAGGAGACATATTGACATCAAAATCAAATTTCCCATGTCAAAAAACTCCCAGACACCAATTTTAATCCAAATATTGACGTTACTGCAGAAATTATTTGGAAAAAATCGAAATAAAAATGAAACTTCTACACCCTGTATCTCCGAAACTAAGCATTTTTGGACATACATCTATACGAACATTTTTACTTATTTTTATCTGCAGAATATGCTGCCGAAGTTTCCGGAATACAGTTCGGACCACCCTGTATAGCGTTTTAATGGCTAAACAGTGCACAAAAAATTGAAGAATGAAGATTTTATTAAAATTGCTCAGAAATTTCTTCGTCAAATATAAAAAAATAACTACTAAACTACTAATTTTTTCGAAAAACTTGCATAAAGATTGAATCCAAATATGAATTCCGAAATTAATATTAATATCCAAGTGCACCGCGGTCTTCCCTCTAAATTATCCCCACCATTAATTTCAAAGAAGAAGGGTGGGCTCTGACTCACTCCAACGCACCAAACGAATGAACGCCACGCCAATTATTTTTCACATAATTTATAATTAGCATTCGCCAGCTAGATCCCCTTTCTCACTTTATTAATGCGGTCGGTTCACTATTTTAGTGACGAAGCTTAGAACCGCCAGTGTAATGGCGGATATTTTCGGATGCAAGTGTCAACTTTGCACCTTAGCAAGTACGTTGAATATATGGGCTAGTTAGATATTTTTAGAGAAATTAGATACGAGATCTATGTTAAGAACGAGTGTGTTGAATTGGTCAGGAAAGAGTATATTCTTTAGAACGACTCTTAGAGAGGAAAAAACTTCTTGACTAATTTTTGTTGACTAAATTTTCTTGACCACTAAACTTGACGCACTAGAACTTTAGTGGTTTTATAAGTAATTTTTAGCTAAACTATTTAGCTTTTTAGTTCTTATACCAAGTGCGTCTCGAAAGTGGTCTCGAATATTTTTCGTGTTTTGTTCTGGTCGGTTAAAAGATGCCCAAATCGTATTTTTAATCATATCTCAAATTTTTCAAATGGAACAAGGTTGGTTAAGAATATTGTGCATAAGCGTGGCTCAGCATACACACAACCAAACTTATAAGGAATCACTCTTTATTTCTGACTAAATTTCTTGCAAGGATTTTTTTAATTGGTATACAACTTTAAGATAAGGCTTTTTGTTGTAAATAAACATGATAATAAACAATAAACGACCGCTGCGATTTATTTTCTTTTGAATTTTGTGTTCAGTAGTAAAATCACGATTGTCCGGTAATTTTCATTCGATCCAAAAAAATAAAAAATGCCTTATGTTGGATTAACAGATGTATAGAGGGGAAGAATTATTGCTCTCAGCCAACAAGGAATGCTCCAAAGAAATGTAGCAGAGATAGTAAGCGTTACCCAGGGTGTTGTATTGAAAACATATGCAAGATACTTAGAATTAGGAACAAACAAGGATAGGCCCAGACAAAGTCGTCAAAGAGTCACAACTGAACAACAAGACCGCCTTGTGTGCCAAATTGCCAGAATAAATCCCAATGTTTCTCATCCAGAGCTACAAAAACAACTTGTGGCAGCTACAAGTATTAACGTTTCAGTTGAAATCATAAGAAAAAGGCTTTGTGCTCGAGTGTTTTACAGTAGGAGAGAGTTACGGATCCCACAGTTATCTCGGCAAAATAAAATTGACCGGCAAAATTGACGTCTTCAACATCAAAACTGGACAAATGAGAATTGGCAAAATGTGTTCTTTTTTCAGATGAGACCAGAATTGGCCTAAGATCAGATAACCATCAAACTCGGGTTCTCAGAGCTCCAGGAAGACGAACGAGACTTCAGGCTGCCAAATATGTATCAAGATATAAAGGAGAAACTGTAATGTCCTGGGGAGGTATTATACCGGGAGCAAAAACTCCATTGTTACTACTTCAACAAATTTTAACGTGTCGGAGATATCTTGATTTGGTGCTAGAACCAATTGTTAGTCTCTGGAGAGCTGCAATTGGAGATAATTTCAACTTCTTGTACGATAGTGCACCTCCCCATACCAGCAGAGTGACTAGAGAATATCTTGAAACGGATGGTGTCATAGTTTGGACTGGCCTGCATATTCACCAGATCTGAACCCTATCGAACACTTGTGGGACTAGCTCAAAAGAAGGGTTAGAGCTCGTCGAAACAATCCACGAAATCTTGCACAGCTTATTAATGCAGCATTAGCAGAATGGGAAAACATACCCCAAGACAACGTTATAATTTAATAAGAAGCATGCCAGCGCGGATAGGAGTTTTTAGGAGTTTTAGAGATAGGAGAAAAATTTAAATCTTAATTTCGTTTCAGAAATCAAAAAAATACCATTTTGTTTATTTTGAGAACTGATTCATTTTTTTAGTGCTATATGGATTATTTTTCATTAAAATTCATTGGTAAGGACTGAGTTTTATTCATAAACACAAACTTTTCATACATCTCAAACATATGAAAAATAATAGATGATTCCATATAAGTTTGGTTGTGTGTATTTTGAAAAGACATTTTTTCTTGATACTAGAATTGATCAAGCTATTATCATCATCATCATTTTCAGCTTATTCAACCATTTCCAATTATGGTGTAGCCTCCCTCACATTTTTAGATACTCTCTTTGTAGTTGGGCCCATTGTTGTCTATTGTTGGCTATGTGGGCCCAAATTATCCCTCTTAATTTTCTAATATCATGGCCCCATCTCAGGTTTGGTCTTCCTCTAGGTCTCTTAATTCCTCGTGGATACTATGCTGTAATTTTTGTAGTCCATCTGTTGTCCGTCCTTCTTGCTAAATATCCTGCCCGTTGCCACTTGAGCGATTTGATTCTGTGGATGACATCTATTTCCTGGGTATTTTGTCGTATCCACTCCATTCTTTTACGGTCTTTCTTGGTTATTCCCAGCATATTTCGTTCCATTGAGCAGGAGTGTGCATTTTTTTTGATAATGTCCATTTTAAGAGTCCAGGTGTCGCACAGAGGGGATTTTTTCCAAATTCATGGCCAAAATGATTTTTGTAGCATAAACTTACTATTTCTTTTCGAAACTAGTATTTACATTAAAAGTGAGTCATATTTACTAAGAAAATGTTTATTATACACTTTGATGCTATACAGGGTGGTAAAAAATTGCAAAGTTCGAAACAGAGGTAATATTAATTATTAGAAGAAAATATTCAGTAGTTTTCATCTTTAAACATGTATTTTTTGAAAATTGTTCTTATGTTTTTCATTTTCATTACATATGAATTTTAAGGGAGTGATACAACCCCTAAAATATGTTTTATTTTAAAAATTGGTTAATTTTGCAGAAAAATGGTTGAACGCGTATTTTCTATCGCTTTTCACCAAAATCAATAGTTTTTTTAAATAAAAAATATTTAAGGGGTTGTTCATCCCTTAAAATTTGGGTTTCGAAAAATCCCTACTTATTGAACCTCTACACCTAACAATCTATACGTAAGCCAAAATTCAGCTTTTTACTCCCGTTGGTTTCAGCTTGATGAAAAGGGGGTTGTATTCACCCCCTATGGGACAATCGTTGTGGAAAAAAATATCTTCGTATGTCAAAAAAAAGAATAAAAAATACGTGTTCAAGCATTTTGTCGCGAAACCAGTGGTTTCTTAAATAAAAAATATTACAATATTGAAAGGGTGGTTACAACCCCTTTAAATTCAAGTTTTATAAAATTCTTTCTTATTGCTCGCCTACTTTGTATAAGAAACCTTTGTGCAAAATTTCGAGTCTCTAGACCCAGAGGTTTAAGCTGTGCATTGATATGTCCTATATCCGTCACTTACAGTCACTTTCACAGACATTTTTTTAAGTGTCCATTAACTAAAAGACAATTAAATTTAAAGGTGCAATTTATTTGACGTGACGTACAGGTCATCAATCAGTGTTAAAATGGTATTTAAAAGACCCTTAACCTAACGGTCCCTTAAAAAAATGTCGATACAAGTGGCTGTTAGTGGTTTATTCTATTATATAAGTAGATTTCACATTATGTTTAGAGCCAAAAATCTGTTATTTTGAACAGATTAGCAAAAACTAGCAGTCAGTTTTAACACAGTTAATAAGATTAAGCATTGATAAATAAGACAGTGAAAAGCATTGAGCTTAATACGCATTAATAGGGTACTAAATGCTTAACCGAATGAACGCTTAATTTTTTCTTTTTTCATTTTGAACAAGAGAAAACAAAACCAATAAAAGTTTATATATGCATTTTTAAAATACTACTAAGTAAAATATTATGATATTCTACATACATGAAGGTACACAATCCATGTTTCACTTTTCGCAAAAAATTATTGGAAACACAATAAAACCAAACGTCATTAGTAACGAAAATTTAAGTAATGACAACCAGCATAACATTTTGTCTTGCCAAGGCTAACTTTGGATCAACGTAACTAGAGAATACGGTGAAAATTTATAATAACTTTTTTTTAGCTTATAGATATATATGTTGCCTTTCATTTCAAATATTAATTATGAGAATATTGCTCATTTCAGAATTTTAATTTTTTTTTAAGCCACGAATTTCGAAAAAATCCCCTCTGTGTGTCGCCTCGCATGCATAGGTCATGACTGCTAGTACACATTGGTCGAATGTTTCCTTCTGTAGATAAAATGGCATTCTAGATTTCAATATGATTGAGTTTCTTCCATAAATACTCCATGCTTCGAACAAAAAAAAGCTTATACAAGATGCCATACACTTAATATACATTCCACATTTATTTAAATGCATATAAAAATGGCAAAGCATGTTCTTTTTTGACTATCATTCAAATGACTTGAACGTTTTATTTCCCCTCAAATCGATATAGATTCCATAAGTGTCAAATAATGCCCGAAGTATCCCCATTTCCTATGCACCCGTATCCTTTGATTTCCCGGTTTATAGACGGGAATATATACATATATCTTTTATGCGTTCTCGCGAGACTTACCCTTCGATCTTTTATATATAAACGCAAACACATCCATACACACACTCATGCTTACTATACTTACTTTTTTTGCGTTTTCACTTCCGCACAGACAGCATACCAGATAAGCTAATTTTGGACCATATTGTTAGATCTAGCTAGACTAGACACCGAAAGCTATAAACTTATATTATTTATCAAACATTAACGTTAATAAATCAGAAGCGAATAGAATATTTTGAAAAGGTGTTTCTGAAATAAGTGCGTAGTACTAGTAGTAAGTACTAGTAGCAGCCTTTTTTCGAAACAAAAGCATCTGTATTATATGAGGGGTTCAGAAGTGAACTGGAGCAATTCCCAGTAGATAATTATAGAGAAAACGAGAGTTAAATTTTTTTTAATGTAACTTAATTAAAATAAAACAAGCTGGAAAAGAAAACTTGTCAGAATGCTTTATTGTATTTTAAATTGTATAATTGCAAAATAAAGTAACTCAAAATACAACTGTGGTCATTTTTAAGAATGTTTGTTTATACTTTTTTGGACTTGAACCATTTTATCTCTAAAAATATCTGAAATTTTAGATATAAATTGGTTCATCGATATATTCTTCTTCGTCATTAAGGGATTTGTTGACTTAACATTGCCTTTTAAAAGTATTTTCTTCGATTTTTATAAAAATTATGGTATACAGGCGAGATATAGGGAAGAAGATCTTTCATGTGTTGCCTTTTAGAGTATGTTACGTTACATATGAAATGATAAGATTTTTCTTCCTGGTGCAGTTTTATTCAGATCAACAACATGCCAGACATCTATGTATTTGTAAGAAAAACAGCCTAACTTTTTGATGTAGTAATAGTGAAAATAATGATCAATCAAACTATATACTTTCAGAATCGATAGAATCAGATCTTTCAGAGGGCTGAAAATCTGATTCACTTGGTGCAAATTGTTCAGAATTTGTTTCATTGTCATCCATTTTATCAAAAAACATATTTTTTTGCTTTATACTTAAGCACGTGTGTTAAAATCGCGCATAGCGTTAAATTTTATGGACTTGATCCCGTTCAATTCTGAAAGGGATCAACAGAATTTTCACAGACCAAACAGAAACAGGATATAGCTACTTAATACGTACTTAGGTATGATTTGATTCAATTCTCTACTGGAAAAAACAATATTTTATAAACGTATAAAGACGATTATCTTAAAATAGTAGGTAATTGGAGTTGATCCATTTTAATTCTGACCACTCCATATTTGGTTCATACTTCGCGAATACTAAGCCTACTTTACCTTTATCCCTAAGAAATTAACCTTAAGAACTTGAAAAAATACCATACTACTCCTACTTGACTTAAGAATATTCTAGTGTGCGCTTGCGCTCATTATGTTTTGGGCTAACCTAACTTCACATATATTTTTAGAATTTCGAAAACCAGAGAGTCTTATTTTCAAAGTGATAGCGTTCACTTGTCTGTGAATAAATATCAATCATTTCTAGACCAAAAAAATATAATTTATTAACATTTAATAAAAGGTGCCCGGTGGCGTAGAGGTACAGGCTCTCATCTACTAATCTCAAGGTAGTGGATTCGAATCCCACACCCGGCATTTCATCAGCCGACTATTTTTTATTAAAATAAAAATAGTTTGGTTTGGTTTGATTTGGTACTGTACCTAGGTCGACTCAGCCTGAAATGAGTACTTGGGATTTACAATCCTGAGGTAGTAATAGGCGGTTGAAGCGTAGTACGTGCTAGCCCCCACATTACCTTCCTTGTATACCGAACGGCTCTACTATGGCAAGCTGTACCTTGCTACTCCCAAGGCGTCAAACGCTATATACGGGAGCTATTATTATTATGATATAACATTTAAAAAACCGTCAAATTCAACATGTTAAATTCAGCACGAGCAAGTTAATTTTGTATTAGTATTAGCCCAAAGAATATAAAATATCCCATATTTCTTAGGACTAAGGATAATGTTAAGAATAAATGTTAGTGATATGGTTAAAATCGGAAACATAAACCAAAAATAAATCAACATTAATGATGTAACATGAAAAATGTGTTTTATGTGATATAAATCACATTTTTATAACTATAGGCTACAAGATATCAACCAATAAAGGGTGTCTATATATTACATGGTCTAAGGTGATATCGACATTACGCGGAATATCGACAGGCAATGCTCACGTCGGCCACTTTCGATTTCCGAAAATCGTAAAAAAAGTTTGGATCCGGCGTATGAACATGTGCCAGCCAATTTTTATTGTTATCGTAGGGTAGAGCCCTTTCCGCTTTATGTAGCTGACAGGCACAGAGGCCATACGAACGTGCTGATAGGTTATTCGAGGGTGAGAATGAAAGATGGTTAAAAAGTCGAGCAGTGCTGGTCAGGTTGCGGTGCATATAAAACTCGATCATGTAGAGTACAAGGAATTTTAAGTGTTTTCTGTGCCTCTAAAAAGAAACTCATCATTAAGCATCATTAACCAAAAACTGATCTAAAACCGTAGGTAATCTTGTGTAAAACTTTTAAGTAAACCATTGTGGATACTAGTCTTCAGTCTGTCTTAACTGATCATTTTAAGAGTTTAGTAAGCTGTACTGTTTGGGTTGCTCTCAGGGGTCGGGTAAAGCGGGTGTGTGACCGAAGGAAATATATATTATATTTCAGAAATCTGCCTAAGGCTTAGCCCGATCCTGTTGTGTTAAGCCACTTCCAAAATTCCAAACACACGTGCTTTGATTAAGGCTTGATTAAACTTTGCAGAGCTTCCCCATACAGCACATCAAATCACATTTATGATGTATTTACATTACTAGATGTAGACACAGGGTGACACAATTCCCCCGATGTAAATATGCTACGTTTACACATTGTAGTTCAACACGTATGCACAAAGGTTAAACGTCCGCCTCACAATGTAGCCACAGTATAGCATTTACGTATACACAAAATAAGGGATACACAGTGTGCCGTAGGATAGACAGTGCTTGTGTATTACGTTTAAACTATGTTTACACATTGCAGTTGTGACTACCGCGTGTATACGTATGTATTTTGCTTCGTATATACATCTTGTGCTAGATAAAACTACTTCTTATGAACGAATTTAGGAAATAATACAAGTTTTGATGCCTAACTTTTCGTTCTTTTTAAGAAATATTTATTCAATGATACCAATTATATCTCTTTTAGAACGAAAATTAGGAAGGCAAAACTTTGTATTTTCCAAAAGTATCTCGATCGTAAGTTCAAGAGAAGTAGCCTTAAAATTGTTCCATTTTTGTTTTGTATTAAATGTACCATTTTTCTTCCATAAAATGGATTAAGTGGTTAACAAATAAAATTCTTATATTTCTTTATATCATGGAACGCAATAGCGCAAATAACACAATAATAATTATTATTTACACTGCAGAAACCAGAAGTAAGAAAACACTGTAAAAGAACAGAATTTGTATCAAAATGTATTAAAAATATAAGTACCTAGTATAACAACATACTAAAATGGTAAACACTGGTATATCTCCACGATTTGGTGGACCTCGCTTAGTCATTTTTTTCTCCTCTTTTCCCTCCAAGTAGTTGGTTTATTACCATACTCATTCATCGAGCACTCTGTTGGACTTTGTTGTATTTTATTTCCAGATTAACAATCTCACCCTTAAATTTTACATGAAACTGATTCTTGAATATTAAACATATTTGTATATTGATCCATCAATAACTTACCGAATATCAGTGTAAGAAGTTCTGTGAGTTGTTTAAATCTTTCTATCTCTGGTCCATTTAGATTTTTATTATTTCCAAATTAAAAAAAATTATATTGCAGAGCCAACTCAGCTAACCTCTTTATCATTATACGAGAGTATTTGGAGTTTTCATTCATTGGAGTCAAAATTTGGTAAATTGGGTATCGAGTAAGGGAAGAGTCGCTGCTATAATATTAATAATACTCTTAGGAAGGTGTAACAAGGTAATTCAAAACTTGTACTTACCTTAAAATCTCTTTTAAACTACACACAAACAGAACATTTATATAGAGCTTCCGAATGATAAAACAATAATGGCTGCTAAACACATACCACTCCTAGAAAGGAGAAAGGAGAGAGGACACATAAGATACACTTGGTCGGTGTAGAATATAGACACAACAGTACACTATTACAAAGTGTCTATATAGATATTTATATTATGTGTATACGTCACATTTTTACAAGGTGTGTACTGTAGGCACAACTATGATACGAAGTATCACACATACATATGACTTATACATTGTATGTCTCATATACCGACGTCAGATTTCATCATTTTAATAATTATTTTTACGTTACAAAAAACTCTTTAGAATCTTGAGTGTGTACCGTATATAACTAGTAAACACTGTGTTACACAATTCTATCAATATAAACCTGCGTGTATCTCATATGTGTATGTTAGAACTAGATGAACACTTAGGTTCACTTTAACATATGTTGTTTCTCATGTGTCTCCCTTGTAGAAACGTAATTTCATTTGGACGTGCTATATGGGAACTTACAGGCAAAACGGAAGGTAAATCGTTATTTGTAGACGAAGATTCGATACTCTTAATAAAATATTTATTGGTCTCTATTTAATTCTATACTTGCCTTATAAGTAAACCTTGTACTTAGGAAACTTGTTGAATGAACTGTAAATTGCATCCTAGCCCATTAATTCTCCAAATTACAATCCCCATTCTGTTTTCCTTCTTTTAAAAGCCCAATTAGCTTAATTTGAAATGCCAAAAATGCACTTCTTTCTGCGTCATCGCTTCTAACTGAAGAAGAAACAATTTCGACTCTATTTTCGTTAATCTAGCGAAATAATAATTACGCTTAATTAGCATAATTACAGGAACGAGGGACGGAACGGTGGAAAGACGTGGAGAGCAATGGAGAGAGCGGCTTTTCACGAATAATTATCCGATGGAAATTCGTGGAAAATGACACACAATGCACGTTTGACGGCGGTCTAAAGTGCAGCGTCGGCTAGTGGAACGACTTGTCTAGGATTTGCATGTCCAGAGGATAATGACTGGCGCTTTACCGAAGACGGTTTAATAAATCATGTTGGCTGTGCCTTTGATTCATTAGAGAAACAAAATACCTACGACCGTAGAGATGTATGAAAGATAGACGGACCATATACCGTACGGTCGAAAAAAAAAGGCCAATGAGACGGCTGGGGAATGAAAATCGACGATAATTTTGGCGTAGTAAAATTAAAGCACCGTATGGCCATTAAAAATTAAAGAAGAGTATAGGCCAAGTAAATGACCTCTAGGACCTGACCTCGGAAAAATTATCATCGATATATTCCCCAGCCGTCTTCAACGCCGTTTTTTTTTATTTAGACCGTTATATTTTTATCGAATTAAAATTTAGGAATTCTGCTGAATTTCTCTTTTTTTCGGATAGATTTTATTAGAAATTAGAAAGATTTGTAAAAATATATATACATGGTGAGTCTTAAGTAAATAAGTGCAGATGTTTTAGGGGTAGTATAATTTGGACCCTAGAATCACGATTATGAGTCTTTTTCACGATTATTTTTTAATTTGAAATTTTTTAAAAACAAATTATTTTTTTTTAAATTTTTAGTTAAAAACCATAATTTCTTGATAATATAGCAGCATAGGTAAAAGATTAACTTTACAAGATAGAAAACCCAGAAAAGATCCAGTGGTTCTCAAAATGTAAGCAAAAAATTATTTTCTTGGGAAATTTTCAAAGTAAAATAACTCAGTTATTTTGGACTCATTTAAAAAACGGTAAAGAGAAAATATGTTTCTTTTATCGAGATCTACCAGATCCTACTACCTACCAGATAATACTTGTATATACCGGGTGTTGCATCATCGAGCGCGACATAGGAAATCAGGTTTATTGAAGAGCACTAAAACCCACATTCAAAAGAATAACTTTAGATATTTTTGATTAGCTCGTTTACGAGTTATCGCCGATTTCTTTTTAAATATTTCTTCATTTTTATGGCCCTGTATTTACTTATGAGCACCCTATGGCACAGTCAAGGTGAAAGATCACTGTCAAATGAAGTTGTCATTTCAGAAATTTATTTATTTAGTGCATAGATAAATGCAACAAGTTTAGATTGGAAAACCCGTAAAAATTTCGGGTCGCGAAATTATTTTGGGTCGTGACCGTTATACGCAATCTGGCGCTGCCATAGCGGTCGCTAAGAACAACGGCAACCAAAAACAGAAATAATTTTCTTTTGTCAAAGTCAGAATCTTCAAAAATTATAATAATCATTCAAAATCTAAACCGCTCTCATTAAAGAAATTGTTTGAAAGTGTTTATAGCGTCCATGTTCAAAGTAATTATTGCTATCTTGTGAGTTTAATTCAAGTTTTATTTACTCCAACCGGTGATAATTGTGAAAAAGTGCCATTAAAAACTTAAAACGCTATGCTGTGAACTGTGAACCGCAAAAAACATCGTGGATCGTGGCATAACGTCGGTTTTCAATGTTTCATAGGTATTTCATACATGCGTCCTTATATAAAATAAAGTTTCTTGTATGCAACACACTGTATTTTATTTATAAAATTAAACGAGAATAATAATAAATTTGAATAAACAATATTTAGCAATATAATTCCGGAAAAAGCCGAACCGCTCCGAAATTTTCAAAAGTTTTGGGTCGCGACCTTTGCAAGAATAGTGCCAAATAGTGTTTACATTGTCCTTATGGGCACTTTCCAATCTAAACTTGTTTCATTTATCTATGATTTAGTGCTTTATTATTATTATTAAAAACTCATACCTACATCGAAAATATTTGCCATGAATTACACTACCGAAGAAAAAGTATTGATGATTAAATGGTATTATCAAGGAAATAGTTATCAAAAGGTGTCGGACGTGTTTGCTGCTGTGTATCCGAATAGACCGATACCTGGAAAATCTACAATCGCAAGGAATATTCAGAGATTTGAGACCAAACAATAATAAATAACTGCAGATGTGAAGCAAGGCACGACCAAAGAGAAGATGCAAAAAATGCTACCAACTTGGAAGTTTTATTGTGCGTGGAAGAGAACGATGGAAAGATCAGCACAAGGAAACTTGAGGATGAAATAGGAATAGATCACACTACAGCGTTTCGAATTTTGAAACGACATAAATACTATTCCTTCAAATATGAAAAGCACCAAGAGCTACGAGATGGGGACGAAATACGGCGGCAGGCGTTTTGTTTTGATATGATGGAAAGAGCAAACACGGATAGGGAATTTTTAAAAACATATGTTTCACTGACGAATGCACGTTTACCTTAAATAATGAACCCAATGTTCAAAATTATCGATATTGGAACAAAGAAAACCAACACAGGTTTGTCTAAACAAGGACGCAATATCCACAGAAAGTAAATGTTTGGGCAGGGATATTCGGACACAATATTATCGGGCCATTATTTCTTACGCGAAATTTAAATGCAGAATATTATGTGGAACTACTCGAAAATCATATTTTACCTGCTTTACATGATGCCGCTAGGAGAAATCAGGAAGTTTGGTACCAAATGGATGGCTGCCCGGCACATAGTACCCTGGCTGTTCGGGAATATTTAGACAATAGTTTTAACGGAAACGTTATTGGCCTAAATCATACAGTAAATTGGCCAGCAAGGTCTCCTGATATTTCGCCAAATAATTTTTTTCTCTGGGGCCATTTAAAAAACAGGATATACAAGGACAACAAATACCCAAATCTAGACGAGTTAAAAATGCTATTTCTGCCGAATGCAATAGAATTTCAGTTTACCAACTAACGAATGTAAGAAGAGAATTTTATGATCGCCTGGGTTATTGTCTAGCAGTCGATGGAGGAATATTTTAATATTTAACATCTTCTTAAATCTTAAAGTTCTAACAATTTAATAGTACCTAAATTAATAAGTTATTGAATATTGTAATAATACTATAATTTACCTTGTAATTGATTACTTTATTTTACTTTAATTCATATTAATTTGTATTTATAAAGACATCTTTAAGATTTCCGATGTAGGAATGAGTTTTCAATAATAATAGAGCACTAAATAGGTAAATTCCTGAAATGACAACTTCATTTGACAGTTAACTTTTACCTTGACTGGTGCTCATAAGTAAATACAAGGCCATAAGAAAGTAGAGATTTAAAAAGAAATCGGCGATAACTCGTAAACGAGCTAATCAAAAATATCTAAAGTTATTTTTTTGAATGTGGGTTTTAGTGCTCTTCAATAAACTTAAATATAATTATTCTCTAAAATAATTAGGGAAGCCAATAATTGACCCCATTAAAATTTACATGGGATTTCCTATGTCCCGTCCGACGATGCAACATCCGATATATAAATATAGGATGAGTCCTAAAAAAAAAGTGCAAATATTTTTAGGTTTGGTATAGTATACTTCGACCCCAAAAACATGATTATTAGTTTTTCTCGAAAAAAAATTGAAAATTTAGAATTTTTTGGATTTTTTTGTGGTTTTAGTTAAAAAAACATAATTTTTAGATAATATAGTAACATGGGTAGCAGATTGAATTTACAAGAAAGAAAACCCAGAAAAAATCCAGGGGTTTTCAAAATTTAAGCCAAAAATAGTATATTAAACAACGAATTTCGAAAACGACGTTTTGTACACGAGTTCGACAGTTTGTTGGCTCGAGCCGCAGGCAAAAGCCACAAGTCGAACGAGTGAACAAAGAAGTTTTCGAACGAGTTTTTTACGCTATTTTTTCTACGACTACAAATATTAAGTAGCAGACTCACTCATTTTTTGCCAGTTTTGTGGAATAATTTGCGATGCAATGATTACGCTTTTCTGACGGTTGCGTTGCGTTTGGCGTTTCAGCTAAATATTGGAGGTTAAAAATGTTAAAATTGGCACATGTCGTGTACACTAAGACAAATGTCGTACGCTAAATCCTTTGCACACGACAATTTGCAAAACGTCAATTTCAGATCGAGTTTTCCGTGTGTCAAACTGCATTTTCTAGGCTAGTCGTAGAAAAACATTTTTTTTTGGTTAGGTATTAGGTAATAATTTTTATTTTAAAGAAATTTTCTATCAGGATTATAACTTCCTAAGCCGAAAAAGCAGAAAATAATTTTAAACTAAAACTAAAATTCATTTCGAATTCATCCTTTTCAGTTTCATAACTGTTTTGTTTAACTTTGGCGAAAATTTTATTTGGATTCGTAGAAAAGTTTTTCAAAACTTTATAGAAGTCTTTATTACCGTCATAAATAGGCAACGAGGTAAAGAAGTAAGTAGCTCTTGTTTGAATACCTACTAAATTAAGAATGTCCTATGAAAAACTATCGATACATCTACTTTTAATATTATTTTATAATATTACAATCTTATATGTTTATACAAGGTGACCCAGAAATAAGTGCAAGTATTTTAACTGGTAGTATATTTTGGCCTCAAAAACACGCCTATGAGGTTTTTTATGCGAAAAAAAAAATTTGAAAATTTGGAATTTTTTTTAGTTTTAGGTTAAAAACCATAATTTCTTGATAACATGGCAACATCGGTAGTAGATTAAATTTACAATAAAGAAAATCCAGAAAAGATCCAGTGGTTCTCAAAATTTAAGCAGAAAAGCATTTTTTGTTTAAATTTTAAAAGTAAAATAACTTAAAAAATGGTAAAAAGAAATAGTGTTTCTTTTGACCAGATCTACCACCCCTTAAAATACTTGCACTTATTTCTGGGACACCCTGTATTTTGTTTAAATATTTATAACATAATAGCTCCAGTATACTAAGGGCTGGCAAAGGTTAGTCTTGGGTCGAGGTTTCCGTACGTAAGAAGAGTACAATGCGTTTATAATGTACTGAACAAAGAGAGGACAGTAAACACGTTGCCAAACGTATGAAATAAACCGAGAAACTGTGCACATCGCTAAGAGACGTGGAAGGGGATATAGCAGATTTGTCGCAGTTGACCGGTCGACCCAATCTCTAGCTTTGTTCGGGTTCTTGTTATTACCGATTCTGAACCGTCCTAGAACTGTGATGCGTATGCGCAGAAGGAAATATGAAGACAATATTTCATTTGCGCATGCGCTGTAGAGCTCTAGGACGGTTCAGAATCGTTAATAACAAGAACCCGAAAAAAGCTAATACCTCTGTCACTACTTAAAGTTCTAGGGAAAGGCGTACGTCATGCGTTCAGCTTCACGATTTAATTACGTCTCGTGATACTTAATTTGTTTATTTATTAACGAGTCGTTGTAATTTTCCCTATAGCTTGATTTTTTTTAAGTGCAAGCTAGAAACACTTGCATTTTTGGTAAAAATAAGTGGAATTGAGTGGGTGTTCGATAGTGGTCGCGCTATTAGAACTCGTTAATATTTCTGCTGTATTTTCTTTGTAGACAGTATGTAAAAATCTTTATCAATAAAAAAATTACACGATTGCTGGAAATTGCTATGCTCTAAAAGTAAATGGATGGATTGTTTACAATTTTTGAATGGAAAAAACAACCTTATCGAATTTTTCTTATGTAAATATATTGTAAAATATCCGATCTTGAAAATAAAAAAAAAAATTCAATATTTAAAGTGGTTCTTGAGTTATGACCTGTTATGTGTTAAAAAGTTGAGTTTTTAAATTATCGTGATTACTGACGTTTTATCGTTATAAAAAAATGACACCTTAACGATATTTTACTTTACTTGATAGGGAAAGGCGTATCGGCAACGCCGCAACAGCACACCGTCGCGTCGGTCGGTCGCATTTCTCTCACTCCGACTTAATAAGATCCCTATGCGATTTCCTTCCACACATGTAAATGCCGACCCAAAAGTAACAGTTGCCAGCACGGTATAGCGTTTAACGCTTTGGTAGTAGCAAGGTACAGCTTGCCATGCTAGAGCCGTTCGGTATACATGGAAGGTAATGTGGCTAGCACTCTACACTGCAACCGCCTATTATTACCTCAGGATTCTGAATCCCAAGTACTCAGTTAAGGCTGAGTCGACCTAGGTACCCGAACTATTTTTATTTTAATAAAAATATTCGGCTGATGAAATTCCGGCTGTAGGATTCGAACCCACAACCTTTAGATTGGTAGACGAGAGCTGTACCTCTACGACACCGGGCACCATTATTAAATATTTATGCTTATAAATTAGTGTCAATTATTTTACATATTAGTGTAGTCATGAATTTATTTTTATCTAAAATTTTAAACATTATCGATATTTCTCTATATCGATAGTTTTGAACATTTCTATATTTAACTAAAACATAATTTTAAAGCCAGGCAATAAAGTTTTACCAAAACAATCATTCTAGGTTATTAATGTTTAAATCCTTTTTATTATATTTCTATTTTTATTTCAATTTCATAAATCTAGTTTTACTATAGAAAACATGGCGCCATATATTTTTGTGTGCCCAATGTTCTACTGTACATAATAATATATAGTTAAAATAAATGTTTATTGTTCTGCATAAAAATTCATATATGCATAATAAAAAATTTAGCTTGAGTAAAAAATATGAAGTTTTAGAATAAACTTTACATGGTATAATAATTTTTAAAATGAAACATAGAGGAATATGTCATGCTAAAATAACGAAATATTAATATTTAGTTAAAAATTAACATGTACTCCTCAAAATAGGTTATTATATGAGTAGGTCATGCTGAAGTATATATGCCATCAAAAAGTAATTTTATAATTCAGTAGATAGTAAAAATATTTTGCAACTTTTGTTATTTTTTTCTTTATAATTTATAATTTTATTAACAATTATAATTACTAAAAAGCTAAAGTTGTTTATCCAAAATATATTATGTAAAAAAAATTGACCATTCCGATTTCCAATTTGAATATGAATTTACCAATTATACGATACAGAAGTGATCGTCGATATATTATTTTCGAAAATTGCCTTTCTTTTAAATCCTCTAAATATGGGCCCGCATTTTTTCTATTATTTTCGGAAAAGGAATCAAGTTATGAACGGTCATTGACCAGAAATTGGAAAATTGATTGAATGGGGGAGACTTAAAAAATAATTTAGATTATTTTTATTTCAGGTTTCGCTTTAATTTCAGATCCTTTTAAAATATTTATATTGAAAAATTAATGGAAATATCAATCATTTACATACTTTTTTTAACACATACTTTTATGATTGTTGTGTCCCCCTTTCTTGAAATATAACTCATCATACAGTCTCAAGGCTTTGACAAAAGCCAGTATCTGAGACGGTTTTACAGAGGTTTTTTTAGAATTTAGAATGAGTGGGAGGGGGGGTTAATCACTGCGACCTTACAGATCTATTGTGTCCCCCTTTCTTGAGTTATAACTCATCATACAGTCCCAGGGCTGTGACAAAAGCCAGTATCTGGGACGGTTTTATAGAGGGTAGTTCTCCATCTCCAATATCAGTCCCATATAATACACAATATCCGCAGGATATTCATAGAATGTCGGAATGTCCCATTATAAGATCATCTTATAAAGACATCTATAGGATATCCTTCAGACATCCTGAAATCCTGTAGATGTCTCAGAATAGAATATCCTATGGATATCTCTGTTGTATATCTAATGTACATCCAGCTGAGATATCCAAACATGCTCATGATAATAAAATATCCTAACAATATCGTCTAGATATTTAGGAAAAATAAATAATGTACTACTTTTTATATTACATAAAATGCAATAAACCATACAGATAGATGTATATTACGTCAAGGCAACAAAATATCCTGTTGGTATCTTCAGGACAATCTGGATATTTATGAGCTTGGCCACTCCCAGTAATACAGAGAATTTAAAATGCCCGCGCAAAAAATTTCCCACAATCCATCTCGACAGTTGTTTTTGCATCGTGCGTTATTCAGTTCTTTGATTTAGTGAAATTCGAGGTAAATTCGGTCGTTTGTCGATATAGGATAGGCTTAAAAATGACTGAAACTAACAAAACTGGTTGAGTTTCACTTAGTTGTAGTTTTTTCTTATACTCATAGTTCTAGCCTTGTTCCAGCAGAAATTCTATCCTAACCTCAACTAATGTCGAAAAACGACGAACGACTCAAGTCTCACAATGAAAAATTTGTGACAAAATTGTAGGTAAAAATTTGTTGGAAAGCGCTTGTTCTTTATCCCTAAACCCATTTTCGTGTTTGATCTATTCAAACAGAAATCCTATTTTTGTGTTTAAATTGTGAGTTTCTGGAATGTGTGGTGTTAGAAATTATACCTGTATCTTGTGTGCTAACTTTGATGTAAACTGTTGCTGCTTGACATAAACTGCTAGACTCCATAAAGGGTAGTATAATCTGGAATAATACCATACGATCGAAAAAAACGGCGTCAGAGGTGGCTTGGAAATGAAGATTGCTGTTATTTTGTACGTAAAATTATATTGGGAATGTCATCGATCGTAATTTTCAAGCCAATTGAACGCCGTTTTTTTCGATGGTACAGTATAAATTGAAAGCTCTTAACTCATACAAATAAACTTCAAAAATTTGACGCAAAATTCATTGACATAATATCGTCGGCTTTATGACGAAAAGGCGTATCTCGATTTTTGCTTCTTTTCAGGAGAGCAATTTAAAGAAAATCACTTACTTTATTTGGCCAATAAATGTAAAGTCTTTAATTTTTTAATAGTGTTTTTGTATTAACACTTAAACGGAGACATTGAGGAAACGTTCTGAAGATAAATTGAGCGTAAATTCTAATAAATAATGTATTTTTAGTTGTTTAATAGAGATAGGCCTTTTTGTTATAATAATAATAAATTTATTTCCGAACGAATAGTATACATACGCCCATATAAAATAAATTTAAAAATGACGGTAAAGTGTTCTTAATAAGAAAAAAATGATACAATATTCACATTATGGAAATACTTAAGAAAATACAATACAAGAAAAAATCTGAAAATCGCCAAAAAATCAGAAAGAAATATTTTTAAATACTTTTATTCGCGTTGAATTAGATCAACTGAAAACAAAGACAATTTTCATGCCAGAACCAAAGACAATAATCAATTAAAATACTCTTATCTAGCTTATTTTAATAATATTGTTTTTCATACAAAAATGCATTTTTTAACTAATATATTTTTAGTAATTTTTTAGTTAATCGAAGGCATTAATACAGGACATTTAATAAAAAACGGTCCATATAATAAAAACCAAACTAAACAAAAACAAAACATGTTTCTTCATTCGTTTTTTTTATACAAATAACTGTGGAGTAACAGTTTCTGTTTTCCCTGTTCAATGATAACAAATTCGACTTCCATTCTACGTGTTTATGCTGGATGATGATAGGCAAAATAAATAAAATTTTCCAAAAATTGGTAGGGATGACAATGCCAATAGCCTGACAATGATAATGAGATGAAAATTATTGGATTTTTCGGGCAAGTTTTTGGTTCGCTAAAATGTTCTTAGAGAAATTATGATTTCGGGAAATTTTCCATTGGGGCAATTTTCGTTTCGTTATTTTGCTTTCGATAAAAATTTTCCTTTTATTCGGCCATTTATTCTCAGACAATCTTTTGCATACCCGATACAGCTATGTGCAGAGTCTAGCTCATTCTAACAATGGTTTTTGGCAAAAAAATAAACTCTAAAATCACACTGTAAAAGAGAGCTGCTGCCATGATAGTAGTTTTATTTTGTCCCAAGCAACCGTTAGAAAATAATTAGGTAGAATGGTGTGATTTTCTCTCGCATGCATTTTCATAACTTAAAACAAAAGGACCTATCTCAAATTCCATCTTTCTTGTAGTATAACAATTGGTATAACAATAATTGATATAACAAAGAGCCCTATCTCAACATACGTCCCTTCTTCATAACGAAGAATTGTAGTATTTGAGATGAGGCAAATTTTTAAACTAATATAAAATGAAAAAGGTACAATATTGAGATGCGCAAATTCACTATGTTAAAATATGACCCATTGGGTATGTCATGACGTTGATGTCTCAAAATCGCCAAAAATCAAGATACGCCTTTTCGTCATAAAGCCGACGATATGTAGGTATATTTTAGAGCTGTTAATAAAAATATCCAATGAATAACGTCAAAATGTGGCTAAATAAAACTAAACCGCGAACGTTTTTACTATAAACTAAGGATGAAGTAAGTATTGTCAAATAACAGTCCTCATATAATGTCCTAAAAATATTCTATAATGTTCCCAACAGCATCCTTGTATTATCCTAGAAATATCCCAAATAATCGTAAAAGGCTTGCCTAGGGATGTCTTAAAGATGACTTTTTTTGTACCAATTGGATATCCCATAAATATCCTCCTCTGGTTTTTGGATATCCCTAAGATATTTACTATATCCTTGGGGGATATCCTCAAGATATCTATAGGATTGTGTTGTGCTATATGGGGTCGTACCAAAGTTCATGGTACGAATGGTTGTCGTCTCGGCGTACTCAGTGATGAGGTGTACTGGTGTTTCCCCATTTACCCCACAGAATCTGCATTCGCCGTTTCTTCTTAGTTTCAATCTACTGAGGTGTTCATTGAGGAGCCAGTGTCCTGTTAAAAACCCCGTGACAATCCGAAGATTGTTCTTACTTAAATGGATCTTACTTAAATCCAGGAAGATCTTTGATTTTTCTTGATCGTAAGCCCTCAGAAACTTCTTCGAGTGTCTTAGACCGTTGCAAGATTTCCATTCCAGGTTGCGGATGGGGTCTTCCAAGTTCTTGAGTTTCGCTTTGAGTTGGTTACCACTTGGAAAGCAGAACGGTTCTGGTCCAGTTGTTAGTGGAGTGTTCGCTCCTTTTCTAGCTAGATCATTTGCTTTTTCATTGCCTTCTATCCCTTGGTGAGCAGGCACCCAGAGTAGGAGGACTTTGTTTTCTTTGCCTAATTTATTCAGCTTCTCTGTGCATTCTTTGACCAATTTCGAATTGATTGATACTGAGTTGTTCGCTTTTAACGCTGCTTGACTATTAGATAAGATGGCTATTTCTTGTTTGCGATAGTTCCTATCCAAGATAAGTTGTACGCATCTTTCGATAGCGTAGATTTCTGCCTGTAGAATTCCAGGGTAGGTGCCCATTGGTTCGGAGTATTTAGTTCTCGACCCAAATACTCCGATCCCTGTTCCCGCATTGATTTTGGAAGCATCAGTATACCAAGTTATGTTATGGTTTTACAGAGGTTAGTTCTCCATCTCCGATATCAGTCTCTCAAAAGTTCATGCCACGAATGGTTTTCGTCTTGGCCACTCAGTGATGAGGTTTTCTGGTGTTTCATCATTTTCCCCACAGAATATTCATTTGCCGTTGTTTCTTAGCTTCAATCTACTGAGATGTTCATTGAGAAGACAGTGTCGTGTTCTTACTTAAATGTTCTTCGAATTGGAGTATTCCCATTTTAAGTTCCGGATGGAGTCTTCCAGTTGCTTGAGTTCTGCTTTAAGTTGGTTTCCACTTGGGAAGCAGAACGGTTCTGGTTTAGTAAAGTGTTCGCTCCTTTTCTGTCTTCTATCCCTTGGTAGGCCAACAAAAAAAAAATGTGCATGTTAATTGTTTTTCTAAACTTTTCCACCCCCATATTTCTGAACCACGCACCATACTGGTTACTCTCCTATATAAGTCAATATATATAATTAAAAGAAACAACTTTCCGGTAAGACTTTAATCTGCCCGCCAAACTGTCTCAAATGAAACTCGTTTTAAAGCAACAAAATCCCATATAAGTGTTTTGCTTTTAACACTTTATAAATTTTTGATCGGGGCACTTAAAGTTAAAAGCTGTCCAAAATCAGCCCTAAAGCGATTTTAAAATTTAAATGTCTATATACGTTGAAGGAAAACTTTATGAATAACATAGTTGGAGTTTGGTGCTGTGTTATTATCTCAAAACATGTAGACACAATACGAGATTCGCTATAGAGATGAATGTAGAGATCGATATAAAAATTTCGATAATTTTTAAAGATCTCAGACTCATATTTCATAACTTGTAGCAAATTTTACGAACTTTTTGATTATACAGGGTTGTTCACCACATACGAGACGGAGTATTGTAGCTAAACGATTAGATTTTTACAAATTGTAAGTTTTGGGTTCGTTGAAGGACTATTAGAGCTACAATTTAAAAATATTTTTACAAGATACAGAGTGTCCCAAATAAATAAAAAATATCAAAGTTGTATTTTTTTAAATAGAACACCCTGTATATTATTATATTTTTGGTTTCTACGATTAAAATAAAGGTAATTTTGATTAAGGTTTATCACACTTAAACCTTACCGTTTTTGAAATATTTTGGTTTAAATACAGTAATAATTTTAATGCTTCATTTCTCTAAGCGTATTTAAGTTTTTAAAACCAAATATTCTACTCAAGTATTTATATTTACTGAATTTTGTCTTACAATAATAAAAATTATACTACCTTATACAGAGTGTCTAAAAATTTATTTTAAATAATTACTAGCTTTAAGAGGCAATAACTTGTTTAATTTAAATGGAATACCCTGTATATTTCATGAGAATCAGATGCATAATTTAATTGTCTATCAAATTGTATTACACCATTTTTACCTATCTCTTCAACTTTCCGTAGAAAATGCATTTTGTTGTAATTTAGAACTCATTTATCAATATACCCATGGAATACTGACATTTTAGATTATTTTTAAAGAGTACAGATACTAATATTATCGACATAATTCGTTTATTTCATTAAAAAATAAAAAAACTGTTTAAATATTTGTTAAAGAGGACCAATTAATATGATTCCAGTATTCAAACTACATTAATTGACTGTTTGCGTTGACTAATAATAATTACTCCAAATACTAAAAAACTGAACTTTGTATGTGTATTAGACAGTATGGTAAAAAGTAACACCTTAAAAATAATATTTAATTTTTTCACAAATGCTTATTTATAACAACAGAGACGTTCATTTTCATAACTTATTATTATAATCATTTCTGATTCAAATTCACATTTATTCAGAATAATTTATTAACGAACACAATTAAGTATGTAATTAATCAGTATTTGGGCGGAAATAATGGTGGTATAATTAATTAATGGTATACTCTTTTATAAAGATTTAAATAGTTTTTTTCTTGCATACAAATGGGCTGGTAATATTATCGTTTTGCTAAAAACGATAATATTACTAGCCTGTACGTTTTGTACATTTCTTGCTTTAAAAACAATCTAAAATGTCAATATTCCATGGGTATATTGATAAATGAGGTCTAAATTATCAGAAAATGCATTTTCTACGAAAACTTGAAGGGATAGGTATAAATGGTATAATACAATTTGATAGACAATTAAATTGTGCATCAGATTCTCCGAAAATATACAGGGCGTTCTATTTAAATTAAACAAGTTATTGCCGTTTAAAGATGGAAACTATTTAAAATTAATTTTTAGACACTCTGTATGAGGTAGTATTATTTTTATTATTGCAACGTAATAACTGATCAATAAATAAACTTCAGTAAATATTTATTATTAAAAACTTTGATACCCTTGGAGAAATGAAGCCTTAAATTGTTTGCTGCAATTTCACAAAATTGAAAATATTTAAAAAACGGTAAGGTTTAAGTGTAATAAACCTTAATCAAATTTACCTTTATTTTAATCGTAGAAACTAAAAATGTAATAATATACAGGGTGTTCCATTTCAAAAAATACAACTTTGATATTTTTTATTTATTTGGGACACTCTGTATCTGGTAAAAATATTTTTAAATTGTAGCTCTAATAGTCCTTCAACGAACCCAAAACTTACAATTTGTAAAAATCTAATCGTTTAGCTACAATACTCCGAGTCGCCTGTGGTGAACAACCCTGTATAAGCTATTAAAGGCTTGAATGCTGCGGATCCATTAAAAAATTGAATTTTTCAACCCTTGCTTTCATCAACAATTTTTAATGATGGTTAAAGTTTGTTTATATAAATCGAGAACCATACTGGTGGGGACATATCGGCCTAGAGGGAAATGAACGTCCTGATTCCCTCCCCAAAATTGGTGCAGGCTCGCCATTTCTGGGCCCAGAACCCACACTTAGCGTTCCAAAAAACCTCGCAAGAGACAGGCTTTGTAAATGGGTTAGGGGTGCGACGTTTCGGGACTGGAATGACACATGCCAAGAAAATCCTAGCAGGGCCATCCAAACATAGAACAGGAGAACTCCTAAAGGCTGGTAGGAATGGAGCGCGTACACGTACACTCACTGCAGTGTACACGGGCCACTGCCGACTAAGATTACACCTATAGAGGATGGGACTGGTGGAAGACGCCGACTCTGTATGGAAGATGACGAAACAACGAAGTACGTTATGTGTACCTGCCCCGCTAGGTGCAGGACCAGGTTTGAGATGTTTAGCAAACCTATGCTAGACCTATCAGACCTAGGAGACATATCACCCTCGGACATAACGGCCTATGTTAAAAGCCTGGGTCTTGAGGGTGAACTTTAACGCTCTTTGTATATTAAAGAGCTTATAGAAACTGAGCCACAATAGGCCCTCGCGACTGCAGTGGAGGGTCCCATGGGACCCACTCTTAGTCAATACAATCAATACCATACTGATGAGGCCAAAAATGATTCTATTTCTTTATTCTACGGATAATTATTATCTATTAGTATCAGTAGTTTCATTACAATCGGTGATTTGACTAAAATCGTGAATTTTCATGACTAGATGTATACAAAACCGTCGAAAAATTGACTATTTTTTGCTTTTTTGCTAATTTTGACACATTTTTAAGTCTCTCTGAAAGATAGTCCATATAGTGGTAAAAATTTCAAAATTTCAGAATTTGTAGGAAATTTTATGGACTTTTAGAAGTCGTTTTAAACTGTTAAAGGCTTGAATGCTGTGCTTCTACTAGAATGTTGAATTTTTCAACCCTTGTTTTTGAAAAGTTTCTGATGATTTTTTAGGGATGTACCTCTTTGCTTTATTTTCTTCTGATAGTATCTTCTTCTGCATCAAGAAAATGTGATATAATGGTTAATATTTTAATGGAAGCACACTTAAAATGAACATCATAAGGAAACTGCAGATCGCACAACGTTCAATGGAACGAAATATGCTGGGAGTAACCAAGAGAGACCGTAAAAGCACAGAATGGATACGACAAAAGACCCTGGTAATAGATGTCATCTACAGAGTCAAATCTCTCAAATGGAAATAGGTAGGACACCTGGCAAGAAGAACGGACAACAGCATGGTGCTCAAGAGGAATTAAGAGACCTAGAAGAAGACCAAACCTGAGATGGGACCATGATATTAGAAAATTAGCAGAGATAACTTGGGCCCGCATAGCCAAAAATGAGCCCAGCTAAAAAGAGTATGTGAGGGAGGCCCCACCATAATTGGAAATGGTTGAATAAGCTGAAAATGATGATGATGATGATGATTTTAATGGAAAAGTGCAATGACATTTTTCAGCAGCATATTATATTACTTTCAACAAAAAATATTTTATTATTAACTACTCTATATTATTGTTAGGTATTATTTATATTGTATATAGTATATTGTATCGACAATTTCTCCTAAAATAAACTTACCTATTTCCTTGTAATCTCCCTGGAGAGCAGAGTAAAGCACATGACGGCCTTTTTCAAATCCCGATCCCAATAATCCCGGCTAATCTAGGTAATTCACTTAGTGAAGCGAAGGGTGCGAGGTACACATATATAATTTTAATTTTACACAGAGGGTGAACTAGATCCAGATATGTCGTAGTCCTAACGATTGTGTTTTGTTTTGGGAGTCAGTGGCGCAGCTGGATGGACAAAAAATTATTTTTACCTTAAATTAAGAAGAAACACGAGTACTTATATATTTATATAAGGGAGAGTACCTATATATTATTACACAGGGTAGTAAATCAATAACTGCATGTTTTTTTCATATAACATTTTTCGAGTGCTTATAGAAGCTATTATTTTTGGTAGCTATTATTCTCTAAGAAGATTCTCTAAGAAATTCTCTAATCGACAACTATGAAACTATGATCCCTTCCCTAACAAACGGTACATTGTGAGACAGGAAATTGTAGAGAGAAACAAGCCCTACAACATAGGATACAACATTTTCATCAACAGTGCTTTCCATAAAATCAATAAAATGAAAAATATACGAAATAATATACCTGTACTGATTTCTTTCGAAAATCGACAACTATGAAACTATGATCCCTTCCCCGACACAAACGGTACATTGTGAGACAGGAAATTGTAGAGAGAAACCAGCCCTATAACATAGGATACAACATTTTAATGAACAGTGCTTTTCATAAAATCAATAAAATGAAAAATATACGAAATAATATACATGCGCACTGATTTCTTTCGAAAATCGACAACTATGAACCTATGATCCCTTCCCCGACACAAAGAGTACTTTGTGAGACAGGAAACTGTAGAGAGAAACAAGCCCTATAACATAGGATACAACATTTTAATAAACAGTGCTTTCTAGCTCTTTAATAAACACTTCTTATCAAATTCTCTCAGAATACTTTCTACGTAGATTTGGAGGTAGAATGTCACTCAAAACTGGAAGCAAGTAGGTCTGGAACTAGGTCTGGATCTGATTGTCCCTATCATCAGCCGTATGGTGTTTTCAGCTGTCTGTCTATGAGATTTGTGTGGTGGCTGTTCAACCACACTAGTGCACAATACTCTGCCACACTGAATATCGATCCAGATCGGCGTGCTCCGGGGACGAAAGATACTACCCCCTGTATATAGACTCACCCTGTATATTCACAATAATCACAAACAACCAGTCCGAATAATTTGGTAATAACTTCTCTATACATGTATTATTTTTGATCTGAACTGATATTTATATATATTTTTTTGATTTCTGATAAATTGTACTCTTTGGTCTTGTTCAGCCTACGTCACTGGCTCACCACTTATTTTGTCTCTAGGGTAATTTCGTCCCTTTTTAGTTGGACATCGGTACTAAGGACTGCGGAAATTAAACATGCAGATTGGTCCTTTACTTGTTATTGTTTTAATATTGCGTTATGCCCACGCGTGTGTTTACGCTACCCTTAAAATTGGGCACGAAATGCGTTCTCAAATGCCGTCATTACTGCTTTGAAGTTTTCCATTGATGTTGACTGATGGCATTTTGACTGAAATTGTTATTTTGTATAATTTAAAAATTATGTACGGTCATTCTCATGCGGGAGATTGTCTATGAATGACACTGTAAAATGAAGAAGAAGACATTTGGCAATTAACAGATAATTAATTATACATTTCTCTGCATCTATAAATAAGAAAAAAGAAATAAGTATTTAATATTCACTTTACAGTTAGTACATTTCCAATTTGAAATTCTCTTCAAACCCAAACACATTGAACTCTTAACAAATACATATAAAGCGCTCTCACCCTCTCCATTGCACTTTGACTGGCAAAAACAATGGCGGCCCTAATTATGCCACGCCGAATTTCAATTGAAAAGCGGATTGAGTTCTGAAAACACTCCGCTTCGGCCCACTAATGACGGGTCGCCGTTTTGTGCCAGTTGGAACAATGCACTAGCGCCCCCTGTGCCTTTATTTGTGGACTAATTTAAAAACGTACGCGAAAAAACGCAAATTTTTCAATAATAATTTGTCTTCGAGAATCCGGTTAAGTCTATAAGGTGTTTTGAATTTCTTAGATGTTAATTTAAGAAATTGAAAATACAAGCAGGGACCTCTAATGAAACTCTTGGTAGCGAGTAGATAAGATTCAAGACCTATATTCGATACCAATTTAACTTTTAGTTACGTACTCGAGGACGCGATTTTTAAATCCATTGTTGCCAAACATGGAGATATTCGGCGCCTAACTGGCTAACTGAAATTCTGGTGTAAAAAAGCTCTGGTGTAAAAAATGTCAAGTTGCCGCATTTATTTATTTATTTCCTGACATTGTCATTCGTTTTGACATTTTATTGATTTTATGGAAAGCACTGTTCATTAAAATGTTTTATCCTATGTTATAGGGCTTGTTTCTCTCTACAATTTCCTGTCTCACAATGTACCGGTTGTGTCCGGGAAGGGTTCATAGTTTCATAGTTGTCGATTTTCGAAAGAAATCAGTACATGTATATTATTTCGTATATTTTTCATTTTATTCATTTTATGGAAAGCACTGTTCATTAAAATGTTGTATCCTATGATATAGGGCTTGTTTCTCTCTACAATTTCCTGTCTCACAATGTACCGTTTGTGTCCGGGAAGGGTTCATAGTTTCATAGTTGTCGATTTTCGAAAGAAATCAGTAGGTACATGTATATTATTTCGTATATTTTTCATTTTATTGATTTAATGGAAAGCACTGTTCATGAAAATGTTGTATCCTATGATATAGGGCTTGTTTCTCTCTACAATTTCCTGTCTCACAATCTACCGTTTGTGTCCGGGAAGGGTTCATAGTTTCATAGTTGTCGATTTTCGAAAAAAATCAGTACATGTATATTATTTCGTATATTTTTCATTTTATTAATTTTATAGAAAGCACTATTCATTAAAATGTTGTATCCTATGTTATAGGGCTTGTTTCTCTCTACAATTTTCTGTCTCACAATGTACCGTTTGTGTCCAGGAAGAGTTCATAGTTTCATAGTTGTCGATTTTCGAAAGAAATCAGTACATGTATATTATTTCGTATATTTTTCATTTTATTGATTTTATGGAAAGCACTGTTCATTACAATGTTGTATCATATGTTATAGGGCTTGTTTCTCTCTACAATTTCCTCTCTCACAATGTACCGTTTGTGTCCGGGAAGGGTTCATAGTTTCATACTTGTCGATTTTTGAAAGAAATCAGTACATGTATATTATTTCGTATATTTTTCATTTTATTGATTTTATGGAAATCACTGTTCATTAAAATGTTGTATCCTATGTTATAGGGTTTGTTTCTCTCTACAATTTCCTGTCTCACAATGTACCGTTTTTTATTTAGAACTAAATTACTTTTGTTTCCTAAAATATTTTGATTAAAAGAAAATATGTAAAAGTGGGCAACGCTGTGCCGGTCAAGCTTAATCACGTGACTAAAAGTTTATTTGATATGAACTATAGTTGGGCAACAGACGTGAACTACAGAATTAAGTTTCTAAACCAGCAATGGCCACCTAGTAAAAAAATCTGTTGAAAAATCAACTAAAGTTACAAAATGGTACCAGAAAGGCGTGAAAAAATCAAGGAGATGCCCTGATCTATATTTTTTAAGGTGATTATTGGTGTATTCTACTAAGACCTTTACAGCTCTGTAGTGGTCCTCTTCAAGAACAATTTTCTCCGGTCATGAACAATCTTCGGATTGTCACGGGGTTTTTAACAGGACACTGTCTCCTCAATAAACACCTCAGTAAATTGAAGCTAAGAAACAACGGCGAATGCAAATTCTATGGGGAAAATGGGGAAACACCAGAAACCAAAACACCTCATCACAGAGTGCGCCGAGAGGACAACTATTGGTGCCATAAACTTTGGTACGACTGATATCGGAGATGAAGAACCCACCTCTGTAAATACTGGTTTTTACCGAAACCTTAAGATCGTATGATGACTCTAGAAAGGGGGACACAATAGATGTTCATTTTGAAGTATTATTTTTCTGATTTTCAAATAATTAAAAAAAATCTTTCAAACAATACATAATTTAACTGTGTCACTAATATAGTTAAAAAGAAGCACCGCGTGTAGGACACATTACTTTTCTCTAGTGCCCCAGTTAGCCGTTTTATAAAATAGATATATAGCGCCATCTGTGCATCTCCCTCGTGCATTATCTCGAGCACGAGCTCTGCCCTTTTTTGCGCCCCGTCATAGAAATACGAGCCACCAAAACGTATATAATTAATCTGGATGTCTTTTGCAAGATTTTGTCCGGAAAAAGTTGGGATAAATGGAACTAAACGACAAGAAAAACGTACCAAACAATACATACAATTAATAACATGTTTTTTTGTACTTAGGTCCTTAGGTCTTAGTTAAGTGTTGTTATATTTATTTGACGTTGTTTAATGGCTAAAAAAAGTAACGTAGTAGCATCATAATTAAATATAATTATCATAATATACAGGGTGTCGCTGATTTTATATAAGTTCGACTAATGAATATGGCAAAAATGCACTTAGGGCTAGTTAGAATGAAGAATATAATCACTTACTAGTAAAAAGTTAACTATTTTTGATAATGATGAGCAAAGGCAGGACCAAGAAAAGACTTATATTTCTAGTGATAATTAGTAATACTAAATACAGCCAGCAATAAATTAGGGAGAGAGACAGAGAAAGGTATTGATTTATAGAGCGCGTCAACAGAGGGGTTTTTTTAGCGCTCAATAACAAGCTTTACTCAATATGAGGTTATTTTAAATTATTTTAGGTTAGAAATTAAAGTTTTTTCGTTATGTTGATGCTGTCTAAGAATTCCATAACTTTATTAATCTTCGAAATGTTAAAAGGCGCGAAAATATTCTCATAGGTAACAACATAGGTAAATCTAGACCTATGGAGGGCAACAGGTAAGCATTCAAAAATAAATTAGATCTCAAAATGAATTACTTACTAACAAAACTAAAGTAATATACAGCGGGCTAGTGGACAGGAAAAGGCATTCTAACAAATAACACAAAACTGGAAATAGTAGAAGAATATATATATTAGGGACAACTAATAGACAGCTCTGGATCTCTACTACCAGAAATCAACCGAAGAATTAAGTTAGGATAGAGTACTCAATCATATTCAAATCTACTACCGTTTCGTCTACCCGGCCTGGGTCGTAGCTCCTCGACTGGGAAGGACACGGGTCTCCGTAGGAAGTCCTGGGACTGTATGATGAGTTATAACTCAAGAAAGGGGGACACAATAGATCTCGAAGGTCGCAGAGATTAACCCCTCTCCCACTTATTCTAAATTCTAAAAAAAATCTAAATATGCGATGGAGGCTACACCATATTTAGAAATGGTTGAATAAGCTGATAATGATGATGATGATGATGAATTAGTAATAAGGTAATCAATGTTAATATATATCTTCCTATCATCTCATCATATATTACGATAACATATTTAGACATCAAAGCATCTTCTTGAACTGAAAATCCTTATGAACCATTAAAAACTGGTCATCATAGATTTTTCCACGGCGTAAAATCTTAGTTATACACAGATACTTTTAATATTCAGTTTTAGTTTTAATGAGAATAATCACAAAATGTTAAAACACCAAAAACTATCAAATTTAGACGATTTCAATGAAGGAACTATCAGCAGACAAATCTGGATCGTGTGGAGACGAAGTAAAATATCAAAATAAATTCTTCAACGATCGCTTTCTGGGGTGAAAGAAAGACAGACAAACATAATTAAATTTATTTTTCTGTGGAATTTGTCGCAGCTGTTTTAGAGAAATTAATTTATAGAAAAAACTAAAATAAATCCAATGTTTAACGCTTCTTTGCTGAAGAAACTTGTGTAATGTCAAACAAAGATACACAGTGAAAACTAAATAAAATATTATTTGGAATTTGAAATTTATAGAACAACAGATGAATTGACTAAAACCTCTTTCATGTTCTGCTTGTTATTTTTTTTATTTTCAGATGCATATGATTATATGATTATGATTATGATGATTATAATATAATCTAAAATCACTATCTTAAATAACAATTTATTATTTTTTTATTTAGTGGGTGCTAATTTCTTTGTTTCTTCATTCTGAATTTCTGGCTTTGGGTGTCGATTTTCGTGTGTATGAAGAGTACCGTCAATACGGTCAGTACAATGAGAGGTACCGAATACATATATACAATATAATATACAATATATAGAAAGAAAAGCAAGTATTTTCCCATCTGAAAAAATAAAAAAGTTATAGGGGTGAGTCAATTTTGAGACGCACCCGATAGATTTATTTGTCAAAATTATATAATTTTCGATATATTTCTTTTTGGATCGTTAGACAGGCAAGACAAAATAACGAGATTCACGTAAAAAGGAGACCAAAAAATTAAGTTTAGTTGAACATTTTTGCTGGAAATATCGAGAAAATTGTTTTTTTTTGGATAAGGTCACGTATAGTCTAGCTGCCGCCTGCTTACAATCATAGCTTTCTATTGATTACTGATTTATTTCTATATTTTCGTTAAATGGGAATTGAATCAATGTTATAGAAAATTTCTACGTTATCTGAAAAGATATGATGAAACCAAAAAATAAAAAAAAAACAAAGAAATTTCAGAATTAAATCTATTTCGATTTTTAAACGGTTTTATTTAGCTCGACTCGTACGGTATTTATTTATTTGTTTGTTTATTTGGGTCAAAATTAGAAATTGAAATTTAAGTACCTTCCTGTTGTCAGATTGATCTGAAATTTGGTACACACCTTTAGTTCCGATGACAATACAATATAGTAATATCAATAACATTGTAAATCTAAGATGGCCGCCGGTACAAAATGGCGGATTTCAAATTTTTCCACAACCCCCTCAATATGGGTATCAAATGAAAGGGCTACACTAGTAGAATACTGTGATTATGACAAAATTTAAAATCCAAGATGGACGTCGTTACAAAATGGCGTATTAGGTGAGGGCAGTAGTCGTGTCCAGAACAGTTGTGTCCAAGATTGTGTGACGTTAGAAGGACAGATAAAAAAATAGGTGATTAGATGTACCTACGTAGTTAGCGGTAGCTTTACCACCCAAGTTAAGGTAATAGGTTAAAACGTGCTGAGGACTGTATGGCATTAGGGTGGCTAAAAATGTAATGTCGCAAGCGTTTTCCCCTCAAGATTGGGCGCCTCTTGTTGTATATTATAGCCTTGCCTCTCTACTGAATCTCTGGGGGGGTCGACCGTTAAAATGTCCATTACTCGTGGGAACAACATGGAAACAATAAATAAATAAATTATCAGGTAAAAAACCATGTAATAATGATGCACTAAATGAATTAAATAGAATGAGGAATATTCGGTAGGCATTTCCGTTAAATACTAAAAACTAGAAAATAAAAAATCGGTAAAAAAACTTTTAAGTTAAACGGTTTTATCTTATGTGCACTGAAAACTAGAAAATAATAATAACAATTAGATATTTTGAACTTCTAGTTCAGAAATATTTTAGTAGGTACTAGGCAGAATAGCTTTTAGGCATATTAGACTAAAATAAAAACGTGGGGCCCCTCTGAAATCCTACCTATGGCAAAGCATATCTTTATACTTTGGTAGATCATGAGCTCGGCGTTCGCTGGTGAAGCCGCCACGGCTGGTTATTGATTGTCAAAATCTCCAGTTACGATTATAGTGAGTCGATGCAATCCACACTTAGTATAGAAGAAAGTATTACAACAATAGTTAATGGGCCCCACGTTTTTTGTAAAATTTTATGAATTTTGATATTAAACACTCTATATACTATATATAAGTTTACTACCTAAGTTTTTAAGTTATTTAAGATTTAGCTTTAAAGCGTATATTTTTCTTGATTTTAACCAGTAGCCTATGACAGTATATATTATCGATCATCATTTCCAAGCTAACTTTGCGCTGTTTTTTTTTCGATCGTACGGTATATTATTAAAATATCAACTACTAGAACGAAAATACGAGATATATTTATATAAATACACTTTTTAAACTTTTAAGCAGCAGTATATAGTTATAGGAAATTCAAATAATTCATTTTCTGACAGATGGAAATAAATTGTCTGACTGTTTGACACTTAATGTCAAAGGAAGCTAGATAAAATCAAGAAAAATATACGTTTTCAAACTAAATCTTAAATAACTTAAAAACGATTT
This sequence comes from Sitophilus oryzae, assembly GCF_002938485.1. Taxonomy (NCBI): domain Eukaryota; kingdom Metazoa; phylum Arthropoda; class Insecta; order Coleoptera; family Curculionidae; genus Sitophilus; species Sitophilus oryzae. Next base: position 1,082,045 of record NW_022146490.1, read on the forward strand.
ATGTTATTTACGAATTGGAAAACCTTTTCACTAGTGAAATAGAAAAAGTGGGTTTCCATTTGAAAAAAATATATTTATGATAATTTTTAATTGCTTAATTCCATGACAGCTACCGCCATTATTATATGACATTTGAACAATTTAATTTTTGAAATAGATAGCCACATGTCTTTTCTTTATGTCACAGGGGCTGTGATAATCACTAAATTTGACTTTTAGGCTGTACAAATTTTTTTGACAGGTAGTTTTTTTCGTCCAAAAATGTTAAATATTTTTTTCTTAAAAATGCATTGGTTGTAATTTATGGTTGTAATTATTGGTTGTATATCTATAAATGTTTATTCAGTAAAAATAAATAATGAAACCGTTGAAAAATAACTTAAAAACGATTTATTTTAGGTATAGGAATATGTCTAGTTAAAACGTAACGAATTGGAAAATCTTTTCACTAGTGAAATAAAAAAAGTGGGTTTCCATTTGAAAAAAAAAATATTTATGATAATTTTTTAATTGCTTAAGTATTCCATGACAGCTACCGCCATTATTATATGACATTTGAACAATTTAATTTTTGAAATTGATAGCCACATGTCTTTTCTTTATGTCACAGGGGCTGTGATAATCGCTAAATTTGATGATGAGATGGATTCAATAGATATTTTTAATTCAATTAAAACTGATATTTTGTGTAATTATAAGGAAAATTGGAAATCTCGTATGAAAGGAAAAAAGCATTTGTATTTTAATATACAAACAATCTTCCCAGATAAACAATGGTTTAAAAATTTCCAGTATTTAGATAGAAGACATATTACAACGTTAATTAGAATGCGTACAGGCCATTGCTTAACAAAAAACAATTTATATAAAATTAAAGTGAAGGAAGATCCATTCTGTGAGTGTGGCTCTGTTGAAGACCTAAATCATATCTTTTTAGAATGTCCTATAAATTTTTTGTTTAATTTGGATTTATATCAAAAATTTATTGAAATGGATTTTCCTACTCCACTATCAATATTTACAGTTTTGTCTAAGCCAAGTGAAAAATTAATAGAAACTATTATGATATTTTTAAACATTAATAGAATTAGATTATAATGCTCAACTTTCTATTTTTTATTTTCTTTTTGTTTCAGTTTCCGAAATGTTTCCGTTTTTATTCATCATTGAAAATGATGAATAAAAACGTAAAAATATGATTAGTGTTAATATGAGTGTATTACATACATATGTTTAAATAACGAACGTTATGGATGAATCTTAAATAACGAAGTTTATGGCGCTCTTCTGTGACGGCTTTTTATGTCTTAATAATTATATATAGGGTGTTTTAGAACTCGAACCAAAGTCGAAATTTTGCAAAATCTCAAGAAAGAAAATCTCTCGAAAATAATAAATAGTAAAATGACATTTACCCTCTATGGATAGAACCCTACCTATGGTCCCATATAAACTGTATACTAAAATAAATAGCTTTGACATATAATTGTCGTTTTTCTTGATATACTTCCCTGATTTTATTTTATTTTTCCAGAGCACTAATACTCTCTTTATGTTATTTTTTATTGCTAGAACGATGATTTGAAGAAGAAATATTTCGTTCATATTATTGATGTCACTAAATAAACCCTTGTATAATATGTTATACTTCTAGATGTTATAGTAATGCATTTTCGTACAGCAAACTTTCATTCCCTATTCTACTCCCTAAGGGTATGAATTTCATAAATTCCTATGTCCAAATAATTAACTCATGTCTTTTAAATGATCCTTTGTGCAAATTTTTATGTGTATAATCCAGAGGTCACGAAGGTTTATATAATTTTTTACTAACTTTATCCATTTGGTTGATGAATTTCAAAAATCTCTTCTTATTCTTCTTTCTGTAGAATTTCATTCTTCTAGTAAATGATTTTCATACAACAAATCGTACGACATAATTTTACACTCTAAGAGGATACATTTTCTAAAATCGCTTTGCACAACTAATTCACTAATCACTAATGTCCTGTAAACGAACCTTTGTGCTAATATTGATGTATCTAAAGCTAGTGGTATAAACTGACCCCTAAAATATCTAAAAACTTGATATATAATCTCTATAATCTAACTGACACACCATTGACAATGAAAAATAAGTTATTTCTGGAGGTATTGTGTGTAGATGTTTTTCAGGTATGTTTTAATATTTATTCGTTTTACATAAAGAAATACCGATTAAACGATATAATAATACTTCATAACAAATCTAGACATATATACCTTCCATTTAAAAAAAGAATTATCAAGATTAGTGAGGCGGTTTCGGCGGGATGGATGTAACAAAAAAACCCTTTGAGCTTTTATACATATGTACCTATATGTATCCCACTTCGGTGTCACAAGCTGAATTTTTCAGGGAAGGAAGTACAAGTACGTGATATGGGGATCCTTATTCCAAAAGTAGTACAAAATTAGACCGGGTAAAAGGGCACTATCATCAAAAATCGATATATTAATACCACCGTATAGAGAAAACAAATACTTATTTTTTGATCCAGTACACAATAAAGTCTTTGTAGGGAGTAATTATTTATAATTATTTACAAAAAAACATTTCTATTAGCGCTTATGACCAAAAAAAACTTTAAACATGAATAACTCATTTCAATCATGCGAAAATTTGGTTTAAAAATAGACTTTTTTTAATATAACTTTCATTTAACGAAAAACGAAGGCCTAAATGAAAAAAAGAGACAATTTAAAAGTTTCGCTTATGTCTTGACACGGAAGGTATCAAAGCAAACCCCATATTTTTTGCTTTTAAACTAATAAAGATATATCAATAAACAATTAGCGATGTAATGGTTTTTGCGCGCGCTGGCCGACTGCCGCCGCTGCGCCGAGATTTCCTATACCCTTGTATATATGACGTCATGGTGTGGCAAATGTAGCATTTTAATTCGATTTGGGCTCCCTTATAATAGGATAACAGAAACATTTTCAATGTTAAAAATTTAAATAAAAAACAATACTTTCTTTGTGCTGCTGTATAACAAGATCTAAAACCGAACCAAAATTAAATTTAATTACATCTTATATTAAATTAATCAGGACATAACAAACGACTGTGGGCATGGCAAAGGAAATCCAACGTCTTGTTAGAACTGCCGCGCCGCTATGATCTTTTCCCGGAAAAAAATATCTTCCAATTTATTTGAATAATTGGAGGCTATTATTTTCCACTAACTGTAAGCGGTGCAAATGGACTGAAAACTTGGAAATCCACTAAAAGAAAAACGAAACACAATTTAGTTTTGGGCTTTCCTGAAAAGTTTAGAGAGTTTTTTTTTATACGAGCACGTGTGCGTTGATATTCAAGATTGGTTCAGGTTGATTTAACATCAGAGAAAAAAATCAGTAATTGGATGAATGAGATTAGACTGTGATTTAGTGTTATGTGTTTTTCGATTTTTTTTGTTTAGTCAGAATAATTACTTGGTAATTATTATGTCCTCATGGAAAGCTTTGAAGCTCCTTTGAATATTCAGAGCTTTAAAAATATGTAAAATAAACCGTTAAAAATGTTTTCTGATTATATGATATAATTAATTAATTGTGCATTAAAGTGCTTTAAAGTAAATAATGTTTTTTAAATTTAAAGCACTAATTAAAAGTTAAAAATTATTAATAATTTACCGTAAACAGGGGTAGCTTTGTGTGCTTATTTCGTATATTTTTCATTTTATTGATTTTATGGAAAGCACTGTTCATTAAAATGTGTTATCCTATGTTATAGGGCTTGTTTCTCTTTACAATTTTCTGTCTCACAATGTACCGTTTGTGTCCGGGAAGGGTTCATAGTTTCATAGTTGTCGATTTTCGAAAGAAATCAGTAGGTACATGTATATTATTTCGTATATTTTTCATTTTATTGATTTTATGGAAAGCACTGTTCATTAAAATGTTCTATCCTATGTTATAGGGCTTGTTTCTCTCTACAGTTTCCTGTCTCACAATGTACCGTTTGTGTCCGGGAAGAATTCATAGTTTCATAGTTGTCGATTTTCGAAAGAAATCAGTACATGTATATTATTTCGTATATTTTTCATTTTATTGATTTTATGGAAAGCACTGTTCATTAAAATGTTGTATCCTATGTTATAGGGCTTGTTTCTCTCTACAATTTCCTGTCTCACAATGTACCCTTTGCGTCCGGGAAGGGTTCATAGTTTCATAGTTGTTGATTTTCGAAAGAAATCAGTACCTACATGTATATTATTTCGTATATTTTTTATTTTATGGAAAGCACTGTTCATTAAAATGTTGTATCCTATGTTATAGGGCTTGTTTCTCTCTATAATTTCCTGTCTCAGAATGTACCGTTTGTGTCCGGGAAGGGTTCATAGTTTTATAGTTGTCGATTTTCGAAAGAAATCAGTACATGTATATTATTTCGTATATTTTTCATTTTATTGATTTTATGGAAAGCACTGTTCATTAAAATGTTGTATCCTATGTTATAGGGCTTATTTCTCTCTACAATTTCCTGTCTCACAATGTCCTATGGTAATAGGAAGTGTGTCCAGGAAGGGTTCATAGTTTCATAGATGTCGATTTTCGAAAGAAATCAGAACATGTATATTATTTCGTATATTTTTCATTTTATTGATTTTATGGAAAGCACTGTTCATTCAGCATTTCGCATTTCAACTTTGGTACATTCCTCATATTTTCACATGGTGTAATGTAGGTATGTTCGTCATTTTTAACAGTAAAGTTATCTCTACTTCATGCTATTAAAAGGTAACTAAAATACGACTAAACAACCTAATCTAGCAATTCTGCGATGATCACTGCATGTTTATTAACATTTCAAAAGTCAACTATAAATAGGTGTAGATATTTTACGAATTTTGTATACTTTCTACGCTACAAACAGAACTGTAATCTTCTATGAAAAACTAGTTAGTACCTATATCTTAAAACACTGTTATTTCCCTCATATTTTACGTAAAAACGGGTTTTTAACTGACACTTAACAGTTCAACACTTAAGTTCCCATAAAGGGGAAAAATAACAATTTCCATAAAGGAGAAAAATAAGAATTTCCAAATTTAAAAAAATAATAACTGGAACAGTTTCCGCCATATTGCAAAAAATCGATTTGTTTTAAATTTTGAATACCCTGTAGATCAGAACCCTAATTTTTTTAGAGTATTTATGAAACACCCCGTGTTTACAGAAATAAACAATTAACTACATAAAAAAAACCATTTTAAAAACTAAAAAGTTTTTTTAAACATTTTCACTCACCCTGTATATCTAAAAATAATTAAACAATTTTCTTCTAACCCTGATTTTTTTAACCTAACCTGACATACGCAGCTAATGAAAAAAAAACTACCGGAAACCACATACCAAAATTGAAGAAAGTATCTAAAGCAGTTTTCGATTTGTGTAGATCAGAACCCTAAATTTTTTATATTACTTATGAAATACCCTGTATTTACAGAAATAAACAATTTACTACTCAAAAATACCTTGAAAAAACTTAAAAGTTTTTTTTTTAATTTTTAATTTTAAGTTACCTAACAAACATAATATCTTGTTAATATGGCAACATAGGTAATAGATTTTAATTTACAAGAAAGAAAATCCAGAAAAGATCCAGTTGTTCCCAAAATTTAATAAAAAAATCATTTTTTTTAATTTTCTAAGTAAAATAACTCAGTTATTTTGGACATATTTGAAAAATGGTAATGAGAACAGATGTTTCTTTTATCGAGATCTACCAGCTCACCCTGTATATCTAAAAATAATTAAACAATTTTTTCGCAAACCTGATTATTTTATCAACTTGTTATCTCTTGATAAATTTATATTAGAAAGGAAAAAATTAATTTAGATTTGAAATTACAGATTTATATATTATTCATATTCTGTAATATTACTTGACTATTTTACATATAGTATTTAAAATAACTCAAAAAAAAATAATTTATAACATTTTTCATATAATCCCTACAATTCATTATCTATTTTTTAATAAAAATATCGACGAATACCATTTATAACAAATTACTTATTACATCTAAAAATAACTTAATTATTTTTTCCCTCGACGTACTTGATTTTATTTCATCCCAACTTATCTCCAAGCATCTCTACACGCTATCAAAAATAAAAGCATTTATATTAGACAGGCGCGTAAATTCAAATACGCGCCCCATCCACCAAGGCGGTCTTGGAATCGCCAGTCGTGCGCCATCTACCCAGCGCACACGATCGCGTCGCCTGGTTTCAAAAAAAACACGCTCGACATCGCGTCGCGCTCGGCATTCCAACAAAATTCAGTTTTTGTCAGTTCTTTACGCGAAAAAAACTCGGGATTTGTTTATAAAAAACACACACATTTATTTTTGTAGATATATTTAAATCAGTCTGAAATTTGGTCTCGTCGTTGTGAGTGTCGTATTAATTTTAGTGTGTAATTGATTACAGTGTTTTGGTGATGTAAAAAGGTGGATTATGTAAATACTACTGGGATTTATAGGAAGAATAATTACAAACTATGTGCGACAACAACTGTATCATCGAGGGAACTGTTAAATTTCGTGATGGAAAAAAGGTAAATTATTTGTTTTATAAAAAAATATTCAGATTCAGGGCATATAAAATAAAACGTTGCTGATATAAGTGTAAATGTAAACTCGCTGATAAAGCGGACGTAGAACTGTTTATTGCTGACATGTTTTAACTTTTTTTTTGTTATGAAACTGTTGACATTATAATAAAATTACGATAATATGTAAATAGGAGTTTGGTTAGATTGGTTGGGTAATATTCTACAAGCTAATAACTAATTTTTAGCAACTAGCAATAAAAATACGTCAATTTTTACGTGTTTTGGTATAATTAAATCCAATGAGTTGGCAAAAAAAACTAGCTGGTTTATTTTAGTACAATAATTATTATAACATAATATTTTTTTTTCAAACGGCATAATTTTTGCGACGTGACTGACAATATAAAAAAGTAATTTTAGAGCCTAGGCATAAAAGTAAAGAACTTTTACGCCTAAGCATAAAAGTACGAAAATATATTATTAAACTGACATAAAGTGTCAAATTCAACGAGCGTAACCATAGTTTTTCGTTATATAATAATAATTATTTACAAAATCATTTTTTTTTTATTTATTTTATAGCTTATTCTGTTGGGAGTAAAAATGACTTTTTGTGTCCTCGTCACAAAAAGTATCATTTTTACTCCTAATAAAACAATATATTTTTAATTCGCAAATATTTGAAATTTTAATTTTGTTGGTTTTAATTAAAATATTATTTTTGTTAAAATTGATGTATTTTTCATTTTTGTATATTTCTTTTCTATCTTTATGTCAGGATTTGTGGTAAATTTTTAAAATCAGTTATTTTTTGAATAAAAAAACATGTAAAATAGACTATTTTCTATTAAAGTTTAAATATGTATAAAATCTGTTGGTTTTAAAATTCTATTTTGTCTAAATTTATTTATATCAAATTTAAATTAAACAGAGCTTATTTTAATTTTGCATTTTACTCTGTTATCCAATTTTAGAATTTTGGATGTGGGAGTTCAGTTCATCTTGGGATTTTTTGAAATATAATATGCTGAAAATAATTAAATTTTAATTAATTAATATTATTAATAATAAAAAAATCTATGAATTAGATATTAGTTATTAGAGAAATACAAAGAAAAGTTTTCAGATTTAACTGATTTATTTATACAGTTATTTTTTTCTAGGTACTTTTTATTTTTGGAATCTATACAGGGCGAGTCTTAAATAAGTGCAAATATTTTTAGAGGTAGTATATTTCGATCCCAGAAACACGTGAGGTTTTTTCGCGAAAGAAATATTTTGAAAATTTAGAATTTGTTGAAGAATGTTTTGGAATTATTTTTAATTTTGAGTTAAAAAATGTAATATCTTCATAAATATGGCAGCATAGGTCGGTGATTAAATTTACAAGAAAGAAAACCCAGAAAAGATTCAGTGGTTCTCTAAATTTAAGCTAAACAATTTTTTTTTCAAACTTTCAAAGCTAATCGGTTGTTTTTGACTTATTTGAAAAACGATACAGAGAAAATATTTTTTTATCGAGATCTACAAGCCCTGAAAATATTTGCACTTGTTTAAGACACTCTGTATAATTTAAGAATAAAGAATAATTAAAAAATTATATTAAAAATAGCAATTATTATTAAACACCAAACCAAACCAATGTTTGGACAGTTCAAAATTTGCATGGGATTTCATATCTTTCCAAACACAATGCACCACCCGGTATAGATAAAAATAATGACGAAAAATTTTTGGCTAAAGCGTTTTTTCTCTATTTATATTTAAATTTATTTCTGCAACTATCCTTGTATATTGAACTTCGACTCCTATTTAATACTCAGTAAACACATTTATCAGTTCTTTATACATATATGATGCGATGATGGAATATCGAATGTCATTCGCGTATCGACAGCTACGTATATAGCTATAATTAGCTAAGTTTAGTTAATCCATATATCACAAAATTATCCATTAGTAAGTGTATTACAATAGGCCGGCGCATTATCTATGTATTGAATTGAATTAGAATGGGAAACCTATTCATGTATGTATATTATACGTGTATGCAGATATATAATATCTTAATACAGCCTTAACTATTATCTTAGTTTAAACAAGACAATAGAAATACTAGAATTTTTTTCCTTTGTTTTTTGATGGACTTATACAGGAAGGTCAACTTTTTAATAGTATATGACTTTATTAACAATCGATAGAAAACTTATTTTAAAAAGTAAAATTATTTCATATACAGAAAGGTCCACAGACTTCGAGACATAGGAAAAATCAAGTCCATTTAGCGTATGTCGCAATTTTCACACCTTAAAAAGTTAGTTTTGACATTAATGTATGGCCAATTGCACCGCGATATTTAAGGTCATCTTAGCTTAAGTCGAGTTATAACCGTGACTTTTTCTTTAAAAACGTAATTACTATGAAACTAAGAGAATAAAGAGTGTCCCTATTCATTTATTTACGTTTTTATAGCTATAGCAACTGCAGCGACTATGAAAAAAGCTGTGTGGTTTTCATAGAAAATAAGGGCACCTGTAATTCATTTGAGAATGTTATAAATCGCTAAGAGAGGTTTCAAATCTCTTGGATTTCTATTAATATTAAATAAATTTTATTAAAAATTGAACTAAAATTGTTAGTATCATTAAAAACAATTCAAATTCAAAAATTGTATCAGTCAAATACCCTCATTTAAGGTGAATATTAAAGTAAATATAAATACAGCTCATTCTAAGCTCTACTTATCTTTAAGAAAAATTTAAATCATTGGTGCAATTGGGCCTTAATGCCATTTCGAATGAATAATAGTATTAATAATGTACATTATAATAATAATAAATTTTATATCATAGTGTGTATTAAAACTACTAAAACACTTTTAAACTGGTTTTATATTAACAACTTTTGTTTTTTTTAATGCCCAAAAAAAATAAATAAAAGTAACAAATTTTTCAATCAAAATATTTGTGGTCCTGAAAAGGACCTTTGTTTTCCCATGTTCGTCAAGGTAGGTAATGGGTAAACGGTAAAAAAACAGGATAATGAAATTTAAAAAATTACAAAAATTGTTCAAAAGCTCTTTGTTCAAAAGCCACTTTTCAAAAAGCCTAATCAGAATTAGGCATATTAAACAATGATGATATTTTCTGTACACTTCTTCAAAAAGACTGCCTGTTTTCAGTTATTTTACAAAATGCCAAATCGAGAATCGAGGCCAGGCAGATTAAAAAATGATCAAAGTTAAGTCATGAGTCTATGAGCATAAGCATATTGAATAATTTATGTTTTAATAAAAATACCCTATATTTTCCTATACAAAAACAATAATTATGTATGTCAAAATTTTATTATATGTTTAGACGAAAACAACTTGAATCCTATTTCATAAATTTTAATTATAAAAACATAATTTTAAATTCAAAATATATTAAAACCTTAATATTAATATCTCATTTAATTATTATACTCTGTAATTCGATTCTGTGTTCAGGGTTGCTTCTTTGTCGAACTTTGCTTTCTTTTAGAATAAAATGAATTTAAATCTTTATAGTAATCGTCCTCAACCATACTCTATTTAACAGAATTATCACTTTTTGTGCCATTATTTCCAAATTTTGAAAGAGAAGTTCAAGAAATGTGTACCCGCGACTTCGTTCGCATCGAATTAATCGTTTGTAATGGTGATGATAAAGCAAAGCAAGAATTTCCATTAACATACAAACTGGATAAACTTTTCTCATATTTATGTCAGCATGAGAAAAATCAATATGGCGATATTTTTACATAACTTGGTAATATTTGAGGGGTAGTTTTATCCATTCGAATTTGACTTTCGAAAAATTCGTTTGCCAAAAATAAGCTTTTTACGTCAAGCAGTTTAAGCAGAATCGTGGTTAATCAATTACCCAACTTTTTGGAACACCCTGTATGATTTTTTAAAAAATTTCAACATATGTAAAAAAACAAAATAAATTATGCGTGTCCAAGCGTTTTCCCGAAAGACTAACCGTTTTTTAAATAATAAATATTGTAATATTTGAGGGGCGTTTTCACCCTCTTGGAATTTGAGATTCGAGAAACCCCTCCGTATTGAACCTCTACACCCCTCAGTCAATCCGTTAGCCAAAAATCAGCTTTAAACGTCAAGCAGTTTAAGCAGAATCGTGATTACTCAATGGTTATATTTTATGAAACACCCTGTATAAATTTTTAAAAAATCTTAGAATGATATTAGTTTTACATATTAAGTATGTAAAACAACAAAATAAAATATACATGTTTAAGAGTTTTTCCGAAACACTCACCGGTTTTTAAATAAAAATATTCTAATATTTGAGGGGTTGTTTCACCCCCTTAGAATTCGAGTTTCGAAAAATCTTTTCATATCAAACCTCTACACCTTAAAGTCAATCCGTTTTCCAAAAATCAGCTTTTTACGTCAAGCGCTTTAAGCAGAATCGTGATTAATTAATGAGCAGATTTTTCGAAACACCCTGCATACATTTTTAAAAAATCTTAAAATATGTAAAAAAACAAAATAAAATATACGCGTTTAAGCGTTTTTTCGGAAACGACCGTTTTTTAAATAAAAAATATTGTAATATTTGAGGGGTGGTTTCACCCCCTTGGAACTAGAATTTCGAAAAATCCCTTCTTATCGAACCTCTACACCCTAGAATCAAACCGTATGCCAAAATTGAGCTTCTTACGTTGAACGGTTTGAGCAGGATCGTGATTAATCAGTGAGTCAGTCACTTAAGGATTTTATATATTAGTATATGTAGATGCCTAGTCTTTTTGCAAAATGCCGAGTTAGTCCTTACGCCCGCGAAATATACATAAGGTTGTGTTGAAAAAAATAAGGCGTCAAAGGTGTACAACTTAAGGTGTGTTGGCATTTGCCTGTTTTTTATGCAGTTTTTCTTAAATTACTTAAAATCGGCTGGTCCAAAAATATTTGCACAGTTCAAAATTTGCATGGGATTTTCTGTTTCCAACGACTGTGTACCACCCTGTATACACACTTATTTAAATAATTGTTTTAAATGACGTCAAACAGTCTGTTAACAGTGTACCGGTCAGGATTATTAATATTCATTTGGCAACGACTCTGTATATAACATGGACGGACATGTGTGTTCGATTTATTAGTAAATAATTTATTGTAATGTAGTCATTGGCTGTGTCCAACTAATTATATAAGTTAATTTGTGATAATAGGGAACAATTCGTTATCGAATGTTTCTATGAATTAATTAGCCCATAATGACAATAATAGATGTGAGGTTAAATTGAACTGAATATATACAGGGCTGATTGCGTTATTAAATTTTTATTTTAATAATTTTAACAAATTTAGTAATAAAGATATTTTTAGATAGAAAATATTGTTGTAATTGTTAAAATTGCCTTATATCTATCAAAAATAGTATATAAAATAGTACTTAACAGCGAGGATAGGTTAAAACCTTTATTTCTTCTCGCACGTTTTTTAATTGCTTCCATTTTTGAAAATGTTTGTACAGTAGGGGAAAACCGCTATGAAGTGGACATATTATTAAAAGGAGTTATATTAATTATTAATCGATAATGAAATGAATTAAAAACTACATAGGTTGAAAGCTTCATCAATATGCTTTTAAAATATATTACTAAATTTATTTTGGAAATATTGTAATTGGGTGTAATATCTAAGTTTGAAAAAAGTTGCTTTTGTCCATTTCAAAACATCGATGTATTGGAATGGACAGTAGTGGTTATGAAAAGGACATTTATGTTAAAAGACATTAATTGCTTCAAAAATAACTTTAATTTAAACAAAGTATATCTTAAGAGCAGTATTACAATAAAAATTTCGAATACCCTGTATACCACATGTTTCATGTGCCCAAGAAGAACATAAGAAACACTTTAACCAGTCTGTCTTGCTACATTGATACGCTTCCTTGCAACAGACACAATTATCTTGATTTATTACGTTATTGTTTTCGTTAGGTTGAGTGTTGGGTTCTCTGTTTTCTCTTGGTATAAATTGGCATAGAGGAACTTTCTTACTTGACTGTTCACTATCATTAAGTTTCTTCCGGTGGAAGTAATTCACATCCAAAAATCCTTCTTCCGTCATTCAACCACTTGGATTGGAAATTCCTTTTGCGACACTAGGCCTTCTTTCAGCATAATTTCCTTAAAGTGCACTCTGGGAAATATAAAAACGGGAGGAATTGTTCCTCCAGAGGCATTAATAAATCCAAGCATCGTAACTAAATTACCTCTTTCGACTGAAGTCACTTGCCCGACCTGTTTTGAACCTCTAGTTGCTAAAACTTTTGGAGGATTTGTAACCGTGAGACAGCCGGTTTCGTCTAAATTCCAAATCATATGGGGCTTAAATTTATGTTTTTCCAGAGCTCGCTCCAAATTGCTATAAAAATTACTGGCATTCGTTGGATTGAATGAAGTCGCTCTAGAGAGAGAAGTGTTTTCTGGGTTTTCTTAAATTTAATGTTGAATTTCTTTTCATAAAACCAAGTAGCCAGTCTTTTGATGTCATCTTCTTTTATTTCCAAGGTTTCGGTAAAATTCCCTGAGCCTTTGCATACTGGTAGGCAAGTTCCTTGACTTGCACGGTTGTGAGACCGTAACACATCTTTGATGATGTTTTCAGATAATCGACCAATAATTTTTCCTGTACAAGGGAGAAAATACGTTTATTAACTATGTTAGGTCGATGACGGTAATCTTCCTTCGGAGTTCTAGCTCTTTTACAAATTGAAGCTAAGTAAGGTTTGGAAAAGTTATGGGCTGCCGCTACCGACTGGATAGATTGATTTTTATCAAAAACTTCTCTTACGGCGGTTTCGATCACATCACTGGCTGGTCGTAACCTTTTCTTTCGTGTAGAAATATTGATCTGAAAAATAAACAACTAATTTTAATGAAAAGTTTAAAATTTATCTACTATTCCTTAACAAACTTGTCACAAAGCCTTGAAAAGGACATGTAGTATTGAAACGGACACGTCCATTTCAATACGGCGTCTTGTGTCCATTGCAAGACAACACCCACTTAACCAATAAATGACAATATAAAGTGTAAATAGAGAAATATTTTATACGGTCTAAACCTTCATTTGTGTACTATAATAACTTAGTTTTAAACTTATTAATCTGAATTTGACAAAATTTCAATAGCTTACCTGTGACATAGTTCGATATTTTCACAAAGAAAATTAGTTTTTTAACACCTAATATTAAAATTCTTGCCGCCAAGACACGATCGGCCAGTTCAGCCCGCAATTTTGGTGGTAATGGAAGCGGCGCGCGGGGTTGCCAAATGTAACCGTAAAAGTTTCGGCTATTCAATCAAATAGGACTTAAGACAAATGTCCGTTTCAACACCCATCCGTTTCATAGCGGTTTTCCCCTACGTCTGTCCGTTCTGTAGCTACGGGGTATCCGTGAGAGGGGAAACGATATTCTCTCGATGTTTTTCGTAAAAAAATAGACGACGCGCCCCATCAATAAAAATTCAACATATTTGCAAGTAGCCAATAAAATAAGTGGGCGGAGCGATTTGCGGTGACGCACTCGTCAAATCGACGTATAAAATATATTGCTGTTTATTTAAATGTTTTTTGTCCGCATTCCTTTTCATAAGTTATTCGGGATTTAAATGGAAGCAGTTTGGCGTTTGTCGCCCCAGCCTGAATAACCCAGCCTGGTAATTTACTTATTTCGTTTTGAGCCATTTCTGGCTCCAATTCGATCAGCAATCGACACGAAAGAGAATTAAAAAATATTGACTCAAAACTGACAACTAAAGAGACAGCTTTATTTATTTGTCAAATTACATAGAAACCAACGCCAACCCAGCACAATATTTTTTCTACTCGTAATAAATTCCTTGAAATAATAATTTCTTAATATTTTTTAAAACGTAACTCGCTATGGAAAGAAATATTGTTTTATACACGACGATAAAATTGCATTATCGTATAAAATACCATTTTATCGTCTTGTATAAAAAATAACTACTTAATGTTTTTTTTTTCAGAGAAATAAAAAAAAATGTCTTAAAGCAGTGGTGTACCTATTGCAAAATATATAGATAGATTATATTTCTCTTAAATGTGAAATCGTACTGGGGAGAACAAAAAAAAATAAAGTGAATGTCTATTGTCAGTATTATAAGAATTAAAATTATAACCTCATTGCTTCTGTAATTCTCGTCACTCGTGCCTTTCATCTTACTTTATGGTCAATTGATTTAACCGTAAAAATTCAGCATTTTACGGAAAACCCAGATCGTTCTTTTTCGATCGATTTTTCATATACCGGGTGCGTCTCAAAAGTGGCTCACCCCTATAACTTTTTTATATTCTTAGATAAAAAAACGAGATTTGATATGTTAGTATATGTCATAAATTAGAATTGATTGACGTATTCAATTGTTTTTGATCGCTTCCTGTTTCACCGGAAATGACCTCAACTTTTGATTTTGAATGAATGGCACCCTCGGTATATTTTTTTTACTTTATTCGATCGGAAATGACACTCTGAATAGATTGACATCTTCGCTTAAAAAAATCGTATTTCAAATTTCAATCTAGAGTGCCATGGCTGTGTTAAAAACACTAATTTTTAATCAAGGAGCATTGGAAAAATAGATTTGATCGTTTAATATTTTTCGTGTCTTGTCCTGGCCGGTTAAAAGATGCCCAAATGGCATTCTTAATTATATCTTAATTTTTTCAAATGGAATAAGGGTGGTTCCTTCGCATATTTGGAAAAAGAATTTTTTACGAATAATTTGGTACCACACACTTGGTATTTCGAGTCAAATTGTAGTTATGAACCGCATGTTACAATTTGAAATAAACCATATTATGCGAATATGTCAAATGTTGACATATAATATGTCATTGTATTCAGAGTGTCATTTTCTATCAAGCAAGGTAAAAAAATATCGAGGGTGTAATTTAAAAATCAAAAGTTGGATTTATTTCTGGTGAAACAGGATGTAGCCAAAAACAATTGAATATGTCAATCAATTCTAATTTATGTCATATACCAACATACCAATCCAAAAAAATAAAAAAAGTTAGGTTTGGTGTGAGCCACTTTTAAGACGCACCCGGTATAGAATAGCTTTAAAACTAGAAATTATAATCTTTTTGGAAGGCTCAGACATTTAAAACAGTTGTCTACTTTACAATGATTGTTTGCTCAAAAAAATTAAATTTTGTAAATTGATTTCTGACTTTTTTATCCATAGACAATAAATTTTGATAATTAGCAATATATTATAATATAATCATAAAAATATCAGGTTATAATATGAATGGTCTACTACTAAATGAGAAAAATTCCAATACCATAAATTAGGCACTATAAACTATCAAAAAAGAGTGTCATTGTTAAAACTTCCGATCCTAAATTTACCGAATCAGAAAATTTAGAGTAAATAACTGTCAAAAGCATACTTCCCCTTTATTAACTAAACTAAAAAAAGTTTCGAACTAGAAAGCAGCCATCCTCGATCAAAAACTTTCCGAAAAAAAACTTTAAATAACGTTTTTATGACCCTGTACCCCGTTTAAATCTTAATCCGAAAAACTTTTTTCCTACTCCTAAAGACTTCCGGTGACCCGAGACTCCCCTTTTTGAACAGTTTTCCAGTAAATTTTGCCTGGAACTGGCAAACTGGGGAAAGAGACCAACTGCTAAAAAAAGCTCCTAAAGTCTTTTTATGTGGCCCTTTTTACATAAACAGTGCGGGGTTGGGCAAAAAATGGTGAGGGAAGGGATATAGGCAAAAAGAAAATCTCCAATTTGGCGAAAACGTTGAATTTTTCTTTTAATTTCATTCGGGGATTTTTAAACGAAAGCAGAACGAACCTTTTCTTGACGGGCCTACGTTATCAAGGGAAGAGAAGGATTTAAAAAAAGTTTAATTTTTTTATATTTTTTAATATATTTTTCACTGAAGAAAGATATTTATATTTTAATGGTTTATTTAATCAAATAGAAAGTAATACGTTTTTCAACACAGATATCGGAGTAGATGTATTCTAGCCAGGGTTGTGTAGGTAGAAAATTTTATATTTTCTACCGTATTTTCTACACGTAAAAAATTAATTTTCTACACCAACTAATTTTCAACATTTTCTACATTTCCAGACATTAAAAATTAGTTTTGTATATTGTAAGCCACTTTTTTGAGTTTATATTTATTTCAAATACTTCAATCACAACGATTTAGTACAAGAAATAAACGAATAACGATATCTCTTAATTGTTATTTGTTATTTAACAAATGGATAGTATATAGTATATCAAAAAAAGCTTAACTAACTCACTTCCATATTCTTTTAAATTGATATGTACAACACGAGGATGCGTGACAGTAACTGTTGTGTCAATATAATTCACATATATCGTATTTCTCTTATAATTCACGGCATATCGTATTTTCTGTCATTCTCTGGATGTCGTCCGTCGAAATTTTTCTAGAAGAACTACAAACTACAATACTTATTATTATATGTATATGTGTTAATATATATAACTGTTATATAAAAACGGACAACGAAAATATTCGTTGTCCGTTTGAAAAAAGAAAAAAAATCAGACTTTTCTGTACGGTCTTCAGATTAAACAAAAAAAAATATTCTAATAGTCTTCAGATCTATTAGAGCTCTTTCAGATGAGGACACTGTATGCGAGATTCTGTATACGGGATACAGAATTACAGTCGAATACTATCGAGATACTCTTTTGGTATACTTATTTTTAGGTACAAAATAATATTCTAGTTTAAAACATATTTCAGTGCGGTGCAGTCGTATTATTGTATTATAAAATGAATATTGAAGAGTGCGTTCTGGCTGTGGCATATATATAATAATAAAAAGCTTATAAATTTTTCCTTATCAAAAGCGGCACGATCCATGGTTCTCTTATTTATTGTTCGAACTCACTCTCACTACTGAATTATTATTTTACTATAATAAACCTACAATAAATATCCTGTTCGCCTGTGAAATCGAACTTTTTGTATCGCAAAAGTATGCAAATCTGAACAGGTCCATAAGCTACTATGATAATTCTGTATCCCGGATACTCCTTCGTCGCCGGGCGGCTGAACATTCCACATTCAAAAATTCGGCCGCGCGATACTGTATGCGTCGCCGAATGCCATGTGTAAGGTACAATTTAACTACATGCTTTTTCTGTATCTGAGATACGCGCGTCTGGGATACTGCGTCCTTGTCTGAAAGAGGTCTTACTGTTTCTTGTCCTCAGGAGTTAGTACCATCACAGAATAGAGAGATAGCGCGCGCACACATATTACAGTTTTAACACTTAACCTAAATTTAAAGAAATTAGAAAGGAAGAAACCTCTAAAGTGAAAAAAACATTTTCATTCAATTTCATTCATCAAGGTTCATTAATTGCCCTAAGATCAGACTCTAAAGAACTTAACTTATCAACCTCTAGAATAGCCTATTATGCCCTTTTTGAGTCACATCTTCGTTATGCCCTTCCATTCTGGGGTACTTGCTGCGCAACAAAATTTGGTCGTATTTTCAAACTTCAAAAGAGAGCAGTTCGATATTTATTGGGACTGAACAGTAGAACTCACTGGCAGAATTTCTTTAAACATTTCAAAATACTGACTCTTCCTTCTTTATTCATTTTTGAATCTGTTTGCTTAATCCGCAAGCACATATCTGCTATTCCCGAAAGGCCATCCCATAACTATCCACTTAGGAATGCGGAGCACGATCTTTATCTGCCAACCCCGAGCTCAGAACTAGTTAAAAACTCAATACTGTACAATGCCAAAAAATGTACAATCATCTGCCTTTGAATATCAAGCCGCTTTCATTCTCTCCCGCATTTCGCAAAGCTCTGAAATCATACTTACTGGGGAGAGCCCTATATGCGGGGTAAACGACTTTTTTGTTGATGGTTAATCATGAACAATTTTGAATTTTAAAAGTTTGATCATCTCACAAACTGGTAAAATGTCTAGTATTAATATTTTATTAAATAATTATATCCATTTCCAATTTTCCTATTGTAAAATTTTATTGATACGCTTTTTTGTGTTCTGCAATGTCCATGCATGTTCTATTTGTAATTTTAAGGACGTAAATTTTTTTGAATTGTATGATTTGTATTGTATGCTATTTTTTATTATTTATATATTTTTTGTGTTTTTGTTTGTTTTGTAAATGCTTTGTCGATGAAGCTATTTTGGTTTTTTGTACAAAAAAGCGTTATTTATTATTTATATCTTGCAATATTGCACAAGTGGCACTGTTGGTTCGTGCACCATCCAGATAAATACACAAAAATAATGACCAGTTGTCATATTTCATTTATAAACTCACTTATCTTCCCAACGATATAACGTAATCCCCGAACAACTGTCGAAAAATGTCCCATGAATATCCCCGGGGACAATGGGGGGAGTTTTTTCTACTCTTCTTGTAACCATTAGGAATTAATCGATAGAGTATACAGTTGGGGGAAGCTCGAACCGGACCAATCGCGTAAATCTCGCTACCGATGAGGTTCAACTGAATAAATTATTAAACCTTTTTAAGGGTATGGACTTTTAGACCTTTTTTTTTCGACGCCACTAGGTCCAGGATGGTTAAGATGAAGCGATGGAGGCTTTCCATTATCCATTTGAAATTTATCCCAAGTTTTTCCTGATAGGGAGTGCGGAATTGAGGCAAACAGACAGTAGAGATTTAGTTTTAAAATTAAATAAAAAAGTTTTAGAGGGTTTCAAACACGTGTCTAATTTATAGGTACAGAACGTTTGTTTTTTGGTCTTCTATTTATTTAAATTACATAATTTGCAATCTGAAATTAAAAATAATCATAATTAATTTTTTAATAGTATTGATAACAAACCGAATACATCCAAAAATACATCAATAATTATTTCCTATATTTAATTTAAAAAATATTAATCCTATGAGATTTTAGCTATTTTTGTTAACTTGTTGTGTTGTAAAATTCTTGTCTCCAATTATTTAAATATGTTTGGAACAAAAAGTTTGCATATTTAAACTAATGATAGTATTTAATATTACCTTTCACATTGGTAAATAACATTTACATTATGTTATCATTTGAAATAAAAAAGCCTTTGGGTTATAAAACTAGAATTTTCTACACTCTCTGTATACAGAAATGTTTATGCACTGAGGTACAAGAGTATCTGCAAGCTGACTAGTAGTCGTCAAAGCAAATAAAAATAATGATTCTGAAAATGAGTATATTTTTTATGATATACAGGGTGAGTCTTAAATAAGTGCAAATATTTTCAGGGCTGGCAGATCTCGATAAAAGAAACATATTTTCTCTTTACCATTTTTCAGATAAGTCCAAAATAACCGAGTTATTTAGGTTTGAAAAAATTTTGAGAGCCACCGGATTTTTTCTATATTTGCATCTAATATCAGAGATTAAGAAATTATACCGTGGTAAAATTTGCGGTGAACAGGCAGTTCTAAAAAGTTTTCGAAAAATATACAGGGAAATTTAAAAGAAAATGCACGATTTTCAACATCTTTTTTTTTGGGAAAAAACCTCATAGACGTGTTCCTAGGATCGAAATATACCACCCATAAAAACATTTGCACTTATTTAAGACTCATCCTGTACATTAACAAGTTAAAGCCTCATGTGATTTTTTTTAAATCACTCTAAAATTATGGTTAAGTATGAATATGTAGTTATATTTTCAGATGGTGGTTCGATCTAGGAAGCCTAGCGGTACGACTTCGTCAACCGGTTTCCTAAATCGTACCATTTGCAAGACTTTTGAAAACTTGATATTTCTGCTAAAATAATACTAATAAAAATCTCAAAAAAATATGTTAGCTGTGGAAGAGATCAAAGTAAATCAATCAATCAAAGATCAAAGATGATCAATCAATCAATGATAGAGGCAAACAGAAAAAAGCAATAGAAAATGTGATATTAATAATCTGTGGGAGCCCCTAAAAATGTTTTTTATACCCCAGGCTTTTGTATATATTTTTTGATTACTATTTTACCAAAATTATGTGAAAATAACGCTCAAACAAAAATTACGTTACATAGATACATACATACAGGTGATGCTGATAATAAAATAATAGATAATAATAGAATACTTAAAATGCTTCGCTTACTCAAGAGTTAGTTACATGGATTCTGTGACCAAAACAGCGAAAAAAGACTGGAAGAAACCACATAGTTAGGACCCCGATTGTACTTCACCGACATATTTTTTCAGTTGAATGAAATCTAAACCAACCCCATGCACAAATAAATGATTTATTTCGCGCCAACTGCACGGACCCTTAGAAAAATCGGCCTGCCTGCCTTCTTTCTTCGGTTTCTTCAGTTGGTTTAGGGTATCGTGTTACGACATCTGGTTAAGGACTGGCCCTAAGGTATGCCCACATACGAGCCAGAGTGGTTTTTGTGGTGAACGAGCTCTAGATCGAACGGCGCGATAGAGTGACACTCTGGTATGATTAAGAAAATAGCTTGAAGGCATGCGAAATAATTAATTTTTCTTTGGTCAGTGGTTGGTTTTTGTTTGTTCTGTCAATGAGATTCAAATTGTTTATAAATTATGCCATATGGACAAGGAGTAGAAATGATAGTTACACTTCTGTGTTCTGATCAAACATTTCTGCGGTATTGTAAACTTTTTGTATTCTAATGTTCTTTATTGTCACTTGTGCTTTATTATTGCACAGAAAAAAAATTGAAGAGACAACTTTGTACCCTTGATTTTAACCATGTGGAATGCAAGGAAATACTTTCTAGTTTGAGAAAAAAATAATCATCTTCAGTTACATTCCCCACATAGGTTGTAAGACAAAATCACTTATCATAAGTCATCGAAATATTAGAGCACCGATACAAAGAATATTTGATGTATATTTTTTCTATAAGCACTCGGTGCTACTTGTAAAAGATGTTTAGGTATTACTGGACTTCAAAATAAAACACTAAATCACCACAATACACCAAAACACTTTTACTTTTACACTGGACGCGCGTTTCGCTAACCATGTTAGCATCATCAGCGCATGATCAAGACTGATCAGTCTATGATGATGCTAACATGGTTAGTGAAACGCGCGTCCAGTGTAAAAGTAAAAGTGTTTTGGTGTATTGTGGTGATTTAGTGTTTTATTGTGCTGTGTAATACCAAAGGTTCCAACTCCTAACTGTAATTACTGGACTTATCATGGGCTTACTAAATATACCGCAAACTGTCTTGCCATTGTAATTATAAACAAGATAATATTGAAGATATAGATATTATAATTGCCTATATTACTGAAATTAAATTTTATTGTAATCATTATCCATTTATTTAAATATGAAACAAATCTAATTAATTTAACATTAAAACACGAAATTTTTTATAGATATGTTTTTAAAATATCACCTAACCAAATTTTGTAAAAGTAGGACATCAAAATGAAGACATCACTAATTTTAGATGTTTTACTCAGAATTACTTCCTTACCTTTACAGTGTTAAATTAGTAGGTAACAGAGTCTAAAAATTCTTCGTATTTGTTTATAAAATAAACATATATCTTCTAAAATCCTCCTAAATTGGTAGTTTTGAACATATTACTTTATGTAAACACGGCCAAAGTAAGTGGTATGATTCCATATTAAGGTAGTCACGCAAAATTAACGTTGGATAAACATAGTTTGATTAATAACCATCTCACAAACATGATTTGAAGATAATTACTTGACCTGGAATTTAAAAAAAACCTAACGCACGTATCACTGAGTGGATTGTTCCTCGAGTTTGACTGATACTTCAGTTGTTTATAAAACTTTTAATAAATTGTATATTTTAATTTAAGGAGTTTATATAAAACTCTTTAGTAAACTAAGCACAGAGAAATAAGTAAACCTAGAGAAAACGACAGTAATTTTTAAATAATGTCTATAACTTTGTGGTGGGTCTATTTTTTGAAAAGACTTCTGGGGTTTTCGCCAATAGAGGAAATATTTTTAGACAACTTCTTTATTTTTAAGCTTTTGATGGTCAAACATCAACAAAATATTCCTTATGTTTGGATTAAATTTTTTCGAAAATAAAGATAATTTAAAATTCGGTTACAATACAGATATAGATTGAAGTTTTGTGATTACAGTGATATATAATTTATATGGTTTTGTAACATTTATATGGTTTTGCTCTACGTTTACCAATTTCTCTGAAAATCAAAGCTTTATAAAACAAAATAGACTTGATATTCACCTCAAAAAAGAATATTGAGGTCACTTTCAATAGCAATCTTATAAATTATACATTAAACATTGGCAAATGTGTCTGTTCCGGTATACAAATTTATAACAATGCCGTTTTATGGCAGATCTAGAGAGTGATTGAAATAATTGAAGGAGAATTTCAAGATTTAAAAAAGAATAGAAAACAAAGAAAGCGTTCAGTGGAATAAGAAAATAACAGATTTTTATCTAGAAAAAAAAATACTGAAGCTGGAATAGTTTTGAATAAGATATTTTACAGTTAGTGCTGATTTGATTATTTGGTGTAATGATGTCTTATTCCTTAAATTTATAGTCCGTGATTTTTTTTATTCTTGATTAATTGATTTTTTTTGTTATTTCTTCATTTATTGTTCTTCTTTTTTCTTTTTCGAATTTTATCGTTAGCTTATTGTACGAGTAGTATTGTTCTCTTGATTTTAATCACAATTTAAATCTATAACAAATTTCAAAAAACAACGCATTTTTTTTAGTTTTCAATTTCGTACATAGATGTCGATAACGCCATTACAACTAAAATTGGCAAAGCGAACATTTTTGTGTTTCGCCACAATGCTTATTTAATCATCTGTAAAGACAAAATGCCCGTTGAAAAATAAACAAAAACGTACGTTATCGAATTGTGGCAATCGCCATATTTTTCGACGATTTCAATATATCGATGGATATATTTTTTATATCGAAGCCCATTTAAATATTTTCTGTTTTTCTATAGTTTATAATTAAATACAACCTACATATGTATGACAAACCATACACAAACATCAAACGTAAATAACTTCATCATAAATACTATAATAATATTGGGCTGTTTATCTAGCGTACAGTTTTCAGAGCAGATCAATGTTGATATTTATATTATTTTATGGGTTTGTAAGTATAGCAAATAGTTACAGTTTATGGCACATGAAATTTAATCCTTTTCATCTATACCGGATGTCTCAAAACAAAGAGTTTCAAAAAACTGTCAATCATGCCTGTTTCATTAAGATTGTTAATTTTTTGTAAAAATGTAAGCCCTTGCTAGTTTTCTGGTCAGAATATTCCATTTAAAATAACATATGTTATCTGTAAAACGCAATCGACAACTCTAATTAAAGAAATACAGTTTGTTGCTTGATTGCAAGCCAATTAGATACACTGCAATTAGAGCAACACGAAAAAATAAAGTAAATTGTTATGTTATTACGATTAGACATACATATATCTATTAAAAACTATTTAAAAAATTCTCGGAAGTAGATTTTTATAACTTGTTTCTAATGTATTTTGTCTGTATTTGTATTTTTTAATTTATTTTTTTTGTAGTTCTCAGTACATTTGTAAATATAATTTCTATTTAAATTTAAACCAAATCTCTAAAAATTATTTATTTTAAAATGGGCTCTTTCACAAAAAATAAAATACCCAATTCAAGGACAAAATCTGAAATAGAAGACTATTTTCAGTATATTTATCCAAAAAAAATAGTTCCATGACATTGAATAATTTTTTTAAAGGCCCTCAAAATTGCTTTAATTTGAAATAATTTTAAAGTGCCAATTGATGACGTATGAAAAATATGCCCAATCACATTGCAGAACCGTGCTCGTGCGCCAGCCAACAACTGGCAACATTGCGATTTGATTTGACCAGCACCACCTCAACTCAAGGCCAATCAACATGATATGGGCAAGGCAAATATGGCGGCGAAGGCAGCGCATTATTAAATTGTTTACCTTTAACCTGAAAAGCCGGTAGTGGTTTCTCGTTCCAATTGCATACCAGAAATAATTAATTATCTCTAGTTTGTTGTGCTTCTGAAACACGTTTGTTTAGTTCTTAGTGTTCAGTGCATGGTGTGATCAGAATTTTTTTAGTTATCCTCACCTATTATAGTTTAAATTTATTCCCATTTGTGTAATGCTGCAAAATATAGAAAAAATATTCCATATTTTTTGACCCAAGCCAGTGTATTTTATAATTCCAGGAGCATTTACCAAGGATTTTACCCTTGTATATATATAAACAAGGCTTTTACTAAGACAAGTAACTTCCTATACTGTCCATAATAGTATATATTTATCAAACGTTCAGTAAATTCTAAACTATGGTAGGTAAGTGTTTGCAATTGAATATTTAGTTTATATTGCTATTTTCTGTCATATATTTCTGGTTAGTTCTTTTTCCGATGATTTTGAACACCCTATATATGCTACCTCAACTTTGAATATTTTAACACTACCTATTTTCTGAGAAAGCAGACCTTTTTATAAAAAGTTACTAACTGATGTTTACGTAAAAGTAATAATACAAAAAATTCCATACTTATGTGGAGACCTTTAGACTCCCTGTATATTAAAAAATTAGTGAAATATTACGTAATCTAACCCGACATTTGTGTGAAACATGTCTATTTGGAAATAAAACAGGTTTTAAAATACGCGCCAAATAAAACAATATATAATATCTCCGCCATATTGGAAAAGGTTGAATGGCTTTGTGTGGAGGTGGTGGTGGGTCAGGATGGTGGCCCGGCCGTGTTGCCGCTTTTCAACATGCCAGGTGTGACGTATTAAAAATAAAGTGCGGATTTTTATTCTGTTTTTTTTTTGTTTTTATTTATTTTCTTAAGAACGACTTCAAATTTTTCGAAAGTGAGATAGCAGAAAATTCTAAAATTAAATGCTTTATTCAATTATGCTAATTCCAAAATATAGTGAAAGAGTCCATTATATAAATATAAATTTTCAATGAATTTTTTGAGTAGTTATTTAAAAATAAAATACTTCACCGATAGATATCAATTTTTAATAATCTCTTATAAATATTTGTATGTTTTTCGTTTAATCTGTAATATTTGTTTACTGCTATTGCACCAAATTATCAAACTTCATTTTTAAAATAAAAATGTATATACATGTATCTTGCAGATAATTAGAAAATTATCGTAATATTTGAACCATGTACCTTGACTTCTTGCCACACTTGATATACTAACATTTTTAATAACACTTGCTAACATGTATTTTGATAAGTTTTATGTATTACAAATGCAAATTATTCACGAATGTGGCGAGAGTATTAAAAAAGTAACGAAATTTAAATTTTATATGTTTTATGGTTTCGTTTTTAGTTCAATTTGTTTTTAGCGAATAAAATTACAATTAAAAACAATTGTCTATGACGCAAAATCAATTATAAAAATGGCCGCAAAACAGTGGGTGGTCATTCAATCTCTAGAATGGTGAAAAAATTCACCGTCGTAGTAGCATGTGAAATTGATCATTGAACGCTCGCCAAAATTTATTGGAGACCTTATAAGCAAAAATTGAAAAACTGCCAAAACAGTAGCGGATCTTCTAACAGGGTATTGGAAGCTCATTGGGCATTTATGCAGCTGATGTCATTAACAGACGAAACTATGAGCATGTTCTGTCAATCGGAAGAAGAAACGACAGAATACATTATACAGGGTGAGTCTTAAATATGTGCAAATATTTTAGGAGTAGTATATTTCGACTCCAGAAACATCATTATGAGTTTTTCTACGCGATTTTTTTTTTAAATTTAGTAGTAGGTCTACTAACAGAGCATTGTAAGCTCAGTAAGGAGCTAAACTTGATGGGATTAATGCACAAAAGGATTTGCAGACTTTCTAAATCTGAAGAAGAAACGTCAACACATTTTATGTCTGTGCGACATCTTGGCAAATGTGCGGTTCTCTGTAATAGGCAATGATAGACCATTGACAAGACTAGATAATATCATAGTAGAAGGAAAAGAGTAGTTGCACTCTCCCAAATATTTTCTGCCAGTTTTTACAATCTGTCGAATATCGGCAGATTGCAGAGCGCTTCAGTTGAGTCCCGACCGTCGACCTGCGAGGTTCGAGCGTTGCGTCCCAGCACCGAGACGGATTGACAAAAATGAGTGCCTTACTGTCTGCTGCTATTGGTTGTAGTAATAATTCAAAAAATTGTGCTTTCAGTTTTTTTTGAGAGTCATTTGTGTCATGTTTGTGTTCTGGATTTTTTTTTAGTTTTTAGTTAAAATACATAATTTCTTGATCATATGGTAACTAGGGTTCAGAACCGAAAATTCCCGGTTCTTTTGAGATATCAAAGAACCGGGACACGAAATTATTAATTCCCGGTTCTTTTGGTACCTTCGGGACTCGGTAACAATAACTAAAAAATTATTTTTTTATTACGTGACAAAGTAGTGATGCTATTTCTCCTTGTTCTTGCTTCTTTTCTCTTCTGTAATATTTATTAGCAATTATTGAAGTTTAAATATGTTATTTTATCATTTAGTACAATGTGTTGTTCAATGTATTAGTTATCCAATGAAAATCACCTAACCAATATATTATTACAAAACAAACACATTAATGTTAAAATTAAATTTGTTTTAAATATAAAAAGTTGTAGAAAATCTTTAAAATAGATAATAATATAAAAATATGTCATTATATATTTTTTCCGCATTTCCTCCCATCAGAAGATTGTATCTGAACAGAAGAATTGTCACTTACACGAAATGTGAAAATATTTTGTTTTCAAGCAAATTTTGACTCGATGATCAATGTATTTTATTTTATTTTATTGTGAACTCATATTTTCCTAAATACATCTCTGTGAAACTATGGCGAGTGCCACGACTATACTTTACCTAGTTATAGACCATGAGTATACAGCTACGTCAGTGGTCACGGGACGCGAGAACAAGGTCATGTAAAGTGGCAGAAAAAGAACAAATGATTTGTCAAGGAGTAAAGCTACTAGTTTCCTTATACCACGGCATATAAATCACACGGCAGGCTAACTCTGCCCAGATCCCATTGTTTAAAATTTCTATAAAATTTGACCTTGAAATCACCATTATGGGTGCCGAGTCAGGGCCGGATTAAAACGTATTAAAAAATTTCCCAGAAAATAAACTATTGATTAAACAGGGTCGTATTAAAAAAATACTGTAATTGACTGAAACTGAATTTTATTTACACAATACTTTTATCTAAACAAATGAATCGTTAACCGCGCATACTCCTCGAAAAGTAAAAATGAAAAAATCAATTAAACATTTAACTGTAGAGAATAGACAATTAAAATTAAAA
Organism: Sitophilus oryzae; assembly: GCF_002938485.1. Taxonomy (NCBI): domain Eukaryota; kingdom Metazoa; phylum Arthropoda; class Insecta; order Coleoptera; family Curculionidae; genus Sitophilus; species Sitophilus oryzae. Next base: position 1,110,089 of record NW_022146490.1, read on the forward strand.
AAAAAACATGCCAGGAGTTACAAACAAGAATTAAAAAAATACCCAATAAAATATCTATTGAACAATCTAAAGACGTACAAATAAGACGTAGGCTACGTACAAATTATGTCCATCAATGGACATAGCAAATTTTGTTAATATTCAAATTGCACAAATTAACAAATCAGCTAAAGGAAGAAAAGTAACTGATGAATTTAAATATAAATGTTTGGCTATAGACTTTTCCGGGCCTAAAATATACCGTATGATCGAAAAAAAATGGCGTCCAGTTGGCTGGGAAATGAAGATCGCTGTCATTTTAAATGTAAATTTATATGGGAAATGTCATCGATCGTCATTTCCCAGCCAACTGGACGCCGTTTTTTCTCGATCATACGGTACAAGACGCTCTTGAAATCTATTTTGCCTTCCACGTCCAGAGACCCAGAGACACTAAGATAATGAATATATGACATTGATATCAAACCTGGCTTAGAAATTCTTAGTGTATTTGACACTCTGAAAAAGAAAAGTTGAAAGTTTCAATGAACCGGATGAACTTAATCGATATTGTGTTCTATGTATTGATGATATAATATGAATATCAAGTGCAATTTATTTTATAATAGTGGTCGTGATAATATTGTAGGTTTTGAGGACCAGAAGGGGAACAGAGAGTTTAAACCAGCTCGGGTGTCTAATGTTGTTATGGTAAGAGGTATCTTTACCAATGGGAAGCAGTCTCTAGCTTATTTTACACGCTTCTATTTAACTTGTTTTGTATGTATGTTTGTTCGGGGCAAATCTTGTAAGCTAAATTAGAAGAACTTCCTTTCATTGTAGGAAATTGAAATTTGGCATGTAGGTTCAGTCCCGATGACAATACATTTTCTTGCAAAGCTTGACCCGAATTATTGACAGCTGTCGAAAAAATTTTAAAGTTGTCCGATTTTTATAAAAATCTATATATATGATGGCCATGGATTAAAATGAAAGAAAAAAAATTGAGCTGTCAAATTTGACAGCTGTCAAAAAATCTCAAAGTTGTCCGATTTTAATAAAAATCGATATATTGGATGCTCCCTACTCCATAGTCGGTTTTCATTTTATTTGTCTCACATTTGAACTGTCAAATTTGACAGCTGTCGTTTTTTTTAAGTTTTCCTTTTTTAATGAAAATCGATATACATATACTACGACACTGGTTAATTTCTGTTGCTGGCACCCATAATGGCGGCATGCGCAAGGATATGCGCGTAGCGTTCCCGCCAAAGCGAGTTGGCCTGCCGTGTGATTTATATGCCGTGCTTATACCACGGCATATAAATCACACGGCAGGCTAACTCGCTTTGGCGGGAACGCTACGCGCATATCCTCGCGCACGCCGCCATTTGGGTTTCCATCAACAGAAAGTAACCAGTGTCGTAGTTTTTTCAGCGACAACACACAGTTACGGTAGATTCGAGTCAGTAGCGTGCGGCTTAATTTATTTTGATTTTTTTCTTGAGTGGTATATTTTGTTTTTGTTGTTTTATTTTTGTTTATTATGTGATATATTTGGTTTTTCTAGTTTTATTTTCGTTTCTTATGTAATATAGTTGCCAATAGGTGCCCGGTGGCGTAGAGGTATAGGCTCTCGTCTACCAATCTCAAGGTAGTGGGTTCGAATCCCACACCCGGCATTTCATCAGCCGACAATTTTTATTGAAATAAAAATAGTTTGGGTACCTAGATCGACTCAGCCTTAAATGAGTACTTGGGATTCACAATCCTGAGGTAATAATAGGCGGTTAAAGCGTAGAGTGCTAGCCACATTACCTTCCTTGTATACCGAACGGCTCTAGTATGGCAAGCTGAACCTTGCTACTCCCAAGGCGTCATACGGGAGCTATTATTATTATTATATAATATAATTTGTTTTAGTAGTTTTATTTTTGTTGTTCAATAAAAGTTTCTTTCTGTTTCCTAGAGATCCTATTAGGTATGTATATATGTGATTAATTATTTTAACATATTTTAGTTGTAAAAAAAAACAGTAGTATACATATTAGGACATTCAGCTAAATAGGAAGATCTAATTAAAAATCTTAACAAACTTTAATATTAGTAAGATTTAATGTTAAATATTTAGTAAAATAAATTTAATGTTGTATCTAGAATCTAGACATTAAAAATTAATTTTAAAAATCATTATATTATTCATTTAAATATAATTATAAAAATAAATAAAATGATTATATCAAAAATAAGTTAACAATACATTTTTAGGGCAAGAACATGGGCAATTGCAGCTAATAGAGAAGACTTGATTGAAGATATAAATAAGGCCCACAAGTACAGGTTGCGTTCTGTTCACTTTGAATTTAAAATGTTTACCAATTCACTTTGTAACCGTATAAAATACAATGCGGTACCTACTGTTTCCTGCCATGAAAAAAATAGAAGTTTCTCAAAAAAAATTGTGGATTTATTAATTTGTGAAATTTGAATATTAATAAAATTTGCTACGCCCATTGATGGGCATAATTTGTACGTAGCCTCTTTATATTGTTCAATAAATATTTTATTGGTATTTTTTTAATTCTTGTTTGTAACTCCTGGCATGTTTTTGTTAGTTGCATGTTTTTTAATTTTAATTGTCTATTCTCTACAGTAAAATATTTAATTGATTTTTTCATTTTTACTTTTCGAGAAGTATGCGCGGTTAACGATTCATTTGTTTGGACAAAAGTATTGTAAATAAAATTCAGTTTCAGTCAATTACAGTATTTTTTTAATACGACCCTGTCGTATTTTCTGAGATATTTTTTAATACGTTTTAATCCGGCCCTGACTAGGAAACCATAATGGCGCCGACAAGGTCAAATTTTATAGAAATTTTAAACAATGGAATCTGAGTAGAGTTGGCGTGCCGATTGTTTTATGTGCCGTGCTTATACTATGATAATATAATCCAATGATCAGATGAGGACCACAATAGATCAGTAAAAGGGACGCAGAGAGACAGGCAGATAGCCACTCAAAAAATCTAATCTAATCTAATCTAAATAATTCACAACAATAACAAATTGTTAAACAATGAGTAATCAATCAATATATCTTATTTTCTATTATTAACTCAATTAAATTCGTTTTTTAAACGAATATATCGATAGTTTATATAAACTTGCCGCTAAGCCGTCGGAAGATACCAATTTACTCCCGAGTTTATTGATTCATCGTAATTTATAGGAATTTGTGATGCGAACTGCGATAACAAATGTTTTTAGCGGCAGTAAAGTGGCGCCTTTATGCATTTACAATGAAGACAATAAGTCGTTTTGTTTCATTCTCCAATCACGTATATCGATTTACGATACGCGAATATGTGCGGCTGAGAGCGCATGCAAATCTTAAATAAAAGATGCCGCAGGCTGATTTATGCTGAATGTCAGTTGCAATATAAAATATCATTGCGATGGCGTCATTGGGTGAAGACGAAATTGATATTCAACACTGATTTAAACTACTTAGCAATATTATGTCAATTTTTTTGGCTTTGCTTTTTCTTCTTGAAAATTTACAAGTTTTGACCATCTTCTTCGTATTCGTTAGGATCAAGTCCTGTGTTTTCTTCAAGGGTTCCTTAGAAATAGTTCGGATGACGAAGACCAGCTTTATTCAATAAAGTTAATTTTCGCTAACCTGTCGTTTCTTGTCTGTCTTACTAGGTCCTATATTTTACATATTATATCTATTATTTTTTTCAATTTTCCAGTCATATAAGATATAGCCTAGGGAATGCAATCCCGGCCCAAAATCTCAGTGCCGCAAACCCGCGGGATTAAATCAATCAATCCCGCGGATCCACAAAATTGCGGGATTGTCAACAATAAATGCTCTTCTTTTCTCTCTTTGATTTTGGGATGCGGTTTGGACCAGGTTTTAGACGCATCTATTGTGATTAAGGTGCTATGTGGTTTTCGAAAATATATTTAGTGAATTCTCGTATACAAGTGTACAAATTTGGTCAAGAATTTTTTTTTACCGAAAATTTACTTCTATTTTAATTTTTGAAATTTTATTTTAATTTTTGAAAAATCTAAATTTTAACTATGTACGACTAATCTGTATTGAAATTAGAAAAAACAAATTGGTGTTTTTTTAAATTTTTTGTTTTAAGATAAATACGAGTTTTTTTTTCGAAAAATATGCATTTATAGTCCTAAACAATACATTTGGTCCTAAATGGTACAAAAGGCATTGTACGTTTTACCTAGGCCCACAATATACTGATATAGCGTGTATCTTGTAGCTGTACAGAAATTTGGACCGATGTATACAGGGTGTTCAAAAAATATATTTACTATTAAATAAACTTAAATTTTATTATAATTTATCTACTTGTTTTATAAATAAAAATATTATTCTGATGTTGAAGATTTTTTCAACTTGTGTTAGTTATCTGCTTTTAGATACACTCTATATTAATTTTTGGCATATGCAGAATATGTACAAAGCTTTTTGTACCATTTAGGACCATCGTATGACTAAAAATGCATATTTACTCGAAAAAGCATCGTATTTCCTTAAAACTAAAAAAATAAAAAACCCGATCAAATTGTTTTCTAATTTCAATACAGATTAGTCGTACTTGGTAAAAATTTCGATTTTTTAAAAATTGTAAATTTGCGGTAAAAAAGATTCTTAGCCAAATTTTCACACTCTTATAAAACACCCTGTATACGAGAATTCTCTAAATATATTTTCGAAAACCACATAGTATCTTAATCACAATAGATGCATCTAAAACCTGGTCCAAACCGCATCCCAAAATCTTTTTTAGTTCAAGAGATATTCAACTTTAAATTTACCCTAAAATTTGGCTTGTCCCGATAATTATGTCCGGCAGTTCATTTGACGAAATTGTCCACAAGTACTAGTAAAACGCTTTTCTTCACTTACGCACGCCAGAAAGAAATCTAACAACTAACCTGTTTGTTTCACTTATTTTTAATGGCCAAGCCGTAAGGGGAATCCCCCAATTTGATCCCGCGGAATCACAGAGGGATCCCGCATTTGCGGGATTGCATTCCTTAGTATAGCCTGTAATTGAGCGAAGTGTTCGCATTTCTGTTGGACTTAGGAACCCTACTAAGAACCATTATGGGAAATACTAGAAGACAGAGAATTAGAAACAAAGATATCAGATAACAATGTGGAATACAGGACTTAATATAATGTAGAATGTTTAGGAGGGGAGTTAATCACTGCGATCTATTGTGTGTTCCCCTTTCCTGAGTTATAACGAGTTATAATTCATCATACAGTCTCAGGGCTTCAACAAAAGCCAGTACCTGAGACGGCTCCACAGAGGTCAGCTCTCCATCATCGACATCAGCCGTACCAAAGTTCATAGCACGAACGGTCGTCGTCTCGGAGCAGTCAGTGATAAGGTGTTCTGGTGTTTTCCCATTTTCCCCACAGAATCTGCATTCGCCGTTGTTTCTCAGCTTCAGCCTACTGAGGTGTTCGTTGAGGATACAGTGTCCTGTTAGAAACCCTGGTGACAATCCGTGGATTGTTTTTACTTGAATCAAGGAAAATCTTTGATTTTTCTCGGGCGTAAGTTCTGAGTAACTTTTTCGAGTGTCTTAGACCGTTGGAGGACACCCATTCCAGGTTACGGATGGAGTCTTCCAGGTTCTTCAGTTCTGCTTTAAGTTGGTTTCCACTTGGAAAGCAGAACGGTTCTGGTCCAGTTAGTGGAGTGTTCGCTCCTTTCCTAGCTAGATGATTTGCTTTTTGCTTTCTATCCCTTGGTGAACAGGCACCTAGAATAGAAGAACTTTATTTTCTTTGCAGGACTTAATACGATGGGTTAGATAAAGAAAAAGATAATGGTTTGCATACGTAAAACGCATGGAAGAAAACAGGCTACCACATATAGCTCTGGAAGGGAGACCGGTGGATAAGAGACAGCCTGGAGACCTCCAAAAAAGATGGAAAGACAGTTGGGTGTCCACCTCTCAAGAAACTTTGTCAACAGATCGAGAGAGAAGGATCTGTATTTTTGATTTAATACATAATTTTTACCAATAAATTAATGAAGACTAAAAATAATGTAGCATTACAAAGACCTGTATATTATTATTGTTTATCATCCACAACTTTTTCAACTGAATAACGTTACGCCGAATGAGCAGGGCCTTGGAATATCACAAAATGAAATATTATACTCGCGCATTATATATCGCCAGTTATTGACCTTTTTTTAAACATTTTATAAATTGGAATTTTTTGCGAGGTGTATGCATATCTAATTTCAATATCCGTTCTCAGCCATGCCGAACACTTTTAAATACCGTTTTGTGTTAAAGCTATGAGTACCTATCAAAGATTAATATTCATTACATACTTTGTTGCTTATTTTGTTACATGGTTTTCAAATTTTGCTTATTGTAGTATTATAATTGATAATGATAATATTTAAAAAGTACCAATATTGTCATCTTTATTTATATTTTCTCCTTTATGGGCCATTCCAAGTTTTTTCGGTAATTTTGCAATTACTTTTAAGCATCTTTAAGAGAAACTTTATAATCATTTTGAATCTTACCACTTAGGCAAATTAGGCAAAGAAAATAAAGTCCTCCTACTCTGGGTGTCCTCTCACCAAGGCATAGAAGGCCATGAAAAAGCAAATGATCTAGCTAGAAAAGGAACCGTTCTGTTTTCCAAGCAGAAACCAACTAAAAGCGGAACTGAAGAACCTGGAAGACTCCATCCGTAACATGGAATGGGAGTCCAACGGTCTAAGACACTCGAAAAAGTTCACATCGTCAGTCATGAGTTCCTCAGAACTTACGACTGAGAAAAATCAAATATTTTCCTTGATTTAAGTAAAATCAATCTTCGGATTGTCACGGGGTTTCTAACAGGACACTGTCTCCTCAACGAACGACAAGGCTGAAGCTGAGAAACAACGGCGAATGCAGATTCTGTGGAGAAAATGGGGAAACACCAGAACAGCAGATGACCGTTCGTGCCATGAACTTTGGTACGGATGTTGTCATTGATTTAGCAGAACTGCAGAGGGGTTCTGGACCTATGAAGGGCATTAATAATCTTTACAGTTAAACGTCTACACCAGCGTAATATTTAAAATATGTTCAAATCTTTCTAGTTAATATTTAAGTCGATTTTTAATTGAAAGGTCTATTTTCTTCCTTTTTCATTTTTCTATTTATCTTTTGGATATTAAAGTTTCAAAATTAAAACTGACTACTTCTTACCGTTTGGCCGAGTTTCACGTAATTCACCATAGTTTCAATTAATATTTAATTATAGCCAGTTGGTGCGGTTCTTGTTTGTTTTTAATAAGAGTTAGGAAAACACAAAGTGAAACAAATTAAGTTTTCTTTTTAATAGCCCGCTTCGCAAAAGGTACAAAATAGTAAACAGGAAAAATTAAAGAACTTCGAGTCTAACCAATTAAAGTTACCTGAGTGGGTTTAGCTTAGTTCGTTTATTTTTAGAAATAATACAAAATAAATTATGGAAATTTTTAAATTTCTGCATGCTAATTATTATAAATAGCAATAAATATTAGTTATTAGAAAAAATGATTAAAAAATCAGTTTGTTCTTTTTAAGAGTCCAGTTCGCTGTCTGAAAAAAGTATTAAAATAAGCGTTCGGCATTTAACGTTTTATGCAAAACTGGCTACGTATTTTTACACAAATGAGGAAGGATATTAAAGATAAAGGATTATACTCTATTCGTATTCTAGCACATTTTTAGACAACTTCTTTATTTTTAAGGTTTTGATGGTCAAACGTCAACAAAATATCCATTATGTTTGGACTAAATTTTCTCGAAAATAAAGGCATAATTTAAAATTCCATTGGAATACAGAAATAGATTGAAGTTTTGTGATTACAGTGATATATAATTTATATGGTTTTGTATCAAATTGCTCGCTATTTTATTGCAAATGCTGAAGCTCTGCAAACTTTAATCAAGCCGTAATCAAAGCTCGTGTGTTTGGAATTTTGGGTATGGATTAACACGACAGGATCGGGCTAAGCCGTAGGAAGATTTCTGAAATATAATATATACGAGTATATTTCCTTCGAGCACACACTCGCTTTACCCGACCCTGAATGCGACCCGAACAGTACAGCGTAATTGTGATGAAAACATGAAAAAACCTGCATTTTTTTGATTCCGATTAATATATCTAATGTAAAGCTTCTTTCCACAGCTATTTTAAAATTCATTTTTATCCTTTTATAACTTTTAACAAGAGCTATTATATTCTGATCCTATCCTATAATTCTGTCCTAAATTAGATTCCACGTCTCCACCACTGTCTAGAGCCGTAAAATGGGGCGAGTCCCTGCCCACACAAATCTGTCAAAGGCAGCCCTGCAGATAGTGAGGTGTTAAAACTTCTTCTCAGATGGACGGTTCCTCCAGATAAGGGTTTTGTCTAGATATGACACAAGGCTCGGTAGGGATGTCCAAAATTATCGATACAACAGAATATCGATGATATTTTTTTAAATGTTGATAACGAATTTTTAGTATCGGTAAATATTTGATCAGTTTGAGGTTTTTATAAAGAAATCATGCTTTAAATTTAGAGCTATATAGTAGTAAAATTATTGTGTCGTTAATTAAAGCAAACGCCAGTGATTTTGAACTTTTATTTGATTTTTTTTATTCCTTGTTTCTGTTTTTACTACTAATATTGGCCTTAGAGAAGTTTTTTTCTTGGTCTTGCGGTCTTGATCTCGATTTTGCATAAAAACAAGATCAAGACCTGGGCTAGCGTTAGATCTGCAGTCTTGCAGTCTTGCATTTTTTTCTCACACTTTTTATTTACATTTCATTTTTCATAGATTTTTGCTTTTGTCTCAATTTTTTCATTAGGCAAATATAGTTTCTTTCTTTATAGTTTCATTTCCACTAAGTTATTTAAAATATTATTTATTTTAAGATTTTCTAGGTATGTAAAAAGTGTCTCTAGTAAGAATATATTAAAAAAATTCAAGACTTGCAAGAGTTTTGTGACAAAACCAACACCAAGACTGGGCCCTGCAGAACCAAGACAAAGACCAAAATTATGTATTAGATTGCAAGACCAAGAGAGGTCTTACATTTGCTTATCACTAATTGGCATATTGTGTAATAAATTCTAAATGTAATTAAGTTTTAAAATTTATAAAAACTTGTTTTTAAGTCCTTAGCGAGGATCCTAGACAACTGTGGCTAAAATTCAACATTTGCCATATAATTCTTTAACATAAAATGCTATAAAAATATCGAAATATGATCGATGTAAGTAATCGAAGATAAAAATTATCAAAATGATATGTATATCGATATTTTTTTAAAGAAATGAACATCTCTAATTCAGAGTATTATACCTACCCGCTCATAACCGAATCTGAGATAACGACAAGGGACAATCGATTAGGTCTGGAAGGTTTTCTTTAGGGTAGAAAACCGAACAGCAATGTGCAAGATGTGCGTGTGTCTTTATCTTATCGTCCCAGAAACACTTGCTTATTAAGGCACTTTTATCGGTGTTATAAAAATAGGGAGAAGTTCTGCTCTGACAATTTAAGAAGCTTAAAATAAAATAATGTCAAAATAGACACTAGGATTTGGTTATTGTTTGTGATTTTGTACAATAATCTGATTTATAAGGTTGACACTTAATTTATCCTAGTATTAACGAAAAAAAATGTTACTAAGGGATTTTTCTTCCTGAATTCTAAATCCAGTGGCTTTTACAAAAAAAAATACATAATGTATTTTTTATTTTTAAAAAAGGAAAGAAATAAGTATCGGCATAGCCTGCTAAAGAGTGCATTACCACAGTACAAATAAATAAAAATAAATATATTAATTTTAAGAAACAATAAAATCGTATGATTATTTTGTGTCAGTTTTAAAGGTTGCTTAATTACAATTTGCACGCATATTTTACTGTATTTTTATTTGAAAAATATTCATTATTATACCATTCTCCATACTTGCGGTAAGTTGCCTTGTAGTTATGTCAAGGAAACCGCCACATACTTTACATCAACTTTTTCTAATAATTTCTAAGTTAAATCAAATGTCTTTTCAATTAAGTCGTGTGCATACACATGTTATTAACTGTTTATACAGGGTGAACAAGTGCAAAAAAATTAACTTGTGATGCTGGAGGAATCTTTGTTTTTTTTCGATGCTTAGATATGCAATTTATTGTGCCCGGTGGCGTAGAGGTACAGGCTCTTGTATACCAATCTCAAGGTTGTGGGTTCGAATCCTACACCCGGCATTTCATCAGCCGACTATTTTTATTAAAATAAAAATAGTTTGGGTACCTAGGTCGACTTAGCCTTAAATGAGTACTTGGGATTCACAATCCTGAGGTAATAATAGGCGGTTTGGTTTGGAAGCGTAGTGCTAGCCACATTATCTTCCTTGTATACCGAACGGCTCAATAGCATGGCCAGCTGTACCTTGCTACTCCCAAGGCGTCAAACGCTATATACGGGAGCTATTATTATTATTAAATATGCAATTTCTGTTATTGCATCCTGTATAGTTGCAGAAAATAACCATGACGTCCGTCCCGTGCAAAAACGATATGAAATTACTATGTCAGCAACGTTTTATATTTATATAACCCGCATAACACTTATACAACTTACAGAATGTGTAATTAATCTTTTGAGGTTACTGTTTCGTTTGACCTTTTGTTTATTTTTGTTTTTTAGTGGAAATCGAGATGGTGTGTCATGCGGAAACTGTCACCAGTTGCAGGTAATGATTTATTTTTTTTTGTTTTAATACAAAGAAGTTTCACTACAGTATAAAGAGAAGTGATTTTTTAATCATATACATATTAATGTACTTATTTTCTAGATTTATAATATGCATCTAAGTGCCGATAATTTAAGATATATTTGATTTATTTTATTAACATCTAGACCATCTTAATCATCATATTATCAAAAATATGTTGAGCAACACAAGATCTATCAGCTCTACCATTTCTTAATTAAGCCAAATACGCTTTAAATCTATTTATTATTGATCTGCACTAAGTTTGTCCAACATATCTGTGATTACAATTGAGGGGGTGGCTCCAATAACCAGCCAGCTCCATTTGCAACAATCAGATATGTCCATTTAATAGTACATAAATGGCAACCTTATTTTGTGATGCCTTTCGGTTTGTAGCCTTTCGGTTTGTAGCAAGAACTATGGCAGCTCCTGAAGCTGTTTTCAGCAAGCAAGATTTCTTAAAACACCTGATCATGAACCTTCTTTCTCAGTTAAAAATAATATTGAATTCATTAACAAAATTAAAGATATAACATTGCATGAAGGTGAAATTTCGGTCTCCTTTGATGTATCTTCGTTGTTCCCAAGTGTTCTAATTCCACATACTTTAGGCTACTTGAAGGAATTACTGAAGGCAAATGGTCTTGACAACAAAACTGTGATTGAATATATTGAGCTTACATCGTTATGTATGAAACAAAATTGTTTTCAATTTAATAACAACTTTTTTGAACAGCGGGAAGGTACAGCAATGGGTAATCCATTGTCTCCATTTTTGGCTAATTTATTCATGAGCAGGTTTGAAGTGGAGGCTAGGAATAAGTTTGAGTATTTTCCAAGAGTATAGTTTAGGTATGTGGATGATATTTTTGCTGTTTTTGATACACATTCAGATACCATAGATAATTTTATTTCTAAGTTAAATAATCGTTTTCCTTCCATTAAATTTACGCATGAAGTTGAGAACAACGACAGATTACCATTTCTAGATGTATTAGTTAGTAGAAATACTAATAATTGCCTGGAATTTGATATCTATAGGAAAAATACGACCACACGCAGATATATTCCTAATGAATCACATCATAGTGTTGAACATAAAATGGCTATGTAGCTGAGTGTAATGGATATTCTCCTTCACTAGTTGATAAATTAATTAGAAAACGTAGGTATAGGTTAATGATTTCTGAAAATTCGACTTTTCAAGTGGAGAAAGATACGTCTAAATATTTTTCGATACCGTTTGATAGAGAGTTATCCCGTGGTCTAAAAGGAATTTTTAAGAATGTCAATTATAAACTTGTGTATAGTGCTAATTGCTAATAATAAATTACAACAATTATTAGGTAATCCAAAGGATAAAACACCTCCACTGGAAAGGTCGGGTATTTATGAAATCTCTTGTAAAGATTGTAATCAGAAATATGTTGGGCAAACTAGAAGATCAATATTAACTAGATTTAAAAAACATTTAGCTCAGATAAGATATGGTAGACCGGATAAATCTTGCGTTGCCGAACATATTGTTGATAAAGACCATTGTATAGATCTTAATAATTTAAAATTAATTAAACAAGTCTCAAATTACAGGCAATTAGATGCATATGAAAGCATCAGAATTAATAAATGTAAAGATAGTATGAACAGAGACAACGGTCCAATTCCTTCAAGTTCTTTGTTCCTACTACTCTAGTGGCGGAAATCTAACTGTTACGCTCAGTGGGCTCTGACTCGGTTGGCTAGATTTTGCCACGCCCACTCGGTACCCACTGGGCGAGTATATAAACGCTCAACTTGTAGATTGTACTTTAGTTTATAATCATCTGCTGATGATGCTAACATGGTTAGCGAAACGCGCGTCCCGTGTAAAAGTAAAAGTGTTTTGGTGTATTGTGGTGATTTAGTGTTTTTATTTTGCTAAAATATAATACATAACTAACCACCCCGCCAAGTTTACTAAATAGGAAAGTTATAGATACATTTAAATCAGTTAAAATAAAAATTAAACACTTGAATCTATCAAAGATTCTTTCGGAAGTCCTGTCAAAGAATCAAATTCTAACAATTTTTTATATTATAGAATTTGTTGCTTGAAAACTCATATAAATTATTAAATAATAAACCCTTCAAATAGCTTTTTCATATTAAATATTTTGATAATAAGATTATTTTCATAACAGTTGACAAAAACCTATATAATCACAGTGTATGATGCCGTTACGAGTTTTTGGGTAAAGCTTTTAGAAACTTTGACAAAAACACTATTTACGAATTTTCTTGACAACAAACTAAATCCTTCAAGAGCTTCTAATTATTAAATAATAAGACATTATACGTTTGAAAAACCGTGACAAAACCCGTCACAGCTCCACGATATACGATCTCATTTCGTATGCCTTCCGCCATTTAAGCGTATTTCGGTTCAGCCCCGAACCAACCAAGATCGTTATTAAAATTTAAAATTTATACAAATTAAGTCGCGCACAAGTTTATTAAAATAAAGGAGCTTTCGCTGCGAGAGTCTCATTAAGTTTCCATGAAACACCACCGCCAGCGAAAAAATTGATTAATAATCTCGAAATACATTATGCGCAGACTTAAGGACTTAATTTAATGAAGTTTTAGCCCTGTTGACATTTATTCGGGCTCAGGAGATATATTTTAAGTTGATCGCGAGGGCTAATTTAAATAAAACATGGGAATTTTACAAAATTTTGCACTAAGTAGGTAGTATTTTTACTTGTAAAGTACTAGTATTTCAAGAACAGTCAGGTTTGTTTTTTCAGCAATTTCGGCTAGGTTGTGATATATCAGATGTGATTGCTATATCGACCCCAGAAATACGATTATGAGTTTTTTTCGCGAAAAATTTTTTTCGCTGCTTTGGAACCTTAATTTTTTTTTAGTTTTTAGTTAAAACGATAAATTTCGGTTAGGTTGTGATATATCGGATGTGATTGCTATATCGACCCCAGAAATACGATTATGAGTTTTTTTCGCGAAAATTTTTTTTTGCTACTTTGGAACCTTAATTTTTTTTTAGTTTTTAGTTAAAACGATAAATTTCTAAAGAGTAAATATGTTCCCTTTATCGAGTTCTACCAGCCCTGAAAATATTTATACCTACTTATTTAAGACTTTGGATTTTAGACTCTGGATTTAGTAAACTAGAGTTCTGTGTCAACTGGAAAAAACCCTATACATCTATGAATTTATTTTGACTTATTAGAACACAAATGATTGGTGAAAGAACAAAAAGAATTCTAAAAATATATGTTAAATAAAAAAAAATTAAGTTATGGAATTAAAGTATTTTAATTAACAGAACAAGCACTAAAAAACAGACTACGCTCGTGCACATGGTACCGTTATTAGAGACATAAACAAATCGGCTATTCGAAAATGAAGCGCTTGCCGATGACGAACGGCTAGAAAAAGAGATAAAAGCGTTTATGGCGGCAGCGTAGGTACACATAAAACGTCAGATTTGCGATCCGAAGAGGACGACGGACGCTTCGTTCTGACAAAATGCAATCTTTAAAAATAAATGGCTGCGGATGCGTTTCTCAGTCGAAGATTTCGCGGAAACGCCGACCACATGGAAGTAACGATGGCGTTTATTGCCGAATTTATATCCCGGCTGCCAGTGTGCTACTGAACGACTCGTAACAGTTCGAAAAGAGAAAAAGATAATAAATTTTCACCTCGTATAAAAATACCGCAATTATTTTACAATATTAGAAAATAGAATTATTTTACAATATTTCGTTTTTTTTTTCGAACATCTTCGAAAGTATACGGATATTTTGCATTTGCAATCATCAATTTGGCATTTTTCGTATATTTCTTGTAGTTTCCGAAATCTCGATGGTCACCGTTCAATTTGAAACACCTTCTATAAAACAATTACAAAAGTCTGGATCAGAGAACAGGATCACAGTCGTAGCAAGGCCTTCACCCAAGGACCTAAATCTAAAACAACAAAGGAAATGCTAATTCTTAGCAGTTATACTGTGCTGATTATAACATGTCTCTCGAAATGCCAGCCCTAGTATATGTATTTGTGTTGGTCCTGATAATATTTTTTGCAGGGTTAAAAAGCATTTTTTTTTATTTTTAAACAAAACATGTATTTTTATAATTTTATTGGAACAATTTCTTGCAACAATTTAAATTCCCAAAATTGATCATTCTTCTTGCACATTCTTTCAACATCCATTAATTCTTTCCCTAACTCATCCAAAGTAACTCATTATTATTAAAACCGCTTAATATTGTAAAAACCCGGCGAAAAGTCATCTTGTTATAAGAAATGTTCGTATTACCGTTGCTTTTTCAGAGTCAAGAGAGTCGTAATTTCAACTGGCCTTTATATAATCCCCCGTTTTAATAGACATTTTATAAAAATCCGATTTAGAATCCGTTCGGATCTTAATTTCTTTGGTCTCTTATTTCAGCGAAATTCAATTTCCTTGTTGCCCGGGCAAAAGCATCACCCATCTTTCTGAGAAGAATAATAATGTTGATGGTATTTTTCGTACCTTAAATTCTTTAGGCATAGCCGTAGAATAAGGGTAAAAATAATATTTTATACAATTTGTCGAATATACATATACATATAACCATATTAAATGTATGTTCACAACAACTTGTTCTTCTTTCCAAAAACGAGCAGTTTAACTTTTTGGGGAGTTTCTATTTGTAATCATTTTGTTTCCCCTCTTGTAAAAACGAACCGGGGACATACTGTAGTTGCGATTATAATTAAAAAGATAGTGTCTAAAAATTTGAAGCCTTGTCATTGGATAAACTAACATTTTGCCCAACGACAGGATGCATGCAGTTATAAATTGTATTTTCTGTCAATTTTTGCATATCATCTGTCGAAATCTTCGTTGATTATGTATTTTAGCTCCTGCTAATTGTATATGCAATTGACCTGTAATTTTAGTCAGCCGACTATTTAGTTGCAAAAGTGAAAACAAAACATACTTATGAAGTCGATCGGCCGACTATTTAATTGCATGTGGGCGCGGCTCCATAAGGATATATTATTGGTTACAAGTATGCAACTAAATAACCGGGCGATTAAAAATTGTCTGTCAGTGCATAGCCTAAGGCTACGCAATATAATCAAATATTGGGCCGATCGGCTCCATAAGAATTTGTTGTTTTCGCTTTTGCGACTAAATAGTCGGCCGACTAAAAATTCCATGTCAGTGCCTACCCTAATTATCCTAAAAAAACTGACAAGAGAAAGGCAGAAAAAGGCATGCTTCCTTTAGAAATAAGTAATATTTATTTTTATTCAAATAATTGTTTTGAGTAGTGTATTTGCACTTATTTAAGACTCGCCCTGTATAACTGTACTAAATTTATGAAAGTTACTAATCATTTTAATTTATTTATTAATCCTTTTTATAATTATTAAAATAATCATGCTTAATAATTTGATAAATTTGCTAAATAAATACTCAATTGAATAATTAATATTAGGTTTATTTGGTTATTTTAAATCAAAAATATCTTTTACTTCTAAAGTGGTATGATCCGTTATAATTTTGATTGCCAACGAACGCCCCTCTGGTATAAATAATTTTCCTAGAATCGTTTTATTTGATTTGAAATAATGCTGGTATGGTTTTACCGTTATATACCTGCAATTCAAAACTGATTGTGCTGCATTTTTTGTTCATAGAATAACGTATTGTTTGTTTTGTGTACTACGTTGTTATAGCTATGAAATATTTTGCTATCGATTACATTATGATAGTTTTTTATATTCATGCCAGTAATAAAATAATATAATGGTGTTTAATTATTATATTTTATATAGCAAATAAACTTTTAGTCGCGTGATTAAGCTTGACCGGCACAGCGTTGTCCATTTTTATATATTTTCTTTTAATCAAAGTATTTTAGGAAACAAAAATAAATTAATTATAAATATATAAACAGTTATTATTTACATCAACAAAACCCACCTCCTTAACAGCATTTAGGGCGTAACATAAAGTGACATAAAGGACATTAAGAAGACATACCTACTACCGCTTTCCCGTTCAAAATATTCTAATAAAGTTACGATGAGTTTTTACGGCTATTAAGCTATCTTATCTTGTACACTGTATCTTCGCACTAAAAGAGGGTTTAAAAAGAACAATGGTCCACTGCAAAGTCTGTTTAAATTAAAAAATTAAGCTTATAGTATCACAACATAAATCATTTAAACTAAAAACGCCTAATACAAAACTAAAATGTCAAAACGAATGACAATGTCAGGAAATAAATAAATACTAGTGTGGCAACTTAACATTTCTTACAGAGTTTTCCCTCTCCTTCTTACAAGATCAGCATAACAATTCACTCCTAGACATACATGTAAGTTCTTGCTAATAGGGTTTAGAAATTATATCATTATAAAAAAATGGAAAATGATTTTGAAAACTTACATACTATTAATAAATTTTGAAAATCAATATCAACACTGAACTTTTATTTTCATTCTCCGCTATCAAAAACCTTTTTATAAAGTCTCTATATACAGCGACTTATATTTTCGAAGCTTTTAAAATGGGAAAAGGCTCTTTCCGAACAAAATTCGTTGATTAAAATGTTTTCTTCTCCCATGCCGTCAACTTTTATTTATTTCTCTCGGAGAGAGAATAGAGGAAATAGTTGAGATGTTTCGTAATAATCGGGTCTAGGGGCTGCTTCCAACTTTTCAATAGCAAAGTGCTTATCTTTAAACTTTTATTTTACCAAGAAATTTCAAATATTACTAATATTCCTTTTTTTGTATTTATTTTTATAATACTTTACTGGTTGTTTTGTTATTGGCTATATTTTGTTCATAAAAAATCACAAATATATGTATATTTTTTCACTCAGTAATTTTATACAGTTACGGGCGCAACACATATAGGTGGCGCTAAAAAAACTTCCAGACACCAATTTTCATCCAAATATTGACGTTATTTCAGAAATTATATTCGGAAAAACTCGAAATAAACATGAAACTTCTACACCCTGTATCTCCGAAACTAAGCATTTTAGGACATAATTTATACGAACTTTTTTACTTATTTTTATATGCAGAATATTATGCTGCCCAAATTTCCGGAATACAATTGGACCATCCTGTATAAGATAGATATGATTCAATTTTATTTTAATTTTTGCTAATTATTGGGAAAGCTGGAAATCGTTCGATTTTCACAAAAATTGGTATACACCCTATTTTCAGAAAAACGAAAAATTATTTCAACATCGAATTTTTCTTAATTTCTCATATTTTTAAGGTTTTCTAGCACATATTTTGTTAGGTATTCAATAAACAATGATGTTTTTGCTATTTTCTGTTACTTTTTTAACCAATTCTATGCATAATAGAGGAAAATTTGCTAAAATAAATTTGTAAACAATCTGAAAATGTTGGGTTATGTGTTTCTGGCATTTAAAGCAACGTTGCCACTACTAAATCTAAATTCAGCGTGTTTTTTTCGCTCATTCTGGGATTACGAAAGGCGGTCGCCAGAAGAACGACTCCTTTCCATAACTGTTATTTTACCAACGAGATCTGACTATTTATAACCACGAAATTGCACGAAAGAGTTTTGATTGCATTGGTTACAACTTCCATGCGGAGTGTGTTAATCTTTTGTTGTAATATTATACCAAAAAAAGATTAACCCCCTCCGCAAAGAAGTTGAAACCAATGCAATCAAAACTCTTTCATGCAACTTCGTGGTTATAAATACTCTTTACATAACTCTTCTTTGCGGAGGGGGTTAATCTTTTTTTGGTATATTATAACAACAAAAAATTAACACCCTCCGCATAGAAGTTGAAACCAATGCAATCAAAACTCTTCCGTGTAACTTTGTGGACATCGGTAGGTATATTTAACTATTATTGTCAGATCTCATAATAGGTAATTTATTTAAAATCCCTAATCACCCGAAAAAATAGAAGATATTATGGCAACGTTGCAAATTTTCAAATTTCTAGATTAGGTCTAGAATATACATATTTGTCTCTCTCATTACATAGGAAAGAGAAAGAAGGATATATAAAATGTCAAACTTCTATCTGGTCTCAATTTTCTTTGTTATTTTGTTAAGAAGAGTGTTTTTCAGTAAAATTTTGGACATTTTTCTATCCTCAATTAAGTGTGGCCTTTAGATAAACTATAATATAATGAAAATATAGTGAAATTATTACTTTATAGGGCCGAAATAAAGAAAAATTAAATGTTGAAATAATTTTCCGTTTTTCTGAAAAACGGTTAGAGACCGCCAAGAAAAAGTTCAGATCCGTAATCTACGACCTCAAAATATACCAATTTTGGTGAAAATCGGACGATTTCCAGTTTTCCCAATAATTACCTTATTTTTAATATAAACAAACCTTTTACACGATAGGCTGACTAATAGGCACCAAATGACAAAACAAAATATCAAAACACTCTCTTCAACCGAAAATCTGTCGGCGTCAAACCCAAAGTCATTAGGGCTTTTATTTTTCGACTTTTGTACTTGGCAACAACTGTTCCTTTTTGTGTTTTGAGAAGTTCACACTTTCCTTTATTCTTAGTGGGAGGTCGGCGTCTATAGATAGTCATTGTTCTTTATTGTTTGTCAGTGAGTTAAAGTTTCAGTTTTCTTCAAATCGAGAGGGGTTTATTAGTATTATTTGTGTTTTTGACAGTATTATAACTATATTTCTTATTAAAAATTGAGTTTTTGATACATTGATTTGTTTTGATCTTTGGTACTTTTAGTACTGGGGTAGTGTTTCTCTATTTATATTATTTGTCTCAGGTTAAAGAGTTTAAATCATATTTTTAATGGCATTATACTATAACTGTATTCCTAATTAAAAATAGAGGTTTAAGAATTTTATGTGTCAATTCAATGAGTACACCTATTTTAGTATTTTAGCTTTATTGCT